>NC_045478.1:54475453-54794739 GCF_009650955.1 Corvus moneduloides
TTAATTGAACTACCACATTTCTCTTTTTTTCATTATTCACACCTTCACTCTGAAGCACTGTGACAGGCTTTTATGCTATAGAAAAGGACAGATTCATTTTTCTATAAAATGACTATCTACTGTAGGTATTTCTTGCTCTGAATTGCTATCTGAGAAAATAGAGTCATCTGATGAATGAGTCATCAAGCTTGGCTGTAAAAGGAGAAAATCTTTATACTTTCCCAAATTTGGATAAACTGGGGAAGTGGATACCACTCGAGAATAAGAGCGCCTTGCTACAACAATAAAATGCATGGGTGCTTGGCATAGAAAAAAAATTAAATAGCTTACTTTTTTTCCCTACCCTCCACACTCTGAACATTGCATTTTGTGTTTGTTTCTCCATCCATTTACCATAACTTTCTTTGAAAAGACAAACCTTTTAAAAGCTGAAATACAGAATTCTCACTCTCTTGTTCTTCTCAACATTTAATTAGATCTCAGTTCCAGAAGACCGAATGGTTGCTCCACATCCATTCAAGTGCTTAAGTAACTTTAATTAAACCAGCAAAATTATATTCATGGCTTTATTTTTTTTATCCCTCTACCTAACCTGTCTCAACTGAGAATCAAATCAGATAAATGAGACTCTAAAACTTACAGTTTTTTGCAGGACCTACCATGTACTTTTGATTCTTTCTTTATTGTTTTGGCTGTAAACACAAAAAAACAAACAAAAAAAAATCAAATATTGACTTCAGACATGAATTAATTTAAAATATTAAGATAGCTTAAAAGTAAGATAAAAAGGGCAGAATATTCGCCAGATTCCATTATTTTTTATTTTTTCTGTGGTTCTGAAAAATTAAAAAAAAAGTAAAATATACATTTCTTTTCTTGTAATGCTTTGTTTGATTTCCTTGGACAATCATTTTTCATGTTACTCTTAGCCACAGGTGATGTGATACATTCCTATGGACTCTCCTCTGCTTTCCAGCATGTCAAAATAAAGCCTTTGTAGTTGCAATCAGTCTCTTCAGTGGTTTTCACACAAGATAAACAGGGTCAGAGTAGCTGTTAATAAGGGAAAGCAAAGGATTTGTCTTTTATAATGAGGTGCTAAAAGGAAACCATAGAAACAGTGTAGGTTAAAATAGCTGCAGTTTTGCTTCAGGGTGGTTTCAGTGGAGGCCTGCAACCCAACTATATGTGCCACAGGACACCTGTGGTCCTTGTCTTTCTTCATTGGAGAGATGGGACAATAAGCAGAGCATCTAGCCCAACGACTGCTTCTCTACAGGCACGGGGAAAGAGGATCCTGGCCTCTTTTACAGGAGTGTGGAGGAAACGACTGCTCACTGGAGCTCACCACCAGAACAGGATCTGGAACCTGAAGCTGAAAAGCTTCATCCACCTAAACTCTGTACCCTCTAGCAATCCACGGCTGGGATTTACAACTTATTAATGGTAGTTTCTGTAACACTTTCTGTGCTTCAAGAATGTGCTTAACACCCCCACACAGAAGGAGCAGGGCAGCCTGCCACAGATAGAGACTGAACAACACCTACCAGCCAGTGCTGACATTCAATGTAGCAAAAAAAATAGTTAAGCTTTTTCTGTCTGCAGATGCTTTTAAACAGCATGTGAAAAGGCTGTGCTGTGCAAGTTTGGATCCACACAGGAACATTTCCTAAATTCAAGAGTATCTGAGCTGACTGATCACGAGATATATCATAAAATCATCAAATCATAGAACATCCAGAGTTGGAGGGGATATTATTGAGTTCTAACTTGGGATATTCTATGATTCTATGATTCACAAGGATCATTGAGTCCAGCTCCTGGCTCTTCACAGAATAACCCCAAGAGTCACACCATGTGCCTGAGAGCATTGTCCACATGCTTCTTGAACTCTTGTCAGGCTTGGTGCTGTGACCACTTCCCTGGGGAGCCTGTTCCAGTGCCCAATCCTCCCCTGGGTGAAGGACCTTTTCCTTTTTTCTAACTTAAACCTCCCCTGACACAGCTTCAGGCCATTCCCTCAGGTCCTGTCACTGTCACCAGAGAGAAGACATCAGTGTCCACTACTCTGCTTCCCTTCATGAGGATGTTGAAGCTTGCAATGAGGTCTACCCACAGTCTCCTCTTCTCCAGGCAGAACAAACCAAGTAATTCCATCCACTCCTCATATGGCTTCTCCACTAGACACTTCACTACCTTCACAGTCCTCCTCTGGATGCTCCCTAATAACTTCATATCCTTGTACTGTGGTGCTCGAAAATGCGCAGAGGACTCAAGGTGAATATTTTTAAATACATGCTTATTGCTTACCAATATCCGATGACTGTATTTTCTCCAGGCTTATTATAGGCTATATTTGTATTAAAGCTGTGATATAGAGTTGAGCAACATTAATGTTTAAACAGTTTCCACTCTAGAATCAAGATATATTCAAAGTGATTCTGAATGTGGTATCCTCACAAAAAGCAACCTAATTCACAAATGTGACCTATCATTCAACTGAATAAGAAAAAGGAAACAAGAAATGCCAACATAAAATTAAGTATGTTTATCAACAACATTAAAATGAATAATATGTCCATTAAATATTAATTAATAATCAATGCTAATACTGACTGCACAGTGGGCAAATAAAAGATATATACTTCATGCAGAGCTATGAAAATAATTTGTTTTCAAAAGGACCAACTGATCTTAAATATGAAAACCCCACAATTGTTAAGTTTGAAACAAAATATGTCATTATTCCATACTCCCACCTCGAACAAGCTTATATCAAACAATCAGTTTCCATTCTATCTGAAATAAAATACTCCTTTTTGTCTGAGTTTTCACATCTCTCTGAAGAGCCGTCTTATATATATTTCAAAGAAAAACATAGTTTTCAAAATACAGCTTTACACCAAGTTCTCAAAACAAAGTTATTTTTCTTTCTTTTTTCCCAAAAATATTTTTGGAATTTTATCATAACTTCAAAAACATATCTTTCAGCCAAAATGTACACTTCAAAGCATCACGATTAATTGGCTGAAATCATGGACCTAGTTTTAATATAGTTATATAAAGCACATTTTAATGTATTGATTATATAACATATATTTAAAACATTGTAGACTCTTTAAAGACACATTGTATATGAGAAATGAAATTTTAGTGGAATTGTTCATGGAGCAGGTTTGTGTCATCAAAAAAATGAGTCATGGTTGTGATCTTCCCAGCAATATGAAAAAGTGATAGAAATAGAGAGCAAGTTGGCATTTATTGCCTGAATAAAAGCATTTTCTTGATGGCATCCTACCTTGGGTTGCAATTCTAGTCCAGGTCAAGGAGGAAAAATATAGCAAAAACTGAGAGGACAAAGTTTGGGACTCAGTGGTTTGGGACTCAGTGGTTTGGGGGAAACATTGGCTGCCTCAATGCTCTTAATCATAACAGCAGCTGCAGCTTTGGTTTTGTGTAGCCCAGGTGCTCTTCAGACTATCCACTTTCATGCAGATATTTTAGGACTCATTCTGGAAATTATGATTTCGATTGGTACTGTGGGGGTTTGTGTTTTACTATTGCTCAGGACATCTTCCTGGAAACTAAAGGAAATGTAATTCTGTCTTCAGTGGTTCTGAGGCAATTATTTTTCTCTCTCATTCTAAGATCTCTCAGCTCTCAGGAGATCAGGAAACAGTATGATTCTAACAACACTCAGCAAATGTTTTGGCAAAGTATAAAATAATCCATTTATTTAGCTTTAACTCACAATTTTTTTTGAAAACTGCAAACATTAGGGAAGGCCTATAGAGCTTCTTTCATTGCAGTTTTATTTCCAGAAGCATATGAAACATGATCCTTCCCATGAGAAAATTTATAAAAATTAATAACATAGAATTTGACATCAAGCATTTCTGGGAAATCTGACATGATATGAGAGTTCAGGTAATTCAAGTCCTGATATTTGAATGGAACGAACTGAAAACTTTCATTGCACAAACTTCAGACCTAGCTCTTTCCTGTTAGCCACAAGTTATCACTGCTTGATCTCAATGTCTTATTCAGTACTTTTTTCTGTAGTTTCAAGTAGTTAGTATGACACATGAAAGGATATTGCCAGCTGTAAACACATTAGACATTTGCAGCGGCATTTGTCATTATTTTTATATTTAACCAGTTTTGCATGTGTATGAGACTGTACAGCATGCTTTTATTCAGGGAAGTTTTGCTGGTAATATATTATTTTTCTACCATGCAAGGAATTGAGATTTGATTTATTTTGACATTTTATCATGTTTATTTGCTCTGATGCTTTAAACAAATGGCTTTTCTTTTTTATGAAAACTGGAAAAGTTATGTATAATATGCCCATAAAAGCATACAAATGTGTTTTTTGCTTCATTGATAGTGACATACTCCTAGGCAATCCAGAGTAGGTGGGAGACAGAAGAGAACCTGAATCTGCCTCTGTAGTTCTTCCCTAAACCATGTCCTTCCCTAAGGTACAAAGGGTTCTGAAAAGCATCTAGGCTGGCAAATTTGTGGTGTATTTTAATCTTTACCACCAGAATAGACAGTCACAAAGTGTGACCCTCTGTCATCCAACAAGAGAGAGGAATTAATTTCCTGTTACGATTTTTATAGGTATGTGCACATGTGTATGAGTGTGTGTGTGCACCTGTTATCTCCTAATTCAGATAGAGCATTCATGTCCAAGCATGGTTCAGGAAAATAAAAATTGTGTTGGGAATGACACTGGTTGGAAAAGTTTAAATAAATGGCATTTCAAGTGGATATGCTGTTGTGTGGGATGCACCACATGTTAATTAACCAACACCATTTTGTTTGCACTCAGTAGCTGCATAAAAATGGTGTTTTCTGTATTGCTGTTTATCTTTTACCACAAATATTTCAGTGAAGCCTACTGTTTTCATATTCTATGCAGTGTCTTAAATATTTAAATCCTTAGCAGAAAATTATCTTGGTCTTACAGTTTTGTAATCTTGGTTTTATAAGCTCTATGCCTGTCATTTCCCTTCCCAGAACTTCATATTGTGTTGCTTAATTAAAACCAAATGAGACAGAGTGGTAAAGCTCTCCAAGATATTCTTTCATTAAGAATATTGCGAACATAAGCATTTAGATAAAGAGAAGATCCCTCTAGCCCCTTCTGCTGAAGGGAAATGTTGCAATATGGGTTCAGTCACGCTGTTACACCTGAGATAATCCACATGAGAAAGTCTTGCATCAAACTAGATTTTTCCTGTTCTCCTGCTCCCAAGGAGTATGTGTTTGACTATATTTCACCACTATTCCTACTTTCTGGATCATTGTAGAGAACCTCACTGCCATTTTACACTTTGATTTATAAAGATAATGAAGTGTAAAAATACATTTCTTTCTGGAATAAGAACACACCAAGGAAACCTCTTACATCGTGAAATCATGCCACACATATGCACTCCTCTGTATATGATCATCTTTTGAGGAGGGCAACAAACAGTTTTCCTAACGGATTTTTGTGAAGAAAAGGAAAGCAGGTTACAGTTCTGTGTATCAGTATCTTTGTTTGAAATCTGCTACCCTGTTGGGAAATACCTGAGAAAAATTTTGTGCAATGAAAAGAAAGAATAGCCTGGATGACAGGCAAATGCTTTCAGTTCCATGTATTTAGTCTATGGCTTTTCTACACAGGCAGAAAGCATCAAAAGTGGCAGTGGGATCAAAACTGTACATTGTAAATTTTAGCTGTAATATAATCATATATGTTATAAAAAACTCTAATCCACAGCACTTCTCCCATGAAAATCAAGTGACATTTTCATAATGATCACAATGAACAGGATGGGGCCCATTTATTCCCATTATAGCAAAGTGAACTTGGTACCACTTCCAAAACATTAATGCCTGGAAATGTAATAATATCCATAGTGTATATGATAGTCTGGATTCAAAAAAGCTTAAGCATGCCCTTGAATGCTTTGCTAACTCAAGATGGAGTTAAAGATATGTTAAATCCTTGTTGAAATTGGGCCCAATTCTAGCCAAAAATGCACTTAAATCACAAAACAAGTTCAGGGCTATGAAAATTTGTCAGCCTCAGAACAAAGCACCTTAAAGCCTTTTCTGTAAAGAGTGGACACTTCTATAATCCTTTGAGCTCTGACTTTTTAATAGCCCTTAACTTGACCTCTTTTATTTTCATTATTGTTACTTTCATGTGTGAAAAAAACCACTTTTGTAGTTAACTTGCTCCCCCTGCCTTGCTCTTAAAGTAGTGCTGTCTTTGTGTTAGCAATACAAAAGTACTTTCATGTGTAGCAAATATCTGGTAATAAAAAAAGAAACAAGACTGCATTTATGGTACAAGTGTCTTCACAGACACTGTGATTGGAAAGGAAGTATTGGAAATTATTTTAACTCGATATTATCCTGAAACAGAGAATACTCTAAGGAAAGTATAAAGGCAAAATAATGTGCCAAGCTATGAGACTGGACATTTCAACATCCTAGCAAAAGTAGTAAAAATGTCATGGATTTTAGGCCATTTACTCAAAAACATTTTAAAAAATTGGTGAATAAAAACTGGATTTCAGATTAGAAAACTTAGTGTAAAAATAAGCTATTTCATGCTCTATTTAAATAAATCCTATATGTAAAGAATTCATGTCTTTAAAGTAAAATCTTCTAACATCACAAAATTCTTCCCCTTTCAGGACATCATCTATTGTGAAATAAGTCAAGAATTCATTTTTCCTTTCCCATTCAGAGTTAGATAATGACTCATCTTACATAATCCTGTGGACAATTTAAGACATCCTGTTCTGTAATATTTTCTCAGACTTCAATGGGGATGAAAATGTCAGCGGGTTGAAATGAGTTGTGGAATACATCTCCATCCACATAACAGATTCCTGCAGATATTAAGTGGCTGAGTGATGGACTACTGCAACAGCAACAAGGTTTTAGCTGCTGAAGATACAGTGCATTCCTGGCACACCAGGAGCAGAGTCAGGTCTGAGGCTTCAACAAAGCCTAGTGGAAGCACCCTAGGACAAACAGGTGAGGACCAAGAACCAGTTTCTCCTGTCCTTTGGATTTTTGCTGGGGACTGAGATCAGATAATTTCCAGATATTGCGCAAAAACAGGCAAGCCTGGAACCATCCCATTGAAACCAGAAAGAAAATTACTAACTCAGAGAAGATATGATATTTAACTTCCCAAAGAGCTGAGGAGGGACAGAGGAAGAATTATGCTAAGATGGACTGCAAAGAAAACCTTGGTGATTCAGAAGGACTACGGAATGATCCTGGATCTAAATACAAGGACCCTGAGCAGCAGTATTAACACAGGTAGGGCTTCATTATTTTATTTACTGCTGCATAAACACCTGCTTCACCTGAGTGAAGATTTATTTTGTACAAAAATAAACTGCATAGCTTGTCCTTATGCATTCAGTAAGTTACCTCTAACATTTGTCCCCAAAGAGTTAGACTGTAAACTTGGAATATAAGCCCTGAGAATGGCTGTGCTTATGTTCTGAAAAAGTCCGAGGGAGTTAACTTCAGAGAATGGAAAATTGAACTGTCTTCTCCAGCTACCAGAACAATTTTCTTGGTAACATATGTATGGCAGAAATACATGCAGAGATGCTCTCACCAGGTTCAGTGGCTGCTTATAAAGAGAAATTTCAGGGCACATAGAGGCACTCAGACATAAGATCCTGAAGAGATTGCAGGATGGCAAACTTTACTATGTCCATACACAGTGAGCAAGAGAGGCTCCTTTTCCTGTTTCCAAAGGTACTTACAGGGGGTGTGTAACATAAACTTCACCTTGAGTTTTGAATTCTCTCCTCTGGGACTGACTACACAAGAAGATATATGACTACACATACCTACACAAGATGAGAATACATAGTTTGATAGATGATGCAGAGGGTGTGGGGCTGTTGATGTCTTGAAGTGGCTACCTGAAAACAGAGGCTAGACAAGATTAAGAGAATAAAAGCATGTATTTATTTGAAGGGCCTTCAAAGGTACACCCTGGGCAGTCAAAAACCTCCAAGGGGCTCCACCCAAGATGGACACTGGGTCACAGGTTTTTCCACATTTTTGTAAGTTTGGTTCATTTGCATATTGGGGTTAATTCTCCAATTATAATTTCAAGTAGTGATGTAATTACCCCAAGTTTGATCCCCCTGTCCAGAGGCTAAATGTACATATTTCAAGGCCTGGGACAAAAAGGTGTCCTTGAGTTCAGGCCCAGAGAGGGTTTGTTGTGTCTAACCAGAATGGGAGAACAGTAGCTAACAGGCTATATGAAGTTTCATACTAGGCAATACAGGATCTGAAAAATATAAAAGCTAAAACCTAAGGTATCTCTGTGAGTAAAATACATCCCTGATGTGTGACTTGGGACCTGAGTCTGAGAAACCTGACAAACAATCCATGATAAGTTTGCCTGTTCCACGTGTTGCTAAATCATTCAATAGACATGCTGAATTTTATTAATCTTCTGTAGCAGGTATATGGTTATAGCTTTCTTTCTATGTACTTGTGTCCTACAGGGGATAATTAAAAGACAACCAACAAGCCAGCTCCTTGATAAACTTTTTCCACCTTTTGAAGTATACCTACTGTCCCATAGACTTTTGGGTTTATTTCCTTTTTATGTAGAGTAAAACTGGTTATACCTTATGGTAATAGCTTTCCTGATGCCATTTTAGTTACAATCATTTATCTTGAACTAAGAATTAAAATAACTTCCCTGCTACGTAAGTACTGCCCATTACCAGTAACACCTGCAGTTCTTCTGCATTAGGCAGAATGATCTGAACCTATACAATCCATCCTCTAACCAAGTTCTTCAGTATAGCCTGCATTCTAATATTCTGTACTTACCCCATGAACCCATTTCTTATATAATTTCCTACATAATGTCTTCTTCCTGCTTCCTACAAACAGTGGAAAGATTGGTGGCATAATAAAGTAATAATAATTCTAGCATCACTGGCAGTCAGTTTGGGAGATTGGATGCAGCTGACATCTGAGCACTCAGAAATAGCTATTGTCTGTCATACTTATTTTATTCTTTCTGGATCCAGACTAAATTTTCTTGATTTTCAAGGGGGAAATTGTGCTCAAAAAGAGTTTCTGTTGTGAACCCAAAGCAAGCAATGAATATGATTTTTTTTGTTTTTTGCATGTGTGTGGAGAGGAAGATGAGGAAAATTAGGCAATAAAACCCAGTAATTAGGCAGTTAAGTGACAGTACAAAATCTGTTAAACATACTGTAAAATTAAATTAAAAATTTCGAGACCATTCCAGGGAAATTCTAAGCAGCAATTAGGATTTAATTTTTGCAGTGTTGGAAAGAGTTAGGATTGATTTTTAATTCAGACAAAATATCAGAGGAAAGCACTGTCACTGGTACTTAGAGAAGGTGCAGGAGTCTTGCCTATGAAGTGAGGCCATCTCCTGAGAGGGACTCACAGATGAGCTGTTCTCATCCCTCTCCCTCACTAAGAGAGTGTATGAGGTCAGTGGCACTGAGGCTCCTTGCTGCCTGCCAGGGAACACAATGACCCTCCTGCTAATTTAGCTGGAAACGCTCTCTGCATGGTTTGAGCCTGTGCTCCCTTCCCTGTCCTGCACCGCCACACACTTGCTTTTCCAACAGTGACAAAACAAACCCGGCAAACTTACTAAACCGAGGTGTGATGACTCTGCCCCACCACTGAGAGCTGGAATACTCATCCAGCAGAGTTAGCTACAGCTGCAGGGCATGATAAAGATTGAGGTGTGAGGCTCCAAAGCGATGGGGATGAGATGGAGTTTTCCATGTCAGCTCTCTGTCCTGATAAAGGATGTCAGGATGAGGCAGCTGACCACCTACATCCTGGCTCTAAGAAACCCTTCAGAGAGAACCTGCTGGGCCCAGCACACTTGGGGTGCCTGAGGAATTCTTGTGAAAGAAACCTGTGCCACTCCTCAGGGAAAAAGGACAGACTGATATTTTGTAAGGGTAGGTCACTCTCAGACCCATCCTGCTGACACAGCTGGGGAGACAATGTACTGTGCAGAAAAAAGAGGACATGGCAGCAGGATTTGGGATGGGGACAACATAAAGCAGGGTAACTGAGGAAGACAAGTAACAAAATATCTTCAACTCTGATTTTTCCCTATAGAACAGTATCACTTGCATATAGCTATGAAACTATTCTGCTTTACAGCCAAATACTTGTGGTCTCAAGCCCAGTTTCTGATGACTGTCAGAGAGGTGATTTTTTCCAGTTAGAGAAAACTGGAAATGTTTGAAAATATCCACTTTCAAAATTAAGTAATGCAAATTTTTTGAGGCTGGTTTCCTAGAGCAGCTGTCAGCTTGCAGATCCAGAAGTTCTCATAGACTTCCAAACTCCACTTTCTTTGCTTTCTCTGTATACACATACATATATGGAGATAAAAATAGTGCATGTTGAATTAGGCAGGGATTTCTTAACCAGTGACATTAAGATCAGGAACATATGTGATGTAGACGCACTGTAAGATGACCAGCTGTGCTCTCAGTCTGCTCAGTCTGTTAAGAGGAGTAAACCTTCAGCTTTAGGCATTCTTGGTACAGGTTGTGATGTAACAAGATATGTGGAAGAAAATTAAATATGAAATTGGGTAATGTATTTAATTTACTGTGCTAATAGGCAACAGTCTACTTATGATGTTGCCAAACAAGCATATTTAATATTTTGTTATGGTGAGTTATTTTGGTGGTAAATTAATTTTCAGAAAACTGAAGGGGAAGTGAAAATGTAGAACTCAAAGCCTACTGCTCTTTATAGTTTTTAAGGCAAACTAGATATTTAGAAAAGTGTCAGAACAGACAAACTTATTTTATTTTTCCATAAGAAGCCATGCCAGTTTTCCCCCTTTCTTTATGTTAAGCAGATTACTGTCATCGTCATTCTTGCCAACAAGGAGACTCATTGGAATATTTTTCAAACATGAACACAAATATTGGATGCAAGCAGGTGGAATGAATTAATTATAAGCATATGGTTCTAACACAACTATTTCTACAGTGTACTGTTGAGACTTCTAAGGGTCTTGCCATACAACACACTTTGGCAACAAAGCTGCTTTAGGAAATTATCAGTGACATGAATATAAATGTGTGTGGAGCCAGACTTACTGAAATGATGGAAACTGAACACCCTGCCACACACACAAACGTTCCTAGGACAGCTTTCAGCTGTAAGCCATGGCAATGGTGTGGTTTACACTGTTCCCCCAGTTGTGTTAGCAGGTGTCAGACAAAGACAGCAGGCAGGGATGGGGAGCACTGGTGGGGAAATGGTGCTTCCTAGGCCAGTTTCACACAGTGCATTGTACAGCCACACAATGTGTGTTGTAATAGCCCACATCCACTGTGATTCCAGGCTACAAGTCCTTCTGTGGCAGAGACAACTGAAGGTGTTCCTGGCTTGCCCTGATCCTTGACCAATTCCCAATCACCTCTACTGATGCAAGTTATCATTCCCTTTTTCAGTGGAGGAGCACTCTGAGATAGACTGTTGAAACAGTCTGAATTAGAGAAAGATATCCAGAAAACAATCTTTAAAAAAAAGGAAATAAAAAGATGCCAGATCCATAGAGGGGGATCAGCTGGAGGCAAGAAGCAGCAGAGGAAGTGTGGGCTGGCCAGTCCTGGGATACCAGCACCAGGCACAGGTCAATAGCACATAGTCTGGTGCAGCTGTGGCTATCCCGCTTTAGACTAGAATAATATTATGGTTTTACACTTGCCACATTTTCATATGGGAATTCCTGAGGGGTTTTTCATAGTTAATATAAAATGCAGTCAAACTATAAATATAATGACTATTCAGGTTGTTATTATTTATATTGGGTTTTATTTAATTAAGCAGAAATGAGATGTGGCATTTTTGAAGATGGCTGTGAAGCAGATGAGACCATAAATAAGTAAAAGTTTTTAGATTTTTACAACTCAATCTAAATTCAGATAGGAATTTATGCCATTATTTATTTTAAAATGTTTGCTTGTCTTTTCAGTGCATATTTACGATTAGCTAAGACCTTCATTTTGATGACATACTGTGAGAGCAGCACTTTGAAATATCAGATCCCCTTCTCAAAGGGCTCGAATACAACTTCACATGGAAATTAATTTCTGTATATATTGCTTTTAACATCAGTCTTTGCATTCAGATTAATTTTTTTGACCTCAAGCTCCGCAGAATGGCCCAATATGGCACCTCATAGATGCCATGAGAGGACAAGAAGGAAACATAACGTTAGAATTCAGTGCTAAATACTTTTTTTCTTAGCAAATATTTCACATACGAATTATCACAATGATTTAGAGCAAAACAGACAAAAAACCACCCCGACAACTAACATAAACCACTGGCTTTTGTGCAATCCAGCAGATGGTGCTATGATGCAATAAACTGGTTCAAAAGAACAAGAAATATACTGCATGCAAACATTTTTCTCCTTTACCTGGTGCTGCTGCTTTTTTGATGGCTGGATTGGCTGCAGGAGCTTTTGCTGGCTCTTAAAAAAAAAAAAAATTAAACCATTCATTACAAAGCATTATATCTTAAAAACCCCACAGAAATCTGAGAAAAGGCTTCCAGTGAAGAAGCCTGTAACAATTTTTTTAACTGAAGAGTTAAAGAGACTGCCCAAAGGGAGAAAGAGCTGAGTTGTCTTCAATAAACTCAAAGGCAACAAGAGAATAACCAGCTGAAGGGCTAGTAAACTATGGTTGTTTGGCACTGAATCACTTCTTTCAGCTTTTTCTGCTTAGTAGTTCAGTATCTGTTGGCAAAGCAGAGGAAAGGAGGCATGCAGGGCTTTCAGCATGGCCTTGCCCCTCAGGCAGCAGTTGTGTGCTGGGAGCCTTTGCATTTGATCTTGCAGCTATGGGAGCAGCAAGTCCTGAACCAGCTTCTGTTAGGTGTTGAGGATTCAGTCTGGCAAATTTGCTAGTGGTACTTCAGGGGATCCCTCAGCAATTCAGAATGGCATCCTTTCCCCTAATCTGAAACTGGCCCTGGTTAGAAAAGGTGAAATTGGGCTGCTTTTGCAAAGTGCATCCACAGATGTGGCTATACCAGGAATCTCTCTCCATCCTGAAGAATGGAGGACCATGAGGAGAACATCTTCATGTTTGATCCTGCAACCAAAAGAGCAATTGCTGTATTCTCCTAGAGGAGAAACACTCCCTCTTAGGCCATTAACTGTAGGTCTGTTCTTGGTCTTTTCATGAAGTACTTGCATTATACTCTGTCGGTAGAAGCTGTCCTTGCAGAATGAAGGTCCAAATGATGAATGGTATGTGCATCCCCAAGTGAATTCGGGGAATCTCAGACACAAATAGAAGAACCTAAGTAGCCTACTAGATTTATTTACTCTTTACTAGTGTTTACTTAATCTCTTTTATCCGCAGGAACTACCAAAACAGACTGTACTTAAATCACAATAATTTAACAAATATCCATAAGCTAAACTCCACCAATGGTCATAAAGAATTTTTTCTATCAACTAGAAGGCCCTTTAAATTAAAATTCACATTCCATATCTTGAGAGGGAATAACTAATCATTTTAAGCACAAGCTGAATTACAGAGTGCCAAAAAATGTTAGTTAATCCTTCACATCTGTCACTGTATTATTACAATGAAAATGAACATGGCTAAATCAGGAATGTAATTTTGAATCCTTCCCCTCCAGTCTTTTGAGAAGTTCATAAAAGATGCATCAGTTTGTCTTGTGAAACAGAATGGAAACAAAATATAGTTTGCATGTGTGGGATTGCTTTATTTCCATCCATTTAAAAGCCCACAGCAGATAATTATATCCTGACTTATTATCGTAGAATTGTAATTATTTGGGGTGCTCGCCCCTCCTTCAGGGAAATTTGTAGAAGACCTTGAAGAAGTATTTACTTAGTATTACTTTTTTGCCTGTTTTTGCAGAAGTAAGAGATCCAACATGCGTGTTCCAGAAGTGTCAAATGGACTTAATACAAAATTGCAGGACTCTTTCATTTATCCCCTTCTGAGCTCTCAGCTAGAGCATGCTTGACAGTGAAACTTTTTTTTACTTTTTTTTCATAACATCTGTGAAAATGAACTGTTAGAATTCTTTTTGTTCTACAAAGATTTTGATTTTAAATATTTAATTTCTGAGCAACTACAATAATTTTGAGAAAAAATAAAATTAAGGATATGTTTGACTAAAAATTTCTGTAATTTCTGTAATATTTGTATAACTTTTCAGTAGCATTGAAACAAAAGTGCCCAAAGTTTAAGCTGCCTTTTGCAAGAATACTGTTTTCAGTTTGTAATACACAAATTATTTAAGTGCTAATGATTCTGCACCTTTACATGAACTACTTTCACTCTGCAGATTTCACTCTGCAGATTACTCTCATGTGGTGGAGCTGGGAAGTTTTACTGTGACAGCTGCTGGGGAATTCTCCCATGAAAGGAATCATAGAATGGTTTTTGTTGAAGGGGGCCTTAAAGGTAATCTCTTTCCAACCTCCCTGCCAGGCAGGGAAAACTTCCATGAGACTTAAAGTTGCTTAAAGTTCCATCCAGCCTGGTCCTGAACACTTCCAGGGATGGGACATCCACAGTTGTCTGGGCAACCGGTTCCAGTGCCTCACCACCCTTACAGTAAAGAATTTCTTCCTAATATCCAATCTAAACCTACTTTCAATTTAAAGCCATTATCCCTTGTCCTGTCATTGCATACCCTTGTGAGAAATACCTCTCCAGCTCTCCTGTAGGACCACTTTAGGCGCTGGAAGGCTGCTCTGAGGAATTAGGTGTCCAAATTAATAGGTCCTTTAAGACGTACTTGAAAACGGACACTTATATCACTAGCAGGATATTATTTGTAGAGTAAGTCTATGAAAAAATTTGTTAGATATTTCTGCAAAATTTGCATAAGAACCCAATGTATAAGGTTTTTTTCATTGCCAAAACAAATCTTTTAATAAATTGGTGCACAACTGAGGATGGCAGAAGATTGCTCTGTCATACAAGTCATGAAAGTTCGTACAGGGAGATGGGAGGAAGTGCACTCTTTAATTGTGAATCTGAATCAGATTTCAAGGCCCCATATTTTTCCTAATTTTTCCTGTATACTGTACTTTCAGAACAGAATGTTGAGCAGATGAAGTCTTATCAAAGAAACTGTCTTACTGTCCTTACTGTGTTAAGGCATTGACACTTGTAAATTTGTAGAAAAGGAAGATGTAGGTGTCCCTTTTTAACCATGCTATGTTCTCAGAGCATTTTTTGGCTATATTTTCAGAAGAGCAAAACTCCCAACTCTCTTCAGCCCCAGAAGTGTCTCTGTTGGAACCAGAGGTACCTAGACAGGCAGAGCCCTTGTTTTGCATTTGTGAAGATAAATTTGGGGTTTCTCAGCATGTTGAACTCTGAGTCTTCCCAACCTTTTTATGAAAATTACTGCCACTGAGATCACATTCAGCTGAGACCTCAATTTGACATTTCCTCCCCTATGAAACCTTTGTTTTTGAAGACAGTGATAGGAAAGAGGAGAAGGAAAAACTGTCAGTCACAAAGAGGAGTGTGCAATTAGAAGTAGGATAAGAATGGATTTAGAAAGTAGGAGGCAGCTGAAGTCTAAACATGTCATTTTTCAATTATAAACGGTGTAGCTACTCTCTTCTTTGTATTTTCAACAACTCAATAACTATTATTTTTGGATTAATGAAATGCACTTTTTGAAACTGTATGGCATATTAAAGAGATAGTAGTTTCTTACTTTTGAGTTCTTTGGACACGGCAGCTTCTTTTTTATCTGTAAGAGAAAAAAACCCAAACACATGTATAAAAAAATAGGAAGGATAAAGGTAGACAGAAAATTTCAGCATGTGCTTTAGAGATGAAACAGCTTATTTGCTGTAAAGTGCATTGGAATGATACAGATTCATTTCACTTCTGTTTGTTTCATGGTACAGTGGAACTAATTTAACCCTAAGTGTAAACACAGGAAAGCCTGTGTGACCCTGAACACTCTTGTTTAATTTTTGGTCTGGTAATAGATGAGGTTTGGCGTGTGATTGAGTTACCATGGCTTATATGTAATAGCTGAGCTATGGTTGCTCACCATGTGCACATTGTCAGGCTGCAGAAACACAAGGGAGGATGTGCCAGCAGCCTAAGTACGGGGACGTAATGAAAGCCACCCTCTTCCTGCAATTATTGACAATCATACAGGCCTAGTTTGGTCAATTTTCCACCTAATACCTTTTGAACCTGGAAAAACTCAGTCCTACATATGGTCCATATAGGCAAAATCTGTCCCTGGTTGACTTGAATAAAATTGAAATGACTTAGCTGTATCAACATGCAGCATGGCCAAGCAATCTACCAGGAAGGCTTAACTAGGCTGTTCACTCTCACCTTCACTTAAGGTGAGATTTTTTGCAGCTTTTTTGTAGGACTTTTTTTTCTGATGGCTGAGAGATCTGGAATCTTTACTGAGGTGATATAAGTGTGCAGAAATACTCAGGGATGGCTCCTGTCTCTGTTATAATTCTTGGTGCTGTTCTACCTCAGGGCTTTTAACTGGGTACAAAAATCACCCATTTTTAGAAACATATTTGGTGCCTCATATGGCTTTTTCATTAGTCTCACCTGTACAACCAAGAAAATATTCATGGGGATCCTGTGAGACAGGAGCAAATGGATGCATAGAGCAGTGGTAGAAGGTACTCCCCCGGATGGTTATGAGGAAATTAACATCCTCCCTAATAAGCTATAAAGTGCCTGTAATACAGGCAGGATAAGGCTTATGTCCACAACATATATGAATGATAAATGAATTGTGCTCTTAAACGCTAATACAAGAAATACTTCAGGGCAGAAGCTGTCAAATTAAGTTACTTGCAAACCCAAGACTATGCCATTACTGCTTATAATACAAAGGTGCTTCTGTTTCTGTTGCTTTCTAAATTGCTGTGGAGAAGCTGATATAAGGTAATGCAAATGACTGCCAAGTAGTCTAATAAAAAAATCTTGAAAAATTCGGAAGAAAATATATTTCTACTTGGGTGATATGCTGCTCTGAACTGAAGTATTTCTGGGTTAATCCTCTGCTTCCACTAACTCTCTGTGAAAGCATGTTCTGCAGGCATTACTTCAAAGTATGATAATTACCACATTTAGATGAAATTAATCATGAAGCAGCTTGCAGCCATGTTATCTGGCTAAGGAGCCTATTGAAGCCTTCAAGAAGTGCCTATTAGTTGCCAGATATGGAAATTTTTAAAGGTATATATTGCAGCGATATGAATCATTTATCACAATAATCTCCTATTGCTGGAGGTTATAAAAAAAATAAATTGACAGCATCATTTACAATAACAGACTGGATCTAAATAAAGCCCCCAAGTTCTTTATTTCCTTTTTTATATAAGTTGCCATTTATTAGGGCAACATACTTTCATGTATTTTAAACCCATAATTTATTTTGAAAGAATCAATGTGTTTTCCCATCATCTGAAATATATAACATATAGTAAATAGCTGGACAATATTTCCAGTAAGAAAATCTTATAATTTGGGGGATTTTTCTGTATTTTTTTTGTTGTTTTTAAAGTGCAGAAAATATACTAATAATTTATTCCAATAGCACATATTAATATGAAAATAAATAGCTTTAGGATATTCTTTAAAGCCAAGGTGTCTCGCATTTGATTTCTAAAGCCGTATTTATCCAGCTGGGCTGGAGTGATTTACAGAAAACTGTCCAGAGGAGGTTGTGTAGGACCTTGAACCATAGAAGTACCTTTGAAAATATACAGCATTTACATCTACACACTTCAATGAAATAAATTACCTAGTTGCAAAGAAATGAACAACTAGTAGATCTTACAGAAGGAGGGAAAACTGATCAGGACTTCTGAAGTCCCCAAATATGGTTACCTGCTGTAAGGCACAATTAACACATAACTTATCAACTCAAAGGAAAACAACACCAAAAATGAATTGCCCAATTAATTATGTTAGTGCAATTTGAGACAATGGGAAATTTGTCTCATTCTTTTTTGCTTTGCACAGGTCTAGGGTTTAACTTTCAAACTATGGGAGTGTGTTTGTGATCATAGCCTATATGAAGTCAGGTTTCAATATTCATTATGTCTTTTTCTTAAATACAACAGCAATATGCACTGTTGTTTCTTTGTGGGTATGTTAGTTAAGAAGAGGAATTTCCAAAAAAAATTTCTTCAGAAAGTTTTTAAGACATGTTTGATATCTAGGTCTTCTTAAAGGGCTCCTGTAAACCACCCAAATACTGTGCAATTCAAAGATTTGGGTACTTCTGACAACCCTATCCATCACCTTTTCTTGAAAAAACCTGTAACACACTTTAAAAGGCTAAGCTGATGAAATAATTCATCATTTGTGGAGCACTGTGAAGCACCCTTTTCTTTTTAACAGTTATTCTCCAGAGATATTTGAAGACCATTGTATTCTGGTCTATATTCTCAAAAGGTAAACATGTTTGTACAAGCTCTCCTCAGGTGAATGAACAGGTTTTTCTTTTATTGACTCTTGTGAAAGAAGTACAGTAATACTTAAAAAATTATTTTAGTAAAAACTACCAAATATTTAAACAAATATGATCTGACTTTGTTCTTATCTCTACAGGCTAGAATGATCAATTCTGAATTCAAACTAGGCATGAGCATTTGGCAGCCAGCACAGATGTTTCTCAGTAGAATAGCAAAGAAATATAGTAGAACAGTATTTTATTTTTTTGCCTCTTTTTAGCACATAGCTTGATCTTTTCCTCAGGCCTCCATCAGCATTCTTTTGAAGTAAACTACCAGTACACAGTAACTACAAATGACATCTGAACTACACAGGGGGCAAGAAAAAAAATCCCTCTAAGCTTATATAGTGCCTTTCATGGCAGTGAGTCCCTAGGAGTTTGGTAATAAGCTATTAAACAAGGATGCCCCAGTGCTCTGGTACAGAGTTTGGTTGTTTGAGTTTAAACAAACTTCCAAAATGGAATGTTTCAAACAATGTTCTGAAGTGAATTCCAGATCTGGTGTTCACAAAACTTTTACACCTTTGTAAGAATGGATTTATAATACAGTGCACATTGTACATTTCAGAACAGGAGATCTTCAGCAGCTCCATCCAACCTACAATTTTGATAACTAAAAGGAAGTTCTGTGAAAAAAATGGATTTCAAATTGTACTCTCTTGAAAGGCTTCTCTGTGCCTTTTTTCCCAGAAATCTCTCTCTCAAACATACATGAAGGTATTAAAAATTTTTAAAGTATAAATCAGATCAATTAATATTTCAGAAATAGTATATTAATAGCTTGGATAATTATGCAGCATGTTAAAATACCTAGCTAAACCCCCTCTTATTATTAGAAACATTATTGTATATGTCATATCTTAACCTTTCTATCTGGAAGCTTACCAAAGAACATGATGGCAATATCAGATTTGAAAACAGAAACTAATTTCAACATCAGTGGGCAACCACAGTGTCCAGCTTGAATAGTAGCTAATATCCTAATCAAACATGGTGTAACCCGACAGATTCCTCTACGGCTGATCTGGACTAAGTACCAGGATCCTGGAGGATTACTAGAGGCCTCTGGAAGATATGATTCACTGAATCAAAAACTAAAGAAAAAACTAAAATATTAAGCAGTTACTAAAGGAGGAATTCTCACCCGAAACCTCAGCTAACACTTTCTACTTTCTCTGGTTTTACCTGATGATCACATACTAGAATGGATGTAATCAAACCCCTCTGATTGGCTAATGGTCTACACATACCCACAGAAAATAGGTTGTGTGATGAAAATGCCTCACACAACGTGACCATTCTCCAAGCAGAATGTTCCTAATGAGACTCACAGAAAGCTTGCCTCATTTCTTGGTTCTCACTGTTTATTTTGGCATAGCTATTCAATTCATCTTGTGATAAAAAGTGGGAGAATAGAAAGAGAAGAGGGCAGAAAAATGAACAGAAACTTCAAGAATCAGAAAGAACTGTGTTGAAAATACAAATAATATTTTCCAGTGCTTTGAAGTCAGAACTGTGTTGGTTTTTCAGAACTAAAACCAAAAACTCCTGGCTGTTATTACCGACCAAAGCACAATCAATCGAGTGCATGCTTTGGGAGCTTGGCGCCGGCTTTGCAAGTACAATGCAATAGGAGAGCTTTCACGACACTGCACCTTACAAGTATGACAGGTAAGGTTCCCTTTGCTGCCCTGAACAAGGGCTGACTGGAAATAAAAATGGTAGCAGGTGGCATCTGATGGCTGAGAACTTCCATCATGTGAATAGAAAACATAATTAAAGTCGCCTAGAGACCAGTCTCACTACAGTCTGCTCCCAAGCTAGCAGACATACCAGAACTTTGAAACAATTTATTAAGTGGCACGATTTGCAGCTAATGTGATTTACAGTGGTAAAAGAGGAACACACTCCAGAGAGCTGAGGATTTTTCAAAACGAACTGCTGTTGAGCATATAGTAATTACACAAGGATTTTCAAACTTCCTATTAAAATATCCTGTGGTTTAACATTTCTTTTTTTTCATTTACTTGGAGATTTTAAAACTATTTTCTGCAACACAGTATTAATTTCAACCAATATTCCAACAATTCTGAGAAGTGTTCAACCCTGACATGTTTTTAAGAATGTCTTACTCAGTTGCTTTTTAATTTATATTCTTTTTGATAATTTTTCACTTATTACATGGCATTATTGAAGTAATTTTTACCTTACTACATATAAAAGCTTTTGGGAGTATGTTTTTATTTTGATTTCGGTCACTTCTGAAACAGCAGGTACCTACATATAGGGGCGTTTTATCAGAATATCTACCCATTCTGTTGTAATGTTTCCATTTTACAGTAAAGATTTTTAAAATTCCATACAATATAGAAATAAAGAAATAATATTTCTTCTTCTTAGTGGACTTAAAATCCAGGAAGCCTCTGTCAACACTGCTCATACTAATTAATTAAATTTTTAACATGCCCAAGCCACTAAAATTTGACAGCATAAAAGAGCTGTTTAGAAATATTTCTCCCACATGCAAAGTTCTGTGTTTGGACCAACACTTGATTTTGTTCCCTGTCTTAATCACTGAGCATGATATTGTCATATGCTTTGTGACAACTACTGACAAAAACTCTTCTTGCCTTTCCGAAACAACATTTCTTGGTGAGCATGAGAAAGGCATCTCACTGCACCAACGAGGCTGAAGTTGTGCACGAGGGAAAGTAAGGTGCAGTGCCACTACCGCTTCACAGCTGTTCCTGACCCATTTCATGACAACTCCCTGACCAGAGTTTAACTATCTTGCTTTGAGAATAATGGGAGTAACAGGGAAATTTATTGGCAGAGGCCAGTAAGCCTTGAATCCCAGACTGCAGGTTTTGCATTTATATGTTTTGCCTGTAGAGATTTCCCCATGCAAAATGAAGGGAAACTGCAGATGATGTTATTATAACTGGGTAAAATGTGTAGATGCAGAGTTTCTGGATCTTAAAACCAAATTTCTTCAAGCACCATGAGACTGAACTATAATATAGAACTTTTAAAATGTACTGATAGCCGATGTGGCATGTAAAGGCGTTTGTATAAGGTAGGGCAATGAAAAAGGAGTTAGGTAACTAACATTTCTCTCTTGTTGATTACAATAGAAAATTGGTGATAGTACTCTTAAATTTAGACAGATCATATTCCAGTGAAGCAGGTAAAACATGCAAACCTTTTCATCCATTCTCTGTGAAGGGTGCCTTCTCACCTCACCATTGTCTCTATTTCCTGTCCACTTCCAGTAGCAGGCTTTTTGATAGTTTATAAATTTCTTTGATGTCTCCAAGTCCCTTCTGATCACCAACCCTTGCAGGTGCTTCCCCTCTGCAGTAAGCGTCTCCTTGAACCATCAGGTCTATCACCATTTGCAAAGCAGCACCATTATTCTGTGCAGCCAGTGAGTGCCTGCAAACCCTGATCACCAGAGCATCAGAAGCAGATAGCAACCTAAAGCTCCCAGAGCTTTCCCGAAAGTGTTTTGGCAATGGACATGGATGAAATACTAAATGTTACCTCAAACAGATTTCCCAAGATCATTAAAAAGGTTCACTCAATAGGGCAAAAACTAAAGCAAGTAGAGGAAGGATGTGAGCAGACAAGTGATTCAATTACAGTAAGAAAAAGCCTATTCTTGGGGAATGGCCTATTTCAAGTGTAATAGTGGTTCATGGTTCCACTAATTGGTGATTTCTCCTTTCTACTTTGTAATTGCTGGAATGGATTCAGTCTCTCCTACTGCAGAGCAGGTAGAAACTTATTAATGTTAAATACATGCTCACGCATGAACAGTATCCTGGTTTGTATCAGAAATCCTGTGGCCAGAGAGACTAGGGCAGTGACCATCTCCCTGTACTCGGCACTGGTGAGGCTGCATCTCAAATCGTCTCACCAGTTTTGGGCCCCTTGCTTCTAAGAAATCATTGAGGGACTGGAGTGAGTCCAAAGAAGGGCAATGGAGTGGGTGATGGGACTGAACCACAAGCCCTATGAGGAGCAGCTGAGGGAGTTGGGGTTGTTTAACCTTGAGAAGAGGAGGCTCTAGGGAGAACTTATGACTCTCTCTACAACTACCTGAAAGGAAGTAGTAGTGAGATGGGGATTGGCCTCTTCTCCCAGGTAACAAGCAGTAGGACAAGAGGAAATGGCCTCAAGTTGTGCCAGAGGATGTTTATATTGGATATTAGGGAAAATTTCTTTGCAGAAAGGGTGCTCAAGCATTGGAAGAGGCTGCCCAGGGAAATGGTTAAGTCATCATCCCTGGAGGTATTTAAAGTGTATGTATGTCACTTGGAGACATGGTTTAGTGGTGGACTTGGCAGCGATGGGTTTAAGCTTGGACTCAATAAGCTTAAAGGTCTTTTACAGCCTAAAAGGTTCTATGCTCCTATATTACCTTCTGTGTTCATCAGGTATGGTTTAAAAAAGCAAATCTCAGGAGCCTGATATGAGATTACAGTCATCCACACACAGGAAACTGTAAGTGCAGCTAATTACAGAAACTGATGTCATTTAGGGAAAAGGTAATGGTATTTTATGTAGCAAATGTGAGTAAAAACATTAGTCCCTAAAACTTAGAAATCAAGTATTTTCCTGGAGTTTCCTGTCATTTGAATTAGTGTAAATATTATGAGAGATGAAAATTTTCTTCAGCATTTTTTATCTTTCTTTGAAACACCTTGGGGATACACTCTAAACTTTTCTTAATAAATCTCAGCACTGATACTTCTTGAATTATTCAGAAGAGAATTTTGGGTTAGAATAGGCTTTGTTAAGTGCATGTAAGCTATGCATCCTTGTGATATCATTTTTTGTACTTTTCAACATATTTACATTTCTTTCTATCTGTTGGATAGATAGATAGATGTACAGATGGTATCTATAGACATTATCACTAGGAAGAAGATATTTTCATATTTCTGAACACAGATGCAGTCAACATTCTCACTCTGTGAGAAGGGAGATCTTAAGTAATGGAGTGTCCATCTATTCATCTTTATAAGTGACACACTAATTACACTCCTGTAAGTGAGGCAGAATCTATGACAAAGCAACTTCATGCAGAACATACTGCAATCAAGATAAAAATCAATGCTTTTATAACTGCAGTTGTGTATGGCTCTTCCATTAAAGAACATTTGCCTATTCTATTTTCCTAATCATTCAATAATATTTTATCTGACTTAGTCTCTCAGAGTTACATGTAGCAAACCCCAAAATTATCTCTGCTTCTTGAAAAACAGATCAGGAGAACACACAAGGCCATTGGAAACATTTACTGAAAGGTTAAACAATCATAACTAAAAGTGAAGTGTAAAGGATTATATTTTAAGTCAGAAATACCTCTGATCTATGAACCTTTCTAGGGGAAAGACACACAAGAGACTGAAGTATACTTCTAATTCAGTGACATGAATGTCTTTATCTAATATGTGCTCATCAAAACTTAGTAAAAGCTTTTAAAGCTTCATTTGAAAGTCAAGAGAAAAAATACTTTTTAAGTGTAAAGCAAAAGAAAAGAAAGACAATCATCCTGATCTCAGACTCTGAAGAGTCCTCCTGACTTTAACTGTGAGTCAAGCCAAGAACTTGTCTATTTAGCAACAGCAGAAATTAGCACTGCATAGCTATGTCATTTCAACCTGCTGGATGTATCTGCGCATGGACATTTAATATAGAATAATTATCCCAAATATCAGACCTGCTGACTCAGATACGCATCTTATTTTGAGGGCATAGAACAGTTTTCCTTCATTAAAGAGATTAATTTTGCATTGTTTGAGGCATAGGCATATTCTAATCCTGTTATTTCTGGGTGTGACTGGAAAAATAAACATTACATTAATCCCCAGACCAGCATAAAGAGGGTTGAAGAAATAAATTAGATTCTTTAATTAAAACTATGCCACCCAGCTGCTTGCACAGCGCAGGTAGTTCTTTCTACATATCTGAAAGTCCAAAGGCAAACTGTTTGTTTAGTTGCCTGTGTGGATTTTAGATTATTTATCACCTTCAAGCTTGATTATTTCTAGTATCACATCTCCCCCAAAAGTTCTTTATTAGATTGACAATACAGTGTCAGAAGATGTTGTCTGTCAGACACAAAATTACTCCTATGTTTCACTCGAGGAAGGTTCTCTTGCCAACTCATCAAAAAGTAAGTGGTAGTGCAAACCCCAGCCTCCTCCCTTTTATCTGTATTTGTTAAAGGGTTGGCATTACTAATTCTTTACCAACAAGATCTTACCAGCATCATTCACCATTTGCCTCTCTCATATCTCTCCCTACTTTGTGCAGTCCAAGATGGAAAACAAACACAAAACACCAGATCTGGACTGAACAATAACCAGCATTGACTTGAAAGCATTCAAGCCCCAATAGTCAGCAAAAGGGCCACTGAAAGATGGTCTTTAGTCTGCTACTATCATTTCATGCACAGGGCAGGTGCTGCAGACAGTGAATATCACCTTCTTCTGTGCTAGAGATTTCTTTTTACAACACATGGAGGGAGGCATGGGAAGTAAATAAAAAGATTCCCAGTATGGAAATGACAGGGGAAAATACTATTGCAACTCCCCGGATGGAAGGTGGTCAACATACCCGACCTCCCCCACACAATACAGTCTGAGGGGGACTAAACAGATGGTGGAGTGGAGTGGAGACACTGCAGCCAGATTCTATCAAACCCTTGCAGAGGAGTGAACTTGGTTGATAAGCCACACAAGAGCTGAAAACCAAGAGTGATAAGGGAAGAGGACCTTCTGTTGTGTCAGCCACTGTGGTAAAATCGCTTTCTTCAGACAGATGCATGTCCCAATCCCAAGATTATCTCAGATGCTATACTGGGATACCCACCACCAAGGTACCGCCACCCCTCACTGAGTAAGATGTATGACTAAACTCACTTGAGCTCCACCTGAAAGTAAATAAATAGGACAAAAGTAAATTAAGAATTGGAAGAAGTTAGGGAAGACCATCATAACTTCTGGGATCAGTCGATGGGCTGAACCTCTCTTCTCCCCCGTAGGGATGCCTATTGGGTAAGAGTTGTACTCAATGTATGCTGAATGATTATCTCTTTAGTATATTGCTTTGAATACATTTTTGCAGTCAGACACTATCACCGGAAATCCTTGAACCTTGAACCTGTCACAATTTTATTAATAGAGTGTTATTCTGTGAACTGTTAATGTGAGTCCTTAATGGGTGCTAGGTGTCACTGGCAGAGGTAATAATGTGCAGATCCGGGTGGGGATCTCTCTGTTTGGCGTGTGACCCTGAAAAAGTCAGTCAAAGCACCCTCTGATCTGGCAAAATGTTCAGTAAAGGGTCCCCATAATGGGACACTGACAGACTGATTGGGCACAAGGATCTCAGTTTTCCTGGGGCACCAACAGACTAATCAAACATTAAGTGTTTAAGAAAATCTCCCTTTTTCACATGACAGTGGACAAGGATGGGAAAGGAGATGCAGTTTCTTCTAAAGCTGATTCATAATAAAGGAAAGAGGAGATGAGTCTTCCACTTCAGAGCCACCACATCAATTGCAATGGAGAGTCATTCTTAGGCTGAGTCAGTTCTTATTCTAAGGTGAAGAACAGAAAAGGGGAGAGCAGGAAAAACTTATTTTTAACTCTTTCTCTCTTTGCATTTCATCTATTTTCTAGCCCTTGAGCACTGAAACCTAACCATGTCCTGGAATGGCACAAGTGTTTGCTTGTGAAAAGCTGAAAATCTCTTTCAATAGGTAATATGGCACAGAAACACCATGGTACTTTGCAGCCTCAGTACTTTCTAACAAAAGCAGAGGAGGTGTTTCGGAGCTCAGTTCTCACAGAAAATCAGTGGGAGTTGTGTGCCTGGCCTTCTGTGACGTGTTTGTATATCCACCAGGTGACATGCTGCATCTTTAGGCACGCTTTGAAACCATGTTGTCAATCACTGATGATGACGGAGCGTAGAATTCAAAGTCCACTGAGTACTTTGAAGTTTCAGTGTAGGACATATCTGAACTGCCTTTTGTTGTCTTTCAGGAGCAGACTCCCTTAACAACAAGTCATATGGAGACCATGGGAATTGCCTTTCTGCTGTGTTTGCATCTCTACTCTGCCAGATTTTTTTGCCTTCTCCCTCACTGTGATCCTGTTTTATTTCTTCTGTTTTTATCTGTTTGGGGAGATACAATTTGATATTTACTAAATAGCCATATCTGTCTTGAGGATTTCTGGAAATGTCAATTAGGAAAGCAGGCTTTTCTATTTTCCATGGAAGACTAAATACTTAGAGGATGACTGCCAGTCATGTGTTCAGCTTAAAAAGGCTTATAAAAGTAATGCAGAAAGGAATTTCTCTTTTTGCAATGAACCTGCAAGGCAGTTGTCTCCAGCTGTATTCCTGCATTGACTCTTCACTACATTCTCTTTTAGCTTATTATGTATCTCTCTGAGGCTATATCACATGATGCTCAAGGCTAGAATGCACCATCAGGCTATCTAGTTTGACATTTTGTTGTCAGAGGCTCCTATATTTCAGCTGGGCACCTTTTCAGCTGATGTGTATTTTTCATTAAGTAAACAATCATCTTCTGCAGACACCAGGGAAAGCAATATCCACCCTGTGCTGTGGTAGTTTATCACTCTTAGTGTTAAGAACATGTACCTCATTTTCAGTCTGGATTCGGTTAGCTTCAGATCCCAGTCATTCATTCTTGTTTATCTGTCCCTACTATGTTAAAGGGAGCTATTGTAGATCTTTTTTTTTTTTTTTCTGCAAAGGTACTTAGTATCCACAATAACAAAACCACCTCTTACTGAAGAGATAAATAGAATACTTTATTCTTCTATGTAAAAAAAAAAAAAAAAAAAAAAAATCCTTTCTTTGTAAATAACCCAAGTGACTTTTTTTGGTTCTTTTTCCAGTTTGGACATGCAACTTCCTGTCTCTTCAGTGCCTTACAGACAGATGATGTGTGGCCCTGGTCAGTGTCCCCTGTTACAAGGTTTATAACTTCATGTCTGTATGAAAAAGTATCAACCTCCATTTCCCATTCACCTTGTCAGTTTTAAAGCTACCTTCCAAATGTAAATGCAAGTGGCAATATAACATGAGGCAGTAGGGAATTGAACCCTGAGGTTAGAAAGACTATATTTGGGTGTCACAAGAGAACATAAATCTGAGTAATGGGATAAAATTAAGCAAGGGAAAATTTAGGCAGACTGGAATGAAATACTTCTTAACTGTGAGATCTATGAGGCTGTAGAATAATCTTCTGTGGGAATTGATGGAGGCCTAGTTACTTCAGACATTTAGAACTAAACTGGTCAAAGCACTCGAAGATATTCTGTAAAGAATTATCCTGCATTGCCAGAAGGAAGGATTAGATGACCTAGTAGGTCATTTCCATCTCCACTTTCTGTGATTTTGTTGTACAAAACCCCACAAACAGGAAATTGTTATCAAAGTCAAGAGATGCTCCTAGACCCTTTTTTTGTAAGAGAAAAAAGAGTAAATTACATCACTTGCCGGTAACTGCAGAAATCCTAATCCAACATTTCTGTGGGTTAGTAAACACTACCAGTGCTGATGGCTACATGCATAGTTTGCGAAAGCAGAAGCATCTACTAATGAAAAAATGCCAGGAAACTGCAAATGAATTATGAAAAGGATCCAGGAGAAGAGCAGTAGGAAAGGAAAAATCAAAATGGGCTCGACATGCATAATAGGGTCATGAGCAAATTATTAGTTAGGAATGGATTGGCCTGTACTAGAGGAGATGAAACCTGAAGCGGCAGTCATCCATCAGGGAAAACTAGGTGGTTTTTATAGGCTTTGGTGTATGGGCATTGATTCATATAATGATATTAACAATTGGAATCATAATTAAAATGAAATCAGAGCCAGGGACTTTGCTAAGAGTTGTACAAACCCACAACAAGCCAAACCTCTGCAGAAATGTATAAGTGGATGAACAGTCTAGCAGAGAAAGCTGCCAAAGGAATATTGGTAAGAAACACCCTAGAGAAGGATCACACAGTTCTAAGGTCCTTAAGCTCCTCCTTTGTTTTATGTGTCTGCTTTAACTTGGTTTGTTCCTAAAACTGCTCTCAACTCATAACACACTGTGTTTCCTTAATTATTGCTCTTATACATTCGTCTGCATGAGGAATCACAAAGCAACCATTGCTTATTATTTCCATTGCTTAATTTTTACATTTGTTTCTTCTCCTAATCTTTCTAGATCTATCTGCAAATAAACACGACCTATAGGTTCCTGTTCTGGGTTCGGCTGGGACAGAGAAGGTAGTTTTCTTCATAGCAGCCTGTATGATGCTCTGGCTTGGATTTGTTACTCAGACGTTGTCAACAAACCAGGGTTTTGGCTATTGCTGAACAGTGCTTGCACAGCTTTAGAGCTTTCTCTTTTTCCCACTCTGTCTACCCCTACTGGCTGCTGGAAAAAGGTTGGGAGAGGACACAGCTGGGACAGCCGAACCAAATCAGCCAGATATGTATTCCGTACCATATAATGCCATGCTTAGCAATAAAAATTGAGAGTAGAGGAAGACCAAGGGAAGGGTGTCCTCTGCTTCAACTGGCTGAGCATTTGTCTGCTTGGCAGGATGGTGAGCGATTACATCATTCGTTTTTCTCCTCTTTATTTTATTTAAGCTTTGTCTCAACCCATGAGTTTTCTCACTTTTGCTCTTGCTGTTCTCCTCCCTGCTGTGTTGATAGGGAGGAATGAATGAGTGGCTGTGTGGGTGTTTAGCAGCTGTCCAGGGCCAACTCAATATAATGGCTTTTCATCATTAAAAAAAAAAAGGTAGAAGACCAGTCAGATGGGGTTCTACCACTCAAAACTCCTACATTCTACTTATTGTAGCGGCCATTCTGAAAACAGGTCTTGTCAATCCAAAATGCATCATAACACTTATATGTGCACTCCAGTTCCTAAGTGATTCAGTTTTTACCTTTTCCTCACACTTTGTCTAATAAGCCACAAGAAAATTTGTGAATAAACGTGTTTCATTTTCTGTATGTGACTTATCTCTTTCAAAATACCTTAGGCTCTCTTGTTCTGGATTCACAATTCCATTTTTTCTTGTAAGCAGCCTAAATTGTGACAGCCTCTACATCTCACTGGCTGTTGCAGATCTTACACTGTGGCCTCCTCCAAAAACACACATCACACATCATCCTTCCGTCTGCTGACATCTGTCGTGTGGTGTCTCTCACATAAGGGAACATGAGACACACCACAGTGTCCAAGCTGGGCTGCTTAAAGCTGTCAGACACTCAGCTGGAAATACACTCCTGGCAGTGGGCAGGGCAGAGTGAGGAGTTTCAAACCCTGCTCTTGAGAGGCAACAGAGGTGTCTTCCTACAAATGTGTGCAAGTACAGCACATTTGCTCATCAGAAGAAAATGAGGATCGACATTTGTATCCTCAATGAAACATTCAATCCATTGCAGTTAGATCAGCCCAAAGCTTTTCAGGCAGTGTGGTATGCATCTTCTTCTCTAGATCAGTGGGTTAGCCAAGAATGTTTTTTTCCTGATTATAACTTATGTCATAAGGTGTATTTTAATTTTTACTTCTCTGTCAGTACTGAAAGTATTTACATTGCAAAATTATTCTGAGAATAGTGTCACATTTAGATGACATTCTAACATATTTTAGACATGAAAGCAATAGGATAAGCAGCATGGGGAGGTAAGTAGTAGGTTCATCATTACTTCAGCAAACTCTTTTTAAATAGGTACATTTGAAATCAAACAACAAAAAACCCTCAGGCATATGGATTGAAAGAAAAAGATAAATTGCCACCAGGTGTCAGTAGTGGTTCTTTTATGGTCATAGAAGGCTTAATATCAAGACTGAAAAGGTAGACGCTGACGCCAAGTCACAAAATTAAATGCATTTTTAAATTGTTGTTCAGACCAGGAATTTAAAAATGATCGAAGGAATTTCTCTTCCTGCCTGTATAGAGGCCAATAACAAAAAATATACTATTGGTGTATAAATTGGTCTTTTCCCTTCATTTCCTGTAAAATCATTGTGGGTTTGTTTTCAAATTACAAGGACTGTCCTTTAAAGAAAATATATCTGTGGTCAACCCATGCAAAAAGTTGCTGGGAGCTGGTCAGTCATGTTCGCTCTTGTCTGATCACCTCCACTCTGCTCTACCTACTACTAACATTCTTCCTCCAAGGTATGATTAAAGACAGATTTTCTTGCTGTCTTGATCTCACTGGGTAACGGAGTAGCAAGAAAAACCTGGTTATCCCAGTTCTGTGGCGGTCTTAAGGTACTGTTTTAAACTTTTATATCCAAGATTAACTTTTAGTTTGCTTTTTTCATGACTGCAGAGCGACTTCACGTGGTTGTTACAGTGAGATAATTAAAATGCACCTCAGCGTCTGTAACTTTAAGCCCCCAGAGACTTTTCGTATTCAGGAGACAAAGATTTACTGTGGTATCTAAAGAGAGACATCACCACTCCCCTCTCCTGCTAACACTGCCTGAAACATACGACACGGTATCATGCATCAGAGATATATCGTTGCCATATGAATATGTTTATCAACAATCTGGATGAAAGGATCAAGTACCCCTCAGTCAATTTGTGGACAATACCAAGTTGGGCAGGAGTGTTGATCTGCTGGAGGGCAGGAAAGTTCTGCAGAGGGATTTAGGTAGGCTGGATTGATGGGTGAAGGCCAACTGTATGAAGTTTAACAACACAGAGTGCCAGGTCCTGCACCTGGGTCAAAACAACCCCATGCAGTGCTACAGGCTGTTGGAAGAGTGGCTGGAAAACTGACTGGCAGAAAAGCATGTGGGGACATTGGTTGACAGCCAGCTGAACATGAGCCAGCAGTGTGGCCAGGGGACTAGGGAAACGATTGTCCCTCTGTACTCGGCATTGCTGAGGCCATACCTTGAAACCTCTGTTCAGCTTTGGGCCCCTCACTTCAAGGAAGTGGTTGAGGTACTGGAGTGTGTCCAGAGAAGAGAGACAGAGCTGGTGAAGGGTCTAGAGCACAAACCTAACGAGGAGTGGCTGAGGGAGCTGGGGTTGTTTAGCTTGGAGAAGAGGAGGCTCAGGGAAGACCTTATTGCGCTCTGAAACTACCAATAAGGAAATTGCAGTGAGGCAAGTGTTGGTCTCTTCTCCCAGATATCAGGTAATAGGACAGGAGAGAATGGCCTCAAGCTGTGCCAGGGGAGGTTTCGATTGGATATTGTGAAAAATTTCTTCACTGAAAAGGGGGTCAAACCCTGGAGCTGGCTGCCCAGGGAAATGGTTGAGTCGCCAGCTCTGAAGGTACTTAAAAGATATTCAAATGTGTAGGGATATCATTTAGTGGTATGTGCAAGCACTGCAAGCGAATTCCTTTATTTATGGAGCAGCCCCAATGCTCCTTTGTAGGGGCCCGTACGCTCTGTTGGGAACATGCATATACCAACACGACAGAATGGAAGGGATCGTGCTTCCTGATCTGGGACAAGTAGATCTGCGCACCAGAACGGCTCAAGGAGGTACTTAAGTGTGGTGGTATTAAAACATTTGTCACTGAGGTCAGAACTGAGGGATTCTTGAACACAGGTCCAGCTGATAAGACTTTATGATTTTAGCAGAACTATTTTCTTCCTAGATATCAGCTGCATTGTCTGATGTCTCTGGTTTATCACTAGGGAAATAGTGAAAGTGTACAAAAATTTGGGATCTTTAATCCAGCTAGCATTGGTTTAGCTTTCAGAAGATATGTATAAGCAGAAGATAAATATGTGGACAACTGACCTGGATTACATGTCTCTACCTGAATTTCCCTGTATGGAAAGTGGAGAAAAAGACACTGACTACCTTTCTAAAGCAGTTATAAGATTTGTTATCAAAAAAATCCAGGAATAACAGGAAGATCAATAATGACAGTTGAAACAGAATTTTAGGTAGGAAATAGTGTCATGATCCAGGCTGATATTTTTATTGCTTTATAAACTCATTTTACCTATGTGATTTGTTTTGAGAACCAAAACAAAGTGAGAAAGGAGTTTGCAACAATCAAGGACAATGTCTGGTGTGAATATCATTTCTAGGAAAGCTGATACAAGAAGGAGCAGAGAAGCTCCAGACTCTGGGAAAGGGATGATCAGGAAAAAAAATCTGCATGCAAATGATGAGTGCCTGAAAACACCAATCTCTGTGTATTAATTTTCATGGAGGGTTGGACACCAAAGATTTAACAGAGAAGGTCCCTTTTCTCAGTCAGATTGCAGACTGGAGCCCCCTGGGCTGATACATCCCAAGCACCAGGACGACCTTTGGGAGAGCCTGGCAAAGGCTTATATCTGCTGAGGTCTAGCAAGCCCCTTAATGGGGATTTGGAGATGCAGCTCCTTCTTTATCCAGAGTAGCACTGCCTAGATTGCTGTAAAAGGTTTTGAAGTCTGCCTATACCAGACCCTTGTGTCTGATGATTATGTTTGTTTAAGTTAGACCTCTGAATTTGTAACAATGGAATTATCTATTTTTCAGGACAATTAACACAATGCTTTTGTACAAGCTGAAGGTCACAGGATTAATGTGGTTTTATCTACAATGCACTTTTAAAAGCTAATTAAGAATCATTCAGTTTGCTCTGTACTGAAGACTGAGAACATTTCATATTAGATGAGTCTTGATCCTCTGCAGCAGCAGAAAGAGAGGAGGGGAGAGAGAGAGAGAGAAAAATGGAGGGAGAGAGAATTGGAGAAAGAGTGAGCTGGCATGCAAATAAACAGATATATCACAGGGATGCACTTAATGAAGAGCAATAAAAAATCCTCCATTCTGGTAACAGTAGAGATAAAATTGTCTCTTGGACCAAAGGACCAATCTGAAATATTAATCTGCAAATATATTCAGTATTTGCAATTACAAGCATTCCTTGTTAGAGCAAAAAAGATGGAGAGTAATATAGAGATGTGCTTCTCTCAGAACATTATTTTAGAGATGCTTGTACTGCTTAGTGCTTACAGAGCATCTCCTCCTCTCTCAAGCCTGACAGCCTGTACATAACACCATTCCTCTATGGGCAATGCCTGGTTAATGGGCCTCCAGCTGGAGGTGAGTCTATTGGGAGAAAGTATGCAAGGGTGTGGACCAGAGCTGGGACTTGGGTGCCAGGAGGACCTTGGAGCAGAAGGAGCTGCTCAGTGGTATGGGGATGGTTGTTGGTGGCAGTGAGAAGCCAGCTTGCCCTGAAAACACCCCAGCTTCATGGATTGCAAAGGTCAGGGGAAGCAAAATGAGACAAAATCAGAGACATTCAGAGGTAATGCAAGAGTTTGAAAATCAGGCGAGGAGTTTATTTTCAATGCAGTGGCCTCTGCCTAGCCTTTTAAAGGGAAAAGGTAAGAAAATTAGAAGCTGTTCTTTTCTTTTGGATGCTTATCTAGTCTGCTGATTCAAATGCTCAGAGGTTGATTTTCTGTGTCTGTTCAAATTATGTAAACACTATCAGACATCAAGGTGCCTCATTTCAAAACTGGGCTATGCACTACTATTCTGTTGATCAAATATGGCAATTATTTCAGGGATAACAATAGGTGCTGCCAATCAAAGGTAGAAAGTGCACATGCATTCAAAGAGCAAGCTGAAAGAGGAATAACAGCAATATGTGTAGCTAGAATATACTATGGTTTACCATCCTCTCACACAAAGGCTAGTAAACTCCAAAAATGCAGTAACTTACAGAGCTAATAAAAGGGACAGAAATGTGCAGATATTTCGGTGTGTCTAATTTGTGTCTTTCTAGCATTGGTGGGATGACTCACTGGATTTAGCAACTGCTTGTGAAGATGAACATATTAATAACTTTATACCGCAGCTCTGCCATAAAATGTAATCTTTTACAATTCTGTATTCTCAAGTGAAATACAAGCTTAGAACCAGAATAAAATTACAAAAGATATTTGAAATGTAAGCTTATGTTCTTTTTAAATCTGTGTTTATACATTAAAATAAGCAACTTAACTAGAAAAGAATATCTCCTTTCATCCCCATCCCTTCCCCAGTGTGTACAACTCCCTACTACAAAAGACATATTTAAATATGGGGCTACCAGGATAGTTGTCCAAGGTAATCTGTGTATTTGCATATTTTGGCAAACATAAATTGCCATTTTTCTTCCCATCCTTAAATGCTTGAATAGGAAAGCTTATGCAGACCACATATGATTCAGTGGCAAAGAAACCAGTTGCTTACTGAAATTTGCATCTGTAACCCACAATATTAGTAAACAATGGGATATAGATCCTTTCAGCTTTTGATAACATTCAACAGATTTAAATAATTAGAAAACAGAGCACAAGGTTTGCCTTGAGGACATAGTAAATATAGCCCTGAATATTTACATCCTGTTTTGAACATTTCTCCATGGCTTTAGGCATTACACTAATCTACAGAAAGGTTAATCTGAGTACCTGAGGGCTTGTAGAAGGTTATATAGAAAGTGAAAGATAAAGCATGAATTGGAATCAGTGTTTCTAGGTATTCAGATGGTGACCAACCACTAGACTGAGCATTTTGTTTCTCCTTGATTTTATTGAGACAGGCTGTGTTACTTACTGGAGACACTTTTGCATTTCTGCATTAAACATACTTGCAAATTTACTGAAATAATGGGGAAGAAAAATTACAACATTTTTAGTGTAGATAAAACCCAATTGTTAATTTCTAATCTTATTGAAATATTTATAATTTTATGCATGAAACTATCAATTAGTTTTAGGATATTCCCTAACTTTAACTTTTAAAAAAATCCTTTTCTGGGCATGAATAAAAATTCAGGAAGAAAACCATCTATTTTCTCCCACATTTAGTGATTTGATAAGGTGATGTTTCTATTTATTACTTAAAATGATCTGTATTTGTAAAATAATTAATGGAAAAATATATGCTCTCCACTCAGTCTTTGCCATGTAGCCTTTGAAATTAGTTATGCTCTTGATAGATTTAGTGTATGAGTGAAAGCAGTGCTTCTAATGTAAAAGTCCCAAGTTCATAGAACAGAAAATTATACGTATGATATACACAGATATGAATACACAGATATTAATATAATATAATATAATATAATAATATAAAAAATTCAGAGATATATATCTAGATATAAATATACTGTGATACATCTGTATCTATCTATCTATCTATCGATATCTCCACTTGGATTCTTAAATAATAATGAACTACATGCACCCTTATTTCGAATACTTAAAACTTGAAAGTGCTTACACTAAATAGTGAAATATCACTGCAAAGAAAGTCAGAGTTCAATTTCTTACCTGCTTTTTTAATTTCAGGGACAGCTGTCTTCTCATGAACTTTCTCCTTTTTTCCTGTTTCTTCTAAGATTTAATTAAAGAGAGTAATTTGATATGCTGGAACTCTTAATCATACACTCAAATATGCAGTCAACCAAGTCCTGGTGGGCACATACTGAAAAAAATGTGACTTATTTGGGAGTTCAGATTATTCCTTATAGCACTTGCACCCAACTAGCCACAGAGGAATCAGCTGAAAATGAAAATTAATCAGTATGCATCAACTATGGATGATTTGGGCCCTTAATAATTCATCAAAAGTTGGGCAAGAATCATCAGTGCATGAATGTGGCACCTTTTAACTTAAGTTCCAGTAGCAATGAGACCATTAAAAAATAATGGATGACTTAAATATTTTGCATGAAGCAACACCTTAGTGGATTTTAGATGCTTTCTGGGAATGAATGATCAAAATATTATTTAGATGGATATGATGACTTTGCAGTTTGGTCACTGTAAATTTCAATTGTGATTCTATAAAATAAATAGATCTACCCCACCTTCAGAAACTGATATACCATGAATTGAGTGATATCTTCCATGAGTTTTGTGTATTGCAGTATAACTATGTCCTGTTATATATGGACTCCATTAAATTATTTAAAAAGCCCATAGAAGGCCACCAAACAGGACATTTAATTTGTCAGAAAATGAGTTTAGAAAATATTGGATACCGAATACATTAGACATTAGATACTGAAGAAGTGGAAACATGCAAATAGTGACTAAGCAACTAAGGACAATACAGCTGTAAGCACAGGATTAACCTAACAGAAAACAATGGGAAATGAGCCAGAGTGTGAGTAAAAGCTGAATGAGGCCACTAAGAAATGCTTCCAAACCATACCTTTCATCTTAGTTTCAGTCGTAATCTTCTTTTCATCACTCTTTTTCTTCTCCTCTTTTCTCTCTAAAAATAGAAATTTAAGTTCAGCTGGCTACTTTTACATAGAAACACACAAACAAACATGTATGTAAGTATGTATGTATGTATATATTTGGGGTGGGGAATCTACTATCTGCAATATGTTCAAGATTTGATAAGATGGTCACTTATTACCAGCAGCTCAGAAATACAGCATAGTACTCAGAGAGTGAATGTGGTGCTAAGGATAAAACTGGAACAAGCCTGCACACCAGATTATTACTTAAGTACTCATTCAAGAAATTATGCCCATCAACCTGGTGTAATTAAGAGTTTCTTGTGGTGACTCAATAGCCATGCACCGTTCTGCTTCTTTTGTAAAACCTGATTGAATGACAGCAATACTTAATGTGGTGCCTTGGAACAAGAATAGAATGCCATGAAAAGCCTGAAGATACAATATACCTTCATAACACTTTTTATGAATTGAATCTTTGAAGCTGTCATTACAGGACTTCTGTTATTCATGGGGAGTTGTTGTTAAAGCATCAGCTACAAAACAACATGAAATCATTTCAAAAGCATCTGCCTCTATTTTGGCAATTATTTGGGCAACAGCAGAAATAAGGAGAATATTTTTTTTCTTTTTTAAAGCAAGCTACAATAATTAAATTACTTATTTAATGAGTGTTTTGAATGAGAAAATTGAGAGTTCAGTAGAGGATATGAGAAAGTTATAATTTTTACTTTTCCTTTTTTTGATGGGGAAGAATACAAGAGTACAAGAATAGCTAATCTAAGCGCTTTTTTAATCGCTCATCCAGGAAAAGCCAAATTTGTTACCTTCAGTTTGTGCTGCATGGCTTTGGGTATTGATATAGTTAGTAGAACTATAGTTTTCTTTTTGTGATCATTTACTGGTACAAATGTGGATAAGAAACCAAGTTTTATTATCTTACAGAAGATAGAACCATAAGCACTTAAACAAGAGTCTTTTCTTTAACTGAAACATATTTAAGGTATAGGAATATTTTCAAATCCAAGAAGCAAATATACTCCTGTCCCTTGCATAAAACTAACATGAAGATGAAGGAAAAATAAAAAACCCAAACTTACTTTTCCCTTCTCTAGGTACCACAGTAGACTTTTCTTCTGCATGGAAAAATAAATACAAACAGGGGGGAAAAAATTAAAATTCGTACAGCATTTTACCTAAACCAAAAAAATATGCATGTTTAATTTTTGAAAAATTGAAAAATTGCTGGGTTTTAGAGTACCTGAATTCCATCGTCTGTCCATGTTGATTTCACAAATAAAGTTATTTTGCCTATCATGGAGGCAATGTATTTATCAATATTCAGCATCTCCTCAAATGATACTCCTGCTGATTTTCTGATAATTGGTTTTAGCATTAAGCATAATATAGATGTACTCCACTTCTTTTTTTTTTTAAACAGATTTGTTCAATATATTTCCCTTGTTATTGTCTTCACTTGCATTCTACAGAATGTTTCTCTCAGAGTTTTGTGTGCTTAATTCTTTCTGCTGAAACCCTGAGCACACTACACTCCAAGCTACAAATTTCTTTATGTTGTGAGCGTGCTTTGTGATACTCAGGTTTCTTAGGTGTATGTAGAGCATCAGAGTAGTGCTCATCCTCCACTAACTTGTTTGGAGTTTAATATTCTTGTATACTTTAAAATTCTTGTTATCCTCTCTCTCTCTCTGATACACTGCTCCAGACACTTTTCTAAGGACTGTGGATGTCTCCTCAAAATGGAAGTCTCTTCAGCTTCAGATTTCACACAGGTGTTCCACAGTTCTACTTTCCAGTGCCACTTATGACTTTCCAGTGGATTATTTCCACATGTAATGTAGATTTCCACTAATTTCTAATATGTGGTTTAATTATTTGCTTACTCTGCCTGAATTAACCAAGACTGTTAAACATACCAAGTGGTCAGTTACTGACAGAAAACAGCTTCCTTCTGTCTTCCTTCCATGAGCCTTTACTTGTAGTAACTAGAAGCTGAAGTGCTGCTGGTACTTCTGTAATATCCATTTTTTTGCTGAGTGCCTCAGTTCTGGTGAGTTAAATTGATTTTTTTGCTTTCTTACATTTCTGGTTCTAGGTGATGTAGAAGAATAATTTCTAAGCCCAAGGTCCTTACAACAAGATTCTCTTTAATCCAAGAGCATTTCTGCCTTTGAACTTGTAGCATTTTGCATGCCTCTGGGGCTCAGAAAAAACACATGAAATCTGCCTTAAGTTGCATAGCAAGGTTTGGAGCCATATGTGTCTTGAAAGCCACAAGCCGAGGCATGGAGCTTTGAGAAGTGAAGTTTTGTATGAAAGATGTACAGGAAGTAGCAGGAACTTTTACTGCCAATAACCCAAGCAAAGATGATGGCATCCCTGGCTGCAGACTCTTCATTGCCAAGTCATTCCACCAATTAATCCCACTGACATAATTTTCTTTCATCAAGCTCTCAAGTTGCATTATTCAGAGTTTCCAGGAAGCTCTGAGATGTCTACATTTGTTATGAAATTTCTGGGGGATGATTACATAGACGTATTAAAGGACTGTGGCCCCTATTTCCCAATTACCCTGCCTAGTGCAAGATAAACCCTCTTGGTCAAGTCCGAGAAAAACAGTCACTGAGCTTCCATTCACATCTCAGCTGCATCTGGCCCAATTGTTGCCCCTCACAGCTACAGCTGCGAGAAATTTGTGTAAATGAGAACGATGGGCTTGGTAAAGGGGTATTATGGAAAGAGCAATTTCTGACTTAAGGAAGTAATCCCATTTCTTGAATAAATTTATTTCCTCTCAATTTGAGCAGCTCACATTTAGAATGTTGCATATTAAATGTATGTTTAACCCCAGCAAAACTTGTAATTTCTGAAGCAGTAAATGTAGTGGGCTTTCTGCAGATATACACACAGCTAAACTAAGAGGCAGAGCAAATAATTAAATAGGAGCTTAGGCAGGTTTTTTTGCACTGTAAAATATGAACCCCATCTGTTAATTGAAAGCACTTATTTTTTTAGTTAGGAACAGTTACAGAACTACAAAAGGCCGTGGATCAACTGCATAAAGAGGCATCATAATATGCACAAATTGTGGGTTACACAAGGAAACACAAAGTGCTTTTGATGATTCAGTGTTGACCACAATATGAAAATCAAGCACAATTAACTATTGAACAAGCTATTGTTATTGCTACTCTTTCTTGATAATGTAATTAACAGTATTTTTTCACCAGTAACACTAGTCCTGAGCCACATTTCATGAACAGTGTAAGACATACGAGTACAGAAAACCCCACCTTTTAAATCCCTAAATACATTTACAAGAATGAAATATGGATATATGCAGCTGGAACAGTACATAACAGAATCAGTCAGCAGGGCAAACAATGGACTTTTCATTTAGTCAAGTTTTTTATCTGTAGACTCTATACAGAAGTTGAGCTTTATGTAGTATGAGAAGGAGTCTAGTGAGCATGAGAATTGTGAATTAAAGCAGTGATGTACTACTGAATGGGACATTCAGGTAAAAAACTATTCCTGAGTGAAAAATAAAAAGCAGCAGCATAGAATAATTTTCTTGGGAGGTGGCTGGATTGAAGAGAACAGCCCTTGAAGCAAAGAAACCTCTGAGATGGAATTGTTTTTTAATAAGGGGTGAAGGACTGAGAATGGTGGAAATCCAAGTAAGATTCAACAAAGACCAAGAAAGGGGTGTTTCAATCTGAATTTCCTTTACCCATTTTGACAATGTCTTCATGTTATTCTCATTGGAGGGCAGCTAATTCTTGGACAATGGTGGGAGGGGAGATAACAGAAACATGCTAACAATGCAGCACTTGAAATCAGGCCTGGTAAGACCAGTGTGCTACTCTGCCAGTGCTGAGTGGAATCTAAATTTAGGGATGCACATGAGTTACCGGGCATACTGTCACAGGAATGCTGCACAGGAACTGGAAGAAGAAGGTGCTCTAAGAGTTTCTTTACCATATTGCTCCAGATGGTTCATGTGATTATGGAAAGTCTGATTCTGGAAGGAATTGTCAGCTCAACCCATCCCCTCTGAGAAACTGAGGTAAGCAGGGAAGCAAAAGAGAGCCACAGACTCTTTCTGGTGGAGCGGCATGCATGTAACAAACACTAACTAGTGGGACTGAATGCCAGAATTTTGGAGATGTTTTGGTTCACATAAGCTTTCTAAAGTTCAAATACTTATACAAGGCTTATCTGCATTTATCTGAAACCCTATTGTCAGGAAATCTCAGGAAGAAAGCTCCTGTGAGAAACTTCAGATGTTGCCTGACTTAGTGAAATACTGCAACAGCTTTTCTTGCCTAGAGATTCTTGTCCTGGCAGAACTAAGGAGAGGCAGAGATATGTGTATACCCACTGACACACAAAACAAAACAAAACAAACATTAATCTAGCTTTTCCTGAGAAACCATAATTCAAACTGAACACATACTTCATTCCAGATAGATCTTCATTTTTCTCCAAGCAGCTCTGTACAACTTATGCTGTCACTGGCATAATTTTAAAAGGCCATTAAAAAAAAACCCCAAACTGTATTTTTAAAATTTTATTTACTTATTAATTTTGAAGGGATTACATTTCATCTTTGTTTTACTTGGTGACTGAAAGCCTTTCCCTGCTGATCTGAGTAAAAATTTTGCTGTTGATTTCAGTGGGAGTTGGGTATTCTTTAAAATATTAAAATAATATTTTGCATTTCAGTTTTTGATGATATTTTTTTTCTTTGCCCGTTGCTTAGAGTGAAGCCTGACAAAGACTGGTCAGTTGCACTTTTGATTCTAAACAAGTTAACACCCATTCACAAAATATGGTCCCCTTAGGGTTACAAAGCTTTTGAAGAAATGAAAAAACAATGCAAGGAGATATTTCTGCTTAGTTTAGGATGCCATGGAAACTCATACTTTTAAGATTAAATCTAAATTTCAAGTGAAGATTGACCGTAGTTGTCTCTTTGAAAGAAATCTGTTTCTGCGGTAAGATAGTCCTTGTTGGTCTGGTTATTTTCTCTATGAGAAATAATTCTATCTTGATTCAGCCAAGATACTGAAAGGCCAAGAAAGATCAAAGAAACCTAAATAGTATTAATTTAAAGTTCCAAATGTTCTTAGAATTGCTTCTTTTCACACACAAACACATATACATGCACGCACACATGCACACACATGCTCTCTGCAACTTACAGGTGAGTGCTTAGGCCAAAATGAAGTGCATTTTTTTGCAAAGCTCTGTTTAAGTGACACCACCTTTTTCCTTGCAGAATAATGAAATACAATTTGTTTTCATATTGGGCAAGTGAAAGACTATTGGGGCACCTAGATCATTGGAGATATAGCACACCCTGAAGTCCTAGGCAATCTCTCCAGCTCGACTTTACTTTTTGAAATTGGTTTACTGTTTTCAAATCCCAATCTGAAACACTATTTGGAAGCTGTGAAGATTGCTTATGGAGATATTTTTGAGGTCTGCAGAATCTGTGCAATAGAAATATCATGCTTGAAATTCCGAATGCTTTCATGTGACCTACATAAGTGTTTCTTATTTCTTCCTGTAGTGATTGTAGGCTCCTTTTTCATGGCTCTATTGCATCAAGCACCAGAACTCCTTGTTAATAGCATGGGCCATATGTTGCTCTCACTAAACAGCACAGTGCAGAGCAAAGGAATAAAAATACAAGTGCAATGAAGCCAGAGTACACACACCAAGGAGAAAAAGACAGACCAGCTTCCATAACAAGACCAGCAACAGAAACGCCACTGGACAATGGCCAATGGCAAATATGACGCAAATATGATTATGATGAATACTTAAATTCCCAGGGGAGCACTGAGTTCTTATGGTACAACCTTTACTAGTGAGAGCCAAATCAACACAGGTAAGGCAGCTTGACTAGCCTTCTCCCTCCTTGTTACTGGCATTCCTACTAGACAACAGGAATCAACTTCATCACCAATTGTGTTACCAGTGCTGGGAAGGGTTTGGCTGGTGCTTTTTATGGGGCATGCTTTTGAGCAAGAATGTCTGAACTTAAATAATGGGATGATGAGGTTATGCAGGATATCCTTTGTAAAAGTTTCCTCTTTCTTTCCAAAGAAACATGGAAGCTCTGCCTTTGAAAGCCCAGAGAATCTTAATCCAAGTAAGTATTTTCCATTTGCAGCAACAGTATTTTGCACTTGCAACATAGGCAAAACGTTATTGCTTTTCTGTAATTTTTAAAAAGCACTATGAAAAGTTAAAATAATCTTCAGAGCTATTTGTTTGCGTTTTATTGGGTAGACTTTGGTGAATATTTATTCAAATGCATACTCTCATATTCTAAATTGTATTATTATTATAAATTATGAGAAAATATAATAATATGTCTAATCAAAATATACGTATCTTTACGCATATTTTTTTCTTACACTCTAGTAAGCTTTTTGTTAATGTCTGTTTAACATTTTTGTATTTTATGATAGAATAAAAGTAGCACAGAAGAGCCTCATGTCATTAAGGAAAATGTCAAGGTCTTTCTGAAACAGTGAAGATTTAGGGTTTTTTCATCGTTGCTAAATCATTAGAATTTACTGCTTAAATGTCTAATTTAAATCATTAAATAGCTCACTTTGAAACCCTGTTCATATTATTTCAAAGGTTTTACTGTCTTCAGTACAGACTCATGGAGATATAAGGCCCGTATTTCTCAAAAAACCTTGTTATGTTGTATACAGCAATGCTTTAAAGCCAACTATTAACTAGCTTTTAACTAGGTCTATTAACCTAGATTAAACCCAACCCACTGTATTATGATATTTCTAATAGGAATATTTTTCTTTTTTTCTGCTTTTATTCTCCCTTGGATTAAAATTTATCAGAAAAATGGATTTTCATCCACAATTCATGTCAGTATTATTAAGGAGTTTCTAAATTGGGAGTAAATTTTCAATATTGTGCCTTTTTTAAAGGGTTTCTGTTGTATCTTGAATCATAGTCTCTCACTGGAAGGATTTTTTTAAGGGTAATTGATTCTACAGTATAGAAGAAAAACTGAGGTTTTTTATAGAACAATCTGTGTACAGAAGGGAAGGCAGACATTGACAGACTGTACAGAAGCAGATTGATTTGTACAAGATTTATACACTGCTGTACATCAAGGGAGCTTTGTCAAAATTTGTATTTACTTTAGCAATTTAGATATTCTTGGTTATATCCCCTAATGTTATATTCATGAAGAGAGGTATAGACTAGAAATTCTTCTTGAGACAGTCAGATAGTGTACATTCTATATAGCAACATAGATGCAGTTGCCAATTTAGCCTCCGCAGGAGTTTTGGGGGAAGTTAAACACATTTCACAGCAACTCACTTTATTGTATTCTGCAAAATTTGTAATTAGAGGATTCAGTGACCTAGATAAAATACTTTTTTTCCTCATAGATCCTCTGAAGATGCTGCAGAGATTTTTTTTTTCCTCTTTTTTTTTTGCCTCATTTAATGTCAAAGATACCATCAAGATGGCAAGGACCAGCCAGTATACTTCAGTCAAGGAAGGGGGATATGTCAGAGCTTGTCACAATTCATCAACAGATCAGAATTGTTATGGTGATGACTCTTCCATGGTAAATGCTCTCCCACTCAAAGATACAGGAACAGATTTCTAGGACAATATAACTTGGAAAATCATATTCAGATGCAAAGCTGTTCAAATGTTTTTGTGATAACAGTACTCTTCAAAGTGGTAAAAAGCCTATGTCTCTTTGAGATCTTATATGACATGCATTAAGATTCCTTCCACCAGGAGAAGGATTTTGATACAGGCTTCTCACAAAGGTGCTGTGTTCTTGTAAGAAGGCAAAGACATGCTATTCTGGAACAATTAACATGAAGCTTAACTGATAACTAGCTAAGCCTCTGATCTTAGTTTTGACACTTGTTTAACTGCAGCATCTTCCTGAGTTACCCTGACATGTCAGGCAACATGGGAGGACTATTAGAAAGGAAAGACCTTTTCCTGTGAATGTGGAAATGGAGGAAGGTTAAAGCTGTGTGAGCTGAGCAAAAAAATCAAGACCTAAGAGAGAGAATCACAGAGAATCAGTGTACACTGCAGAGAAGTTTTGGGATGTCAGTGAATAACAAAATACAAGAAATTCAGGGTTAAAAGAGGTGTGAAGACTACAACCAAGAAAGAAGAAGGATATTAAAGTCAAAGTTCAGATAGCCATGGAGAACTGATCTGTTCAAATTACTGGCGACAACAGTATCCTGACATGGCAGCTTCAGTGTCAGCCAATCTGAGAGCACTGCTTCCAAGTACTTGTGAAAGCTCCAGAAAAAGATAAGATAAAGAATTTAAAATTAGTTCTTTTACTTAGTAGTTTACCAAACAAGGTTTCCAAGTTTGAAATACAAGTAGATGTTTTATATCAATGTCTTTGTCTTCAAAAATTCCTTTATGCTTGTTCACTGTCCTTTTCTTCTTGTTCACTGTTACAGGATCCTATATTTTGTTTTATTATTCTCTTCTGTTGGTGATCTGAAAATTCAAACTCTTCATTGAAGTTTGAAGGTAAGATCTTTGAAAAGAGCCAACCAACCATGAAATAGGAGAGGAATCATCTGTTCTTTTTCTTTCTGACCAGATGAGTACAAAGCATTTTGGTTTTTGACAAGGAGATAGATGAAAATTTCAACTCATACACACACTTCAATGCAATTTATTGAGTGCTATTAGAATATAGTGTACAAATTGGGGCTGTCTTAAATAATCACCCCTTTTCCAAAAGATTTACACTGGAGCTGAACAAAGGAAAAATGGCAATGACAATGAAAGAAAGTTTGAGATTTAATACATAAGAACAATATGCTTGTTTTCTAAGGCCTCAGGAATTCAGCAGAGCATAATTTCTACAGGGCACTGGATAACATCCAGGAAAAGCATTCTATTTGAAGGTATCAAATAATCTAAAAATTTTAGAGATATGTGGCACATACACACCACTCTTTCCACCTTATCAGAAAACAAGAATGGTCCAAGATTACCTAAGGCAGCAGTGGCAAAATAGAATGATACTGAAAACATGTCAATCTAGAAAAAGAGTAAGATCCTTTCAGCCCTCACCAGCTGCATGATTATGTATATAATGTCTGAATATCACTGAGTTGCAAAGCCTAGGGTGTAAGTAAATTGGTTTCATACATTTTCTGCGTGATAAATGTTCTGTTACTTCCTACACTTTTACCATTTTAAAAAAAAGCTGGTTTCTTCTGTCAAAGGTGGAGCCAGTCTTTGATGTTATATAAAGTATATTTTTCAATTTAAAAATGCTTCTATTTGTTCTCTATGCTGACAACTTATGATACTATCTTCAAATATATTTATTAGAAGAATCTTTTGTTTCAATCTGTTCCTTCTCCTGATCAGTGATATTTAGTGATGTACCAGTCATAAAGGTACCTAAACACTAAGAAGTCACATGCAGATGTCTCTTCAGCTATTTCAAAGACTTAAATTTGTCTGCCTACTCCTCTTTTTCCCTTCTGACATTGTGCCAAATATTCTCATAAATTACTTTTTTTCTTTCCCCTATGTCTGAAATAAAGCTTCAGGGTTTACGGTTCCTCAAGGCACTGTGGCATATTTTCTCATATATGGAAAACACAGAATAGCACAACAAAACAGCTTTTCACAGTAATGTTTTACAAGTAATTCTGCCTTCTTAATTTCCTCCAAATCTCTTGTGTGAAAGGTATTGTATCCTAGTGACTGGCCTTGAGCCTTAAAGGGAATTTAGTTATATGGTTCTGAGCAGATAATTTCCCCCCAATTTGTTTGCCAAATGGGTGTCTAATTTACATTCCCAATTACCTGAATTGCATGCATAAATGAGCTAATGAAACACACAAATGTGTAACTGGTCATAAATAGTCATTTCTATGTGCAATTGCAGTAATTGTACGCTCCTCATGATTTTGAAAATCAAGAACTAATGTTAATTTGATGCTAGTTCATCTTGTATAACAGTTATATTTAAAGATTAAGTTTATCACTCAGCAAATGTGGCAGCCTTGTTCTATTATGTCTTTTTTCCATTATGGTTAATTGACGGATAACAGAGTTTAACACTGAAGGGACTTCTTCCTGCTGATAAGCAGGGTTCAAACATTTCCCTAAAATAAGCAGGACTGCAAATCTATTTATGTACTATACTGAGTCACAATAACCACAATTTTATACTCCTTTAAACAATGCATTTAAAAAGAAAAATTCATTTGAGGTAACAAGATTTTGGGGAAAGAGATAATAAGTCACATAACTATTTTTATCCACATGTTCTGATTCACAATAATCACATTACAGAAATATTTAATTAATGTAACACTTTGTTTCAGTCATGGGTCCGGCCAAAACCTGGGTCTCATTTTATGTTTTCAAATGCAGGAAATCTTGTTACTTATTCTGCTGCCACCCAATCTGTTTTTCTCTTAGACTGCAATTGCTTTCTGGATAACATAAAACTAAGAGCTCTATGAGAGAGATTAACAAGTGCCATGGTGCAACTGAAGGTCTCAAGTATCATTTGAGCACTACTACATAATTTTACAAAAAGACTCAGGTGTTTTGTACTATTAAATTGTATGATGCAAAGACCAAGAATGTATATTGCAGTAGTAGTTCTAAGTCATTGGACATAGTTAATTTTAAAATTAAAATGCTTACTTCAACCACTTTACTGTAATGATTAGAATATAAACAATATAATTCAATTTCAGGGATTATGTTTTAATCTTCTGAAGGTAAGATCTGACTTTGTATTTCTCTTTCAGCGGTTTTAACAATAGCAACAGGGTTGATAAATGCAGAGCCAGAAATTATTGCAAATAATGCACAGAAACATTACTGAATAACAATAGGTGAAAGACTAATCCAAAGTATATTAAGAGGATAATGTTGATCATGTTTATAGTTAGATAGCAAGTTATGGCTGAATGCCATTCAAAGCATTTTACAGATTAGGCCTCAATCCTGTAATCTGTTTCACTCAGGAAATCCCCCAAGCCATCTGTGAGACTACTATAAGGAACGTTTAGGTCCTGTCATGTGTATGTCAGTGTGTCATTCCTGTCCCAGGCCTAGTAATGTGATCACTTTTTTAATATATATTATATTTACCAAAAAAACCCCCAAAAAATCCATTAGAACAGAGAGTCAAGTTAATGAGTAGAAGCCAATAAAGGCGATAAAACTCAAACTTGCCTTCAATAGCTGCTGGTTTCTTTCTTGGACTGTGTTCCAGAAGAAGACGAGGTGGTACCAATTCCTTATGTCCTGCACCTAAGTATACAGGTTAAGAAGCATAGAAAATGGATTCACCAACAGGCTGAGCAGTTTCACTGGGAGCCTGAGCTCCCTTCAAAATTTCTCATGTTAAAAATATTACACTGTGCATAAAAGAAAATATCTTTCAGATACCACAAGAAGGAAATATATTTCTCAACAAATAGAGTAATTTATTTTTAAGAGTCACATGTGAAATCAATGAAGTCCAAGTAACTCAAATATATGCTGAAATGCTACAGTTCTCTTTTTCTTCCTTAGACTCAAAAGAGAAGAATAATACTCTGATAATAAGGTTACATATTCATGATGCCTCTTCTACAACAAAGTCTTATTTTCTTCTGTCAAACAAATGATCTTTAGTTGCTCCCTCAAGTCCACTTATTATGAACTCCTGGAAACACCAGTAAAAATTATGATGTTTCTCATCCTTAAGGATTATTCTTAATTAGCCGATACCAACCAGGTCATGCATTGTAAACACTGATGAGGTTCTGATTCCAGCTGCTGACTGAAACACCTCTGCTGTCTCAGTGTGTTCAACTGGGACTTTCTGTACTGTTTTAGCCTATGTGCAGATACCATACTTTGTAAAAAACATTTTTCATTTCATTTCTCCAAAGATTCACAAATATATTTAATGTACTCTTATGTTACTTATGCTTATTTTCTAGTTTATGACATATTTACAGTCTCCTTATTTCCTTTTAAGTTATTTCACTGACATTTAGTCTCAGTAATTATCCTGTCATTGTCATTTGGAAAGTGCAATTTTTTGTGACCTGAGAAATAAAATTAAGTAGTTATGTACACTATTGATTCAGTCCTATGCACCAGCATACATTCACTGCACCAGAGTCCACATGCAAACAGACTGTTAAATCTCAGCTCCAGCTTCACATCAGAAACTCAAAGGCATGCCTCATGCTTGGTGATAGGCTCAGAAGAGAAATTAAGATTTTGTTGGACCTTGGAAACTGCAGCATCTTACTTACCCCTCTCATTTTGCAAAGGTGTGTATACTCATGGGGAATGCATGAGAAAAACATCATCTTGAAGATAGCAGTGGGATTTGAGTATCGTGGTCTTAATGTTATTGCATCTCATCAGCATATGTACAATTGCAGGCACGTAATTTGGAAGCATGTGGTTCAGTTCATCCAATAATTTGTATAAAATATCACACACACAGCTGCTCAAACTTGACGTGTGCCTGAGCCACTGATAAAATATTAACACGTTGATAAAACCAATGTATTGAAAGTGCTTTGCAACAAATAGTAATAATTTTACATTTTCCACATATTTCCTGTCTTGGCAATAAACCCAAGTGCATATTTACCAATCTCATCACAGAATAACTATAGCCTTAAAATGAATGTTAGGCAAACTTCAGGAATCAAGATGTTTAGCCATGATTTTCCAAACACTTTATGTCTAAAAAAAAAATAATCTTGAAGTTGAAAACTGAACTAATGAGCTGCTGATTACCTTTGCTGCCAGCCAGAATAGAAAAGTTAAATTCATAACCTCTGTCAGCATATGGAAACTTCATAGATTGAATTTCTAGTTCAGAATGAAGCAAAAATCAACATAACAATTGATGAAGAACAGGTATTCTTCTACATTTGATCAAAGTCCTAGACTAAAGATTAGTTATTTATTTTTCCATTTCTTTTTTTTTCTTTCCAAAAGGAAAAAAAAAAGTGATAATTTTTATAACTTGGATTAATTGTTTTGTGTGAAAGAGGATAAAGGGCAGTGGCTCAGAATGTTGAGTAGATGAATAATGAAGAAGGATAGTCAATAATTTGGGCTACAGTGTGGCATCTACAGTATGGGGCAATGATCTAACTCCTCTAGGTCAAATTGTAGGCTGCCCCCATTATCTTCCTGTTCTTTGCTGTGGCAGCAGTTTTCTAATGATTGCACCAGTGTGCTCATAATGCCAGTATGATACCACTTATTGCTAATGACTTGTCAAGTTCTATTTTATAGCTTTACAAGTTTTAAGCAAATCATTTATTTCATGCAAATTGACCACATGATCCGATATGAGAGTGTTTTAAGCCAGAAAAGCTTAAGCTTCACAGATCAAAAACTTTCCCTTAGGCCAAAATGCTTGTTCTGAGCAGGTTCCCATGCACTCTGATAAAAGGCTTCTTTAATGTTTCCATGTCTTATTAAACGTCTCTCTATTCACTTTGATGGGAATGCAAAGGACAGTAGATGAATAAATATTTTATCCATTCTTTTGATGAAATATGTTAAAGGGGATAACCTAAGTTAAATTTCTTTTCCTTTTTCTCTCCTCTTTAAATTATAAAGCACAAGTGGTTTTCTGTAGTACAGACAACTGATAAATAGAAATGAGGAATTGGCTTCAACAGATCAGACCTTTAGGATTAATGATATCTACTATCTTGACTCTAGCAGTGGCCAGTTGGACACATATACATGATGTAAATGAGAGGAAGGCAGGATGTTTTTAATGCTCCCAGTGGACAATCAGATTAGACCATGAATCACGAGAAGTTATTATCCTGATTACCACTATTATTACTGGACATACACTTATCTCACAGCTTTGAAAGTGCTCTATAAAAAACACTGCATGTTATTTGCTTCTCATTTCAAATGTAGCCTTCATTTTTCTATTATGAGATAAACCACTAAGATTCATTTAAGGTGCTTTTTTTTAAAAAAAAAATTAGTTTGGATTTCTCCAAAAGATGTAATTGCAAGCACAAGAATGTGCATGCATTTCTATGCCAATCTGTCCCTAGAGTTGATCCACAACATTTTCATGTGTAACCTGTCCATGCAGTTGTGCTATAGGTATCTCCTTCATATATATTGTAAACAGCTGACAACAAATTACATCTGACGAAAACTGAAAGAGTGAAATATTTTGGATTTAAGATCATGGGAATGCTCTCACCAGGAGAAAAAGTGTCACATTAAGACATGAGTACCTTCCTCCACTGCCTGAGAGGAAAGAAATAGGCTGCAAGGATGAGTAGAAGGTTTAGGACCCTAACTAGGTACCATGAATTCTTCATTGAAAATCAGGTACAGTCCTCAAGCTCTGGGAAACTTCTGTCATCAGTGTTTATTAAATTGCTTGAGATGTCTTGAAGAAATTAATTCTGACATGGTTTATTGATATTTTAGATTCTTTTATTGCATGATAAGGAATACAAGACAAACTTTAATTACCTTACTTTCCTCAATCTAGGGAATGTCTTTCTATATGTGTCAAAAATGTTCATGTTTGCATATTGTGCATAAATTGATTTCTTATGAGAATATCAAATTATGCGAGTTTTCTTTATTCCCTGATCTTCTGAATTCAATTTGTCTGCAGTGGCCTTAATAAAGTGTCTAAATATATCTTTGTAGACAAAAAGATAAAATACTTGTAAAATTATTATTACTATTATTATTATTATTCAGGCATTTCAGACTGGTGAATATTCCAATTGGGTATGGAGAGAAATAATGCCATCACAGAGTGCAACATGTGGAAATACCATTCCTGTGACTGTTCATTTCCTCATATCCATATACCAGTTACTTGAACAGCAGGAATCCTATGGTACAACAGCACCAACACTTTGTTAAAGTCTCTCAGTGCAGCAAAATGTCTTCAGATAAATCTCATTCTGCTCAGATGTGACATCATTCTCTAGTGATAGTAAAAATAACTCAAATAAAGTAAGTGTCCTTTCAGAGTAATTTGTTATGAAAAGTAAATTCCAATCAAATGTTTAATGAATGTTGGAACAAGACATGGATCAGCAGAATGAGGCAAGACTGCCAAATATGCTTTTAGAGGACTGAAAACATAATGGAGTCCAGCCATTTTGCCCAGGCTTCCAGTTTTGATGGTAAGTTTCTACAAGTTAAAGGTGAGTCTCTTCCCAGCTTTCAGTCATTACTCTCCAGACATTAGGCTGTGACCGTTCTGGGGAAGGGTTTCTTTGCTTGCTACGTGTGCATGAAAAACCTTGAGCAAACTGTTTTTCGTTAAGAAAGAACAGCTGAGGATCAAGAGGTGAGATTGTGTAACTGTACTGTACAATGCAAATGCTCTTTTTCTGGGATGCATTACTTAAATAAAATACTGATGCCCCATATAGGTATTCTTTCCTGAGGAACACACTGTGACAACAAGGATTTCATGCACACTGGCAAATAAATTGTTCCTAGGAACATTACTGGGCTCTGGAATTCAGACATACATATTCTGCAACATATTTTTGGATAGCCTCTGACAACTCTGACTTGTGTCAAGCAGCAGTGTTGCAAAAAATTCATTAGCTCCGTTCAGGAATTGGCAGGGGCCAGTGACCACCCCCAATAGATAGCTGAGATACAGTCAGCCCATTTTGAGCTCGAAGAAGTGTACTGGATGTGGATGTCTCTATGAGAAAAAAAAATCACCTTCAGAGAGAGAGCAGATGAGTTGAGTTTGATTTAGTAATCTAGATGTGGCCACAAGTCTTAACAGTGAGAACAAAATTATGTCAGATGGGAAAAAATAGTCTAAACAGGGTTTTAATGACCTATTTGGAACTGAATTTTTGACAGGGGAAGATGGAATTAATGGATAGTAAAATGAGGTTTTTATGAAAGTATATTTTAGTAGCCAACATATATTTAAGTTTTTAAATTGCTCTCAGGATGTGGCTCTTTATTAAATGGTTAATTGCCCAACATAGAGTAAAACTCTGATTTTGCATAAGGTTGATGATATTACTTAAGAAAAACCTATGCTACAATATATGCAGTGATTACCAGTAGCAATGCAATCTTTTAAATTTTAGCATTATGTCACACTGACTGTCAGCCAGTTTCTTTCACGATGCATAAGAAGAAAAGGAGAGATTACATGGATAATGCCAAATCTATCTATGTTCCACTATATGCATGTATTTAAAATCCATTAACAATATCACAAATAATTCTGGAACTCTATATAGAGTCTAATTTATGAGTAAAACACATTATTGTGAGATGTTCCCTCAACGCACAGGCAATGAAACCAGGCCTGTACAAATAACTTAACACCCTTGGGAGGCTGTACATTGACTAAGCTGAAAACAAGGACCAGTAGGTTAAAAGTGAGGGTGTAGGAAGGAAGGATGCAGATTGGTATTCTAAATGCTCTTTTGAAAGGGAGTAAGGGGAAGGATTAAATTTCTCATCTCAAGGCACCAAACAAAAAGTAGCAGCAACTTGATAGCCTTCTATTTTTAATACATAGAGGTTTGAGTTCACCCTTTGTATTTGATGATAGATTCCTGCATATGTTTTTACGTCGTAATAATATAATACATGCTATATATATGTGAAGGCATGAGCATATAAATATGTATTGATATTTGTTTAGAATGAATCATAGAAAGGTTAGGGTTGGAAGGGACCTTGAAGATCATTCTAATTGCTGCCACGGTTTAGTGATGTTTCTGAACAGAAAATTCTTGATTTGGTAATTAAACAGGTGTGAGAACCATTGGTACAGACTCCTGGAGGTTGTATGAAAATCAGTTGCTGTTTTTTCACTCAGACGCCAAATCCAATTAAAATCACAGCTGGGAATTTGTTTGATATATTTTTTCTTTTCCTGTGGTTTGTATCTCATACAATGTAAGTGTGCATAACAAGTGTACAAATGACGCAGGCAAAAGAGGCGTGGGTAGAACTATACGTGTTTTTTTTGTTTGGTTGGTTGGTTTTTTTAACTTAAAGTGGATGCTATGGGTCCAGAAATGCATGCAAAGTATTTTAGCTGCATGGCATGACAGAGCTTGCAGTTTAATCTATTTACAAAAATATATCTGTTGAGAACTCCTTTACAAATATTTTTACCACAAAATCCTTCTTTAGTTCAATCTACATCTGTGAAAACAGATATATTTTTATGTTCAGGAGACTGAAGTCATTAAGGAGTTAAGAGTTAAGTATTAACAGTTTTTTCATTATACATTAAGTAAGAAGTCACACAGCCTTTCCTGACATTAAAATAAAATTGAATTGAAAAAATTGAAAATTGAATTTGCTGCCTCCACTTCCTCCCATTATTTGTCATGGGCAGTTAGCAGGTAAAAATAAACCTACATGTTATGTTTAGAAATATCGAAAGCTAGATCTCAAAGAATTGAGTACAAGGACAGTGAAAATTATGGGTTATTGTGTGGTAATGAGGGGTTATTATAGTTATTGCTGCATAGTGGAGTACAAAAGGACTGTAAAGGCAGATTATAAAATGGAAAGATATATTCAGTCTTTCTCTCTCTCTCTCCAAATAACTTTTAATAAACTGGAATCATATACAGTGACCCCTAGCATAATTAACATGAATATCAGGAGTTGGTATAGATGCTTTTATTTCACAGTATGAAGTATCCAATTAAAACAGAAGAGAAAACACTGCAACTAAATACTTTCAGCCAACAATTAAACAGAATGGAGGGGACTTATAAGCTTTTATGATGAAAATTAATAGATACTGACTATGCCATGTGAGCACTGCTCCGTAATTTATGTTCTTTGTTTGGTTCTTCTGTACATATCACTGTTTCAACCATCCTTAGTCCAACTACATCTAAGAAACATTCAGTGCTCAGGTCAGAAAAGCTGAAAGTGATTGCTGCAGGGATGCTAATACTTTATATTGTCTTCAAGAAAGAGGGCATATGCCAGTTTTTGCAATTTAAAAACAGCCTAAATGGATAAAAACAAATTACAGATACTATAATGCCTCACAATTACAGATATTTGTGGATAATGAATATGTTTAGTATAGAAATCACTGGAATTCAAACTAAATCCAAGTCTGTTCTCAAGCCTCAAAGTTTTTCATATCTCTGTCTTTTTGCTAGAATGAGAAAAACAAGAAATTAATGATTATGTTACCTGTCTTGTCTATACTCATGTCTCGGTTTTGGAGACAAAATCTCAGGAGGAAACACTCCGGAATGAGTGTCTCCTCCGAAGGGAAAAGGGCCTCCCCTTTTCCTCCATCAATGAGACAAATGGGTCACAAGTGAGAGTGGGAAAAAGAAACCAAACTATTTATTAACACAAACAAAACAGGGTAGAACAGGATAAAAAAAACCCTCAAAATACAACAAATTCCCAGACAGGGAACAGACACTCAGGCTCGGACCAGCCGGGACCACCCCATGGGCTCTCTGGACCAGCGAGGAGGGAAGGGAGGCAGTGAGGCAAGGGCAAGGAAAGGGAAAAGAAGAGCAAGAAAAAGCCAACAGAACCTTTTCCCAGCTAGCTGGAACACAAAGGAAACCCAAAGAGCAGCACAGCACTCCCAGCACACTCCCTCCCGAGCCCTGCCGAGCCCCCCATAGCCCCCTTGGGCTGAGCTGTTCAGCCGCCCCCTCGGGCCCGTGGCCCCGGCCCTGCCCCTGGGTCCATCCTAAAGAAACAGCGTCCTTGGGCATTGAGGGGATGGTTAAGGAATAAAGCGGCTTCATAACATCACCCCAGGACAACCTGACAATCACCTAAGACAGTGAATCCATAGCCATACTTCAGAAGTTAGAATTTCAATAATGCAGTCTGAAGCTAGAGGGAAAAGAACTGAGAGGTTTTATTAGATCAAATATCAGAGTAAGGCCCAAAAGTGCAGAGGTGTTGGCTCCTAACTCCTATTTACTCACTCCCACTGAAATCACTGTGAGCTAAGTGCCATGGCTGCAATTATGAGAAACACTGGAACAAAAAACCTGTAATACTGGAGACAATGGTTATTTTAAAACAATAATGCTTTGGGAACTTCTGATTCTTCTTTCCCTTTAGTTTTGCCAGGGAAGATCCTCTATCCTTTAAAGAGGTTATTTTTAGGACAAAGGGTCCTGGGATTCACTGTCATGAGTTCTAACCCTTGTGCTCAAAGCATCCTCCATGATTTTTGGGGAAATGACTTAACTTACCATGTCTTTCCATCGAATCTATAAATGGATCTAACAGAAATTTAAAATAAATAAAAATTGAAAGTTGTGAGCATACAGCAACTAAAAATTCCAAATCCTAAATTCTATGAAAGTGGACGCTCTAAAGGCTGAGCTTTTGTTGTGATGCTAAAATTGTTTGGGTTTCTTTTGTTTGAATCATTTGGATCGGGAATATCTTCCACATTTATTCAAGAAAATTATTTCCCTCTCCATTTCTTCTTTTCCCCTTTCACTCACTCCCAAAATACTATAGCAATTGGCATTCATTTTTTTCCAGGTGGCACCACAGTTTCCTTGATTGAATCAACAGCTGCTCCTGATAATATCATTTGAGGTCTCATAGAAAACTTGTCATTTCAAGTCTTCATTTGAACAAAATTCTTGCTTGCACATTTGCAGTATACTTCTTGAATGTCTGTAGGCTCTCTCACTACCAGACATTTAAAAGTTAACTTTCAGACAGTTATGTCTAGATAAGTCACCCGAGGGATCCATTTATAGTCAATGGAGAGAAATTGGTACCTTCAAAGGGTGATTCATCTTTCCTATTTTAGGCATCTCTCTTAGGATGAAATTGTCCTCTGGAGGCCTCCATTTCATAGCATTGGCTATAAAGACAGCTAAAGGTTAAAGTTGGGCAATTAAATTTTGGGTATCTAAGTGAGGTGCAATGAATTGCAAACATTTTGTTTTGTGGTTCCCCATGAAGATGATGCTTCATCCCATCAAAATATTCCAGGACTAAAAAAGCCATGCATGATTTTTTACCCTGTAAATACTGTCTTGTAACAGAGTGCACCTCAAACCCCCAACAATTATATTAGTAAATCTCACATAGAGAAAGGATTTTGTTTTAAAGCCTAACTAAAAAAAAACCAACAAAACAAAACAACAACAACAACAACAACAAACCCCTGAAAAGCTCCAAAAAACCCAAAAAAACCCAAAACCAAATCCAAAAACCAAAAAAAAACCCCCACTGTTTAGGTATTATGTGTGTGGGCATTGAACACCTTTTGAAATCTATGTTATTTACTTTGTCAGATAATTCTGGATGTATTGAAGGACAAAGTGAAACAATAGGAAGGCAGGTGAATTGTCAGAGGGAGGAATAGAGGTCCCTGATGGAGAAAAAATAAAGTGATCTTGACTCGTTATAGATATATGTCATAAGGTACATATCTTTTTGTCAGAGCAGATACATGCAGAAAGCAAGCTGACATCAAAAGAAAGATGCACCTGAAGAGAGAAAGGTGAAAGGAGTGGATCTGCCACAGCTTACAGTCCCAGTGGCTGTAAATAGGATGCTAAGTAGGTGGGCATAAAACAAGAGAGCGTGTGTTGCTTAGGCCAAAGCTGAACACTCTTCTGTCTGCTGCATTTCATGTTCTCAGAGCAGAAGAGGTGAGGAAATATTGCTAAGCTGAAATGTTTCATGATGGAATGTATCTTGTCAAAGTACCTGTAGATCCTTTCCATACTCTTTTTATCTATGTGATATGGTGAACTGGTACCATTACTGTTGTTAAAAGAGAACCTCATCATTTTCCAGCAGGGACAGCATAGAATTCTATATTGGGATGAGAAGGGTAACTTCTCCTAGTTCCACAATAGAGATATAGGGTTTTTCTTTTTAATGAAAAATTCAGGAGAAAACTGGAAGCCCTTCAGAACATGTTTTTTCCTTCTTCATGTTGTTTCAGTGTATTCAGCATCAGGAGGTGTTTAAAGGCACATCGTATAGATGTCAGCTATTTTCCTTTTCATTAAAGTTGAGAGAGATTCAATATATGGTGATTAACTTCCCTGAGAATTTTCAGAATTATATTCTAAAGGTAACAGATTCATTAGCTCACTTAAAATTTTAGAGTTATATAACGTGGGACTACAAAACTGACTGAAGGAGAAGGTTGTGGGTTATCATGTCTCGTGAAAGACAAATGTTTACTTGCAACCCACGTAAGACTCCTGCTATACTAAAATGGTTGGCATTTAAGATGCTGGCCATCTTGTTTAGCTTGAGCAACTCTGTGATGGAGCCTTGACTCCAACTTACTCTGACAGCCTCCCTATATTCATTCCAAGTGGCCTGCTTCCACCTCCTGTGTATTTCCTGCTTACACTTGAGTAATGACAAGAGTTCCGTGTTCATCCATGCAAGTCTCTTGCCCTCTCTGATTTCTTGTTCATTGGGGTGCATCATTCCTGAGCCTAGAGGAAGTGATCCTTGAATATCAACCAGCTCTCTTAGACACCTCTTCCCACAGGACCTGTTCCTATGGGATTCTTCCAAGAAGATCCCTAAAGAGGCTAAGTTAGCTGTCCTGAAGTCCATGTTTGCAATCTTACTCACTGCCCTGTTTCTCCTTGCCCGATGCTGCACTCCACAATCTCACGGTCACTGCAGACAAGATGGCCCCCAACCTTCACATCTCTAACAAGGCCTTCCCTGTTTGTCACTATGAGGTCAACCAGCACAACATTCCTTGTGGGATCCTCCACTACCTGTTTGTGCCTTGTTGTTTTACTTCTCCAGCTATCAGGGTAGTTACATTCCCCCACAAGAACCTGTGCCTGTGACTTTGAGGCTGCTTCAAGCTGCCTGTAGAATGCTTCCATTTTTAAACCTACCTGATGTAACATCAATATCTATTGTAATAATTCTATCTATTGTAATGATTCTGGAAATCAATTATGAGTCATTAAATGTAATAACTATTTTACGAAGTCACTTGTTAAACTTGTTTTTACCTTTTAAACAGGAAACAATTTGTTTATTATTAGCTGTTTAGGAGGATTTTTGGCATCTAACTTTTGCCTTTATTTTCTAAATAGCTTACTTTTCAAAACTAAAGTATTTGAGTCTTTTGATGATCCTCCATTGAAATCGCCCTTCTTTTTGAAACTTGTTTACTGAACTATGTGAAATGCTTATAATACTAAATAATAGTAATAAAACATAATGCAAGTATGAGAGTAATTTCACTAATCTCTCTGTCTTCACAGTTTAAATTGGTTTGTTTCCATTAAAACCAAAGATTTAGACTAATTTACATCAGCAAAAGTTGTGACTTTCTCTTGTATCACATAATTTTGACCCTCAGAGTGCCTTGCAGTGAACTGTCAAAGAAAGACATACATTCCCTTCTGCAGAAGCAGAATAACACACATTCCCTTTGTAGCTGTTTCCAAGAGAGGGAGTAATTTGAATTTTTTTTGGCAAAGTTACAATAAAGTGCCATAAGAGTGTTGACAGAGGCAGCTTCATGTGCCAGCATCTGGCTCTGACTCACAGTGGGATGATATAAACTGGGAATAATGGATAGTTGTTTTGCCTCTGTGGGATGGTGTCAGGATTGTATACTGATAACATCCCCATTGAGAGATCAATGTCATTTCAGCATTTGACAAAATAGACACAGTTTTTGGGGTGAGAGAGGGGGGTCATAGACAAGAATCTTGTTAAAATTAGATCAGATATCTTCTCATAGTTTCTCATAGCTGAATAGAAGTTTGAAGAAGCAATATTTAACTCCAAATGTAGATAATGTTTATTGTAAGAATTGCACAGTAATAAATTAGTTAGAAAATTTCAATAACTAAAACTTAATTTTCAGTTCCTCATACATGTATTTAAAATTACTCTTCATCAATTCTTTCCTTTCAGACTCTGAAAAGTATTCAAAACTGTTCCAGGGTATTACTAGAGAAATACTAGAGAAATATTTCTGTTGTTCAATCATCTCCATTTATGTCATCCACAGAAACAAATGGGTTGGCAAGTGTTTCCTCATGTGAACAGCTTTTTGATGGACAATTAACTGTCAACTCTGAAGAAGAATCCAGATAAATCTTTTCCAGTCTTGGGCTACAATATTTCCCTCAGCAGGCGGTAAAAAAGTAAAAAGTTTAAAAAGTAAAACTGGAAAAATCTCAATGCCTCCCATTATTTTTCTTTAGTATTTCACTTAAAAAAATATCTGGCTTGCTTGTTTTCTACCACTGGGGACAGGGCTACTGAGTAGCTAGCACCAGAAAGCATCTCTCCATAGGAAAAAGATTATATTCTTTAGCATTTTCTCTCAAATGTGAAAGCCTATAACTCAGTTGACAGTTTTTCATGCTGAATTTCTCCAAAGAGCAAGCTAATAATAAGCTACTTTCTTATTTATTATGACTGCTTTTTTTCCTTTTTCTAATTGCACTTCATCAAACATATCCCCAGTGAAACTACACCAAAATTGTCTCCATGTAAATGTAATGTAACAAGCTGAAGAGTTGCTCCCTGCCATTGAGATATCCACAACACATCCTAGTCTTTAATCAAGTAGGAGTGACACTTAAAAATAGTTCAAGAGCCTAAAGTGTTTTGCTATCTGAACAGCCGAGGGCAAGTATTTAGTTCCAGTACTACAGCTCACCCATGGCAAACACAGGCATTTTTACTTTCAAAATTAGATTCTATTGCTCTAGGGGGTCTTTTGCAGCAATATAGTCCCTGATCTTTCAATATTGATGTACCTTTATACCAGTATCTCCTTATTTGTTTGATATTAAATGGCACGTATCATACTGACAGACTTGATATTCTCTTGCCGTATTGTGTAATAACAGTAATCCCTTCTCTTTCACAGAATATTTCTTGACAATGGAGAAGAGATAAGCCTTGGAAGAAAATTGTAGACATGAAGGATTTTCAGTCTACAATTTCCAGGACCAGGCAGTCTGTAAGATTCCCCATGGACACTCATCACAATTTGCCTTAATTTCTTGACTCTTCATGTTTGTCACAGTGTGGTGTTCTTTTGGGGGTTTTTTTGGCTTTTTTTTCATGAGCATATGTGCAAAAGGTGAGGCTTCAATGACTTTTTAATGAGAAGGTGGGATGACTGTTTTACCCTGTAAGATACTCTCTTGAGATGTACACATACCAGAAATCCTGGTGAACTTCTCCAAGGCAAATATTTTTTCAACAGTATAAGATAAGCAAAATTGTCTACATCACATTGGATTTGGGACCCTGACATGGAAATACACAATAAACATATAAGGGTACATTGATAAAAGGAACTGATATGGCCACATTCCTTTGCAATCTAGCTGTATTGGAAGTGGTATAAGCTCCATAGGGCAATTGTGTGCTTCAGTGCTAAGGTTTTAGAAAGTCTAAATTGTGAATAATACCACATCTGTGCTCCCACTGTCTTTGTTGCCAATTAGGCAACTGTAAAGACCATCCAGTAGTAAGTCGGGTGTACTGTGAAATGCAAGTGGTTTAACCAAAATCAGAACAGAGTAAATCTATGCCTGCAAAATAAACTTCTCAGTGATTAAAAAGAAAATAAAATCAGATCATGAGTAGACAACATGCCGGTGAGAAAAAGAAAGGTGCATTTTATGACTAAATACCCAAGACATGCTTATCACTCTTAATTCAGCATGCACAACCCCATGCTGAGGTGCCATAAAGAAAGACAGACAGGCAAGAATCCAATTTCAGTAGCTGCGAAACAATAAAGGCATTTCATCAGAACAGCTCCTTGATCTGCCAGAGTAGTGGCTGGCAAGCATAGCAGGGAAAGTAGGGGAACAGTGGGGAAACAGGCTTATGACACAGGGGGAATAAAATAGAGTAGATCCAGTTAACTTAGAGAATCATGTGCTCCATGCTAAAAGAGTGACCAATTAGTGCCCCTGAAATCCATCCACATGGGTGAGGATTTCAAACTCTCTAACATAAAAAAAGTAGTTATGAAAACAAATTTAAACTTTCTACTAAAATAGAACCCTTTCTCCTACCTATAAAAAATAAAACTATGAATAAGAACATTAGAAATACTACTCAGAACAAAATACAGGAATAGCAAACAAATTATCAAATGCATTGAATAAATTATATCCATGAAACTACATAAGTCGGTGGTCTTCTGCATCAAAAATGCTATCTTGGACTTCAGAAATGCCAATAGAAAAATAAGGGTAGCAGTCAGAACTAATGTTCGTAATAAACAAGCTTTCCTCCTTAAGTTTTAATCTTTATAAGGAAAACTTGGAAAATTAATCCTGAAAGAAATGCATATTAATTCTTCATTTACAGGCAGACAAAAGGAGTACAAGGCAATTTGGACAGAGTGATTTGTTAATACTGAGACAGTACTGCCTTGGCTGAGCAACTGTAGTCCAGGGACAAATAAGACCAGAAAATCTATGAAAGGGGGTTCAGCAGCTCCTCTGATAAATTGTCACTTATCACAAGCATGCGACACAGAAGGTAAAAAATATTTTTAAGGTCCATTTCTCAAGAGATAAAATCATAAAGCAATTTTTTATACTGTATGCAGTGGGCCTCAAGTGCTCTACATATAAATATCTCAGTAGAACCCAAATGGTCACTGTTGCAGTCATGATATTCATGGGAAGGACTACTGGATTAGAAAATATGAGTTTGTGACTAAAATTCCACTATTATCTATTGTAAAGGGCTGAGAACCTCAAATACTTATCTTTCATAAAAAGTAAAATAGAAGTCTTAAAAGTTATTTGATATTGATACAATTATTGTGACTTACAGGAGAACATGCATGAAATTTGTCAGTATCAAGGACAAATACTAACCAGCGAAACAAAAAAAAAAGCTAATGCTGCATGAAACAGCTTAGCAAAAATTCTTCCTTACATGACTTCCCTGAATTCCCTGTGTACATTTCATTCATTTTTTATAGCTAAGAATGCAGTGTCATGATTAAACTTTGAGCAAGTGAAAAACATTTCAACTTCATTTGTTAAAATCAACACAATAGCGTTAACTGACCTCTAATGGATGGGTGTGACTGAAAAAGTGCATTAATTGATATATTTTAAAAATTATATTTTTTAATGAAAGCTAAGGAACTGAGCTTTACTTTTAATATTAATTTTTGAGCACTATAAAATGCTATATTAAGTGAGCTACTTTTCTGTAAATTCTTGCTTAAAATTTACAAAAAAATAAAACAATCTAATCTTAGGAGTAATGTACATGATTTTATTTTTTATAATAGAAATATTGCAAAAATACTTTGAAAGAAAAAATGCTGAATGATATTACTATTATTAACATTATAAATCCATATATTTTAAGGAATCAGAAATTCATGTTTGATACCATTAGTCATAGAAAATTCCAATATGTCTATGTGAAGGAATTTTCTATGACAAAAAATGTTTCTTTTCTCCTTCACAAATGGAATATTGAGATTGACAGAAATTATTCCTTTTTTGAAAGAATTGCAGTGTCAAGGTGACTGTAATTAAATTCCTCAGCTGATTTGCACTCAGAACCCATTGTTTGGACAAAGTTCTTTACCATAAAATATATAGACAGATAAAAGGATAAAATATACCAGATTTTAAAGCTAATTGGATACTAGGGTTATTAAGGGGTGTTTTCCCCACTTTTATCTATTCAGTAAAATGAATAACAGTAATGCTTCTGTTCACAAAAGGACAGTGTAAAATGAGCACTGTGCCTGAAAAAGACAGTAACAAACTAACTGAGCACTGTTTGGTTGCACTCTCCTCAATGATTTCCATAAATCAAGGCTGATCATACCTGACCTCTACCTTGCTTCTCAGAAACACAGTCTGGATGCTTCAGCATTGCCTTTCACAGACAGTGAAAGGCAATGGGTTGACTAAAAAGACAGTGGGTTGACTAAAGCTTGGGGTTCTTTTTCTCTCCCACAAAAATATGTCTGGCTTCAGCACAACAACCCTCTGCAGCATTTAACTTCAGGTGTCAACAAGTGACTTGCCAGGTCAAAAAGCAGTTGCTTTACAGGTGGAGCCCCAGGTGGACTTTGGGAGAAGTTAAGGGGCAGTCCTTCCCCATTTCACTGACAGTTTAGATTATTTAAGATGCTTTATGATTTATATCCTCTTTTTGGGGCCTGAACCTGTCACCCTAGTTTTTCATTCACCTGTAAGGCCATCTGATCACCCAATGTACATTTAATGTCCTTCAGCTCTTTAACCTCTGATTTCTTACCACAAGTAAGTACCACATAGCATACTAATATGACACAAGACAAACACTGGAAGGGAAAAGTCATGTCTTTTATCTTCTGAAATTCAAGTTGCTACAGGCTTCCCTCTCTATCTCACTGCTCCCCTTCATGGTTTTCCCAGTTTCCTTGTAGCCGGAAAGGTGAAAACCGATAAAAACCAGATCTTCTCTTCCTACAGCATGTCTGCTCTGCCTCAGGAGAGTGTCAAACAGGCCAGGGAGCCTTTCTCACTGCTGCTTGTAAATGTTGGGAGAACTGTAAAAAAGATCTTGAAGATCTCCATGAAAGTATTTCTCATGTGATTTGTTGATGGTATAGCTGTGTAAATCCAGAAACTAGGTCATTCACATTGGTACAGGGTGTTATTTTCAAAATCAAAACATGACTGAAGGTCTCTGGAAGGTTTGGCTAATCATTTCCCCCTTTGAGCCTAAACCAGTCCCTCGGTTTCTAACTGGCTGTCTTTAAAAGCCCTAGAGGTGATGCAGTATTTTGTTCCCTTTTAATGGAACCCGCTACCTCTCCATGTCACTCTTTGAGAACAAGCCACACAAACCCTCTCCCTTAAGAATCCCAAGTTTGATCATTTTTCCTCCACAAAAATCTGTGTCCTCCATCTCCCCTTTCTTTCTCAGATAGATCCTTAGGACTTCCCAGCTCTGTCTGAACCTGGTCATGTCAAGAGAGGATGTAAGCCACAAGGCAGAGATAATAAAAAACACAACCAATTCAGAGGTGTACCAGTGGAGAGCTTGTTGAGCAAATAACTGAATAAACAAAGCTTGTAAGGCTTAGTGTGTCTTTAAATATTCTCTCCTTGACGCTTGTCATTAATATTATTGCTTCTCATTCCTAGGATTATGTCCTCTCTACGGTATGTCTAGACTTCAGCAGGAAGAATATTTATTAAATAAGGTCAGGGTAGACTGACTTAATATTATGAGATGATGCTCGGTCATCATCAGTAGCTCTATCTTCCTTTTTTTCATGAGGAATTAAGTGTCTGTGTTAGAACAGATTAGCATGGAGATGTGGGAAGATAGAGGATAAAGCACAGAAGTGATGGATCAGCTAAAGTATTTTATATACCAACAGCAATGGAAGTTCTATTTTTGAAGCATTTTGGAGTTAAGCCTTGATATTTGTGGGGAAAAAAAACCAATAAAACAAATAATAAGCTATTGACAATAAGCTCCTTCCTCTTGCATCTCAGCCAAAAGAAGCACAGAAACTTTTAGCAATTTCTACAGCCTTCCATTGACTCTTCTTTTAACATAACCTTGATTTTAATTCATGCATTGTAGACAGAAAATTAGAAGCTTTATTAAAACAGCCATTAGCTCTTATGCTTTATTAAAACTATTTGCACACTCTTTGTTGCTCTTGTGAGACCTTTCAATAATAAACCCCACACTTTTAATACATAAAGGAGCAAAAACTCTCAGGGAAACAGAAGAATATTAGAACAGAGTTCAATGATATAGGAAAGTACCTGGATAAAAATCCCCTTGCGCAAACATGTCAATCACATAGCGACAGAATGCATATTGATCTAACAGAGCAAAAAGGAAAAGAAGAGCAATGAAGAAAGTAAACTTAGAATGTCATTTGTATTTAACAGTGAAGATAAAGTTTGGCAGTGCAAAGACATCCCAGTAGCCTTTTCATAAGTAGAGTTACTTACTATATATTTGTGTTTTTTCCCTGACCTTCAAGTGATTCACATGTTCAGAAAGTGAAAATTTGTTGTCCAGATCTAATTCAAAACCGCTAGCCACGGACTGCAGATCTTCCAGCGTCCCAGAGCTACCAACTCTTTTTCTGGGCCGGCTTTGCTTGACATATATCCTAACCACGTGCACAAGTACTGTGCAAACTGCTGCCTGACCACCGGTCTCATACACTTTTCCTTATCCTTGAAGATCAATTTCACAGACAGCTGATAGAAAATTTTTAAAAAAGGTTTTGTATCACGGTATTTTGTTAAAATGGTTTTAACTGTATAACAAATATATACATTTAGTTAATGGGAATATAAAGAGAACTCTGTACCTACACTCCTATAGCAATGAGATTTTCCACAGAATTTTATTGATTCACTACAGAATTATTTTTCAAACATTAATCTTAACAAATATATACGTATATATTAGATCTATGTGTATATATATATATATATATATATATTAAAACTACACTATTTAGAAATTAAGGCTCCTGAATCTAAATGAAACTGACTCCAGAAGTCTTGATTATCTATTGATTTCTCCAATACATAAGCAGAGCTGGGGAGCTTAATAAAAATTTCTAACATTAAGAATGGTGAGGAAAACTTACCAGTTGTAACCAAGCACAAAAGAATTTCAGTATTGCTGGACTCTTTAGTTGGTCAGGAAAAAATAGCCCCAGTGGACTCTAAGCTTTAAAAGCTAATGTTGATGTCTAAATGCCAGCTCTGGTTAGCTAAGTCAGTTCTCAATTGTACTTGAGTGAAACATATTCATCCATCTGTCTGAGATCCTTCTAGCACAGCTCCTACAATGCAGAAGTTACATCTCTTCCTCTCTCCACCTCCTCTGGCATCTCTGTCCTACTCACTTACAAAGCCACTTGCTTTCCCCATTGCCAACTCCAAAATAAAATTATACCGGCTTTGGAATAATTGACGTTTTTAAAATGGCATTGCTGTTACATTTAAATGCAACATGTTATTCCCAAGTATGTAACACTCATTGTATCATTTTCTTCCATACAAAGTTCACAGCTGCATCAGTATCAGTCGATGCTGAGGCATTTCTGTGACTGCTGTTCTGTTATGTTGACTGCTACAGCAGTCCTTGGATGGACAACTGCAGCTTTCAAGTCATTATTTCCTATGCAGATGTAGAAATTAGGAAAAGGTTTACCAGTTCAACAAATATCCAAATACATTTTCTGGTTGATAGAAGCCTAGGCAGCTATTTTGTGTCAATGTGATGGCAAGGGTAATACTAGTCAGTATTGTAGAGCTTGGGGCAAAACTTTCAGCATGTACACAGGGCTGTGCTTGTAAACATTGCTGTTAAAACCTCTAATGAATATTCATAATAGTTTTTACTTTCATATCTAGGAATTCAAATTTATCACTCTGGCTGACTCCAGCTTTGCATTCCATCCTTAAGGCTACAATATCTGCCCTAAGTCTATATGATAATTCTAAAAAAAAAAAAAAGTAACAGCGTGTGTGTGAGAAAACATGTAGAGATCTGTACTCTTAAGCCCACCTAAAGCTACTGAAGCCAGCAGAGTGTTTGCAGTGACTTCGAAACAGTTGCAATAGGGCCTTAGTGGGTATTAATAAATCAAATTGAGCAACACCAATTGTTTAGCCCAGAAAGCAAGTTTCAGGGCACAGGTCTTGACCAAAAAGCTGTTTTTCTGAGTTCTCTTTTGCCAAAACAAGCTGCCTCCATCCTTGCTGCCTGTTGGGAAAATTCCCTGGACCACTTGGGGCATTGTACAGAAGACTGCAGGAGGATATGGGACAAAACTATGGCAGGGGAAGATTCACTGTATGGACAATGCCGAGACAGAGCACAAGCCTGTGCTGGTTCTCTTTGAGTTATGATATAGACATAGCCTGAGGTCCTAGAATCACACCATTTCACTGATATTAAAATAATCTATTCTTTAAACATAGTAGTATAGACCAGAAATAAAACAGACTGGGTTGTTGATTTTTTTCTTTTTCTGTTGTTGTGGGGTTTTGTTGTGGGTTTATTTTATTTTGTTTTGTGGAAATGAAATTTGAATAAACTTTTGAAAAAAGCCTTGATCTTGATTGTCTCTGAGAAAGAAGATTTTGTACTAATTTTCTCCTCATAGTGTTTCTTTAGAAATTCAACCCAAAAACCTGGGATTTATAAAACAAATTGAAGGCAGAATGTGAATCTCTGAATAACAAAAATATCATTTCTATATAACATAGCAAGGTGCACTATATCATCCAATTTAAGTTCATAGGAATGCTACCAATCAGTAAAGATTGAAATCTAAGGAATTTTAAATGAATATGATTTTTCAAGTACCTCTTCATGGCTAAAAATCCATTTTAATTTAAACTCTCTTATTGAAAGGAGAATTTCACATTTTAGTTTTCACCTATAACTCTGTAATGGAGGCACAAATATTCATATAAGTACAATAAATCATGTCAAAGTTTGGGACAGATTCTTAATGGTAAAAATACTCATAGATGTTTCTGTTGTTTGGCTTCATGTGATTTACCCAGGGACATGACCTATCTTTTTTAATTTTAATTTCGGTACTAAATGATGAAACAGCAGGGAAATCACAACAACTCCTCTGTCATCACTGCTATATTTTTTACATTGTTTCAGATAAGCTGGCAGAACTACTCCCTTGAGCAAGTAAAAGTAAAGATTGAAGGATCAGGAAATCTCTGCAAAACTGCATTGAAATTATGTTCACCTTGGGTCACAATGGGACTGAAATATAAAAGTGAATTTTTTAGGCTATCTAGCTGGGTAGCAGTGGCTTATGGTGGAAAAAGGAAGCACAACAGCAGGAAATGCAGCTGTCACTGGACGTGTGTAGCCCTGTCTCCAGTGATAAGGGCAGCTGAAGAGGCTCCTTCCTTTCTCCACTCCAGCTGCTTATCCTCATTTTCACCTGCTGGGATTCTGTGCACGGTCCCTGGGGTCACTCTCTAAAGCAGACTTAGAAAGTGATCTGTTAATATTTGATGTCAAGACGGATCATTTTGATAATATTTATTAGCTAAAGTTGGTGGTGGGAACCCCACAAAAACCAAACCAACAAACAAAAACCACCACTACTCTCTTCAGTCTCGGTAATCTTTGATCCCTACTTAAAATATTTTGTTGTCAGGGATCAAGGTGCCTCATCTGCACACCATTTCTTTTTGAGAGCTTTATCCTCAACAGTATAGAGTGGATCCACTGTGCACTGAAAATCTGCCAGAACAAAAAATTGAAAGAGAATTTCACCTCCCAAGCAAACTGAACAAATTGCTGAACTTTCTCCTTGGTCACAGCAATCAGTGTGATAGATGCTGCTTTGATTCCATGCCTCAAAGGTCCCAATACTTCAAGTAAAAGACAAAATTAACTAGAATACAAATAAATTTTAAAACATACTAGTTCAGCACACTATGCATGTCAGAAAGTGGGCTATGTCTCACAGTTTTCTAGAAAAGTGTAATTTAGGCAACTCCTAAGGGGTCCAGAGTGATGGTTATGAAAGTGAGAGAATCTGCTCAGGCAGACTCAGATATTGAGGCAGAGACGGCTTCTTTGATGTTCAGGCACAACGATTTATCTGTGGTTAACAGCTGAAAGGATCAGATAGGTGCACTATGCAGCACTGAGCTGCCTGTGTCAATGTCAGAATAATCCCGTGGCTGCAGTGTGGCAGTTCATACAGAAAGCCAGTCCCTGCTGCCTTCATATCAAATTGTACTTAGTGCCATGGAAATGCCACAGGGAAATCAGGGAACCAGTCTGTGCAACCCAGGAGTAGAAGAGCCCAGGCTTACTCTGACAAAGGGGAGCACATAGTTAACACCTTGTTAACTATATGGTGTTGATGCACATTGATTCTTTGTTTTATCACTTAATTTCTTCCTTTCATAAGAGTAATAACATTTCTTTCCTTTTTAGGAGAAATTTGGAAGCTGTTTGCATTAAATTACATCAGCAGGTGTGTCACTACATTGTACAATACCTGACAACCTGACAGTGCCTCATACAATATGATGTTAGATAAATTGTTACATTGCCTTTACTCTGTCACTATTTTCTTTATGGTTACAGAGGAAATATGCAGATGTAGGAACAAACCAAAATTCAGAATAGGTCATTGGACAGTCTGAATTTTCAAAAATAACTCTGCTCACAATCTACTACATTCGATGCCACTGAACAAATCCATGAATTCTCAGACCTATCTGAAGAAAAATTGGTCCTTGGTACAGAAAGATTTAAATTACAATGAATCTTTAGCCATGAAAAACTTCTAGAACCTTCAGATTATATACATTAAAGTTATTTAATTTTCTGTAATCTCATCCTAGCAGTGTGAGGTTCATGTGGAGTTTATTTGCAATCCACTTTTGTTTTTCATGGGTGGACTTTGGTCCTTGACAGATTTAACTCCATTCTCTCTCTTTCTTCCCTACTACCTTTTTAGGATCTTCATCTGTTTCCTCCTCATTTTGTTTACCTTTCTTGTCCGATTTAGTTACAGTCTGAAGAGCTTTCTCCTCCTTAACTTTCGTTTTGGCCTTTATTAGCCCAGTTTCTGTTGGTTTTGTCTCTGCCTGCTTGACCTTCTCTGCCATCTTTGCTTCTCCTTTTCCATCCTTCACTTCCTTTTTAACTTTTGCTTCCACTTTAGTGCTCTTTACTTTCTTCTCCTCTGCAGGTAATAAAGAAAAAGCTGTCAGTGTCATTCCTTCCCCCCCTCATAATACTCAGTGCCATTTATTTTATATTGTGCTATTAATAATGAGCATTTCTTCATTATTAACAGCTTGGTAATGACGAAAACTACAATCCCCTCAAAGCAGGCAGAATTAAACAGAAGTATGAGATCCAAACAGGTTTTATCTTCAGTGCTATACCACGTACTTGGCTGATACTAAATATAATAGAATATGCCAAATAATATTAAGCATAATGACAATATGATAGTTTTTATGGTATAAACTAGGGAGAAGGATGTTGGTCATTAAGCAAACAAATATGGGAGGTACTTCCAGGTAAAATCTGAGCAAGTTTAGACTTCAGAGACCAGAGTTAAACTCTGTTGTAAGCTGGAAAAATAGTGTGTGGCTAATTTTAAGGATTGCTTTCATGCACTGATTCTAGGTCTCAGTCCAAGATGTTTTGAGTTCTTGAGTCTGACTCTACACCAGTTCTCCCAGCTGAAAGTGTATGAGACCAATTCATGAGATGCCCCTCAGCAGAGTGAGGAGGCTTCCAAGGAGAATTACCAAACTGTAAATATCAGTAGCTGAAGCCACACAGAGCTTGGTGAGACCTGGAGTATTCTTTCTGGTTTTGTGTGTCAGCAACTTTTTCTCACCTGAGCCATGGATGCTGGCAGTACGTGTGTTTCTAGTTGTCTCCAGTGGAAAATCCAATAGTAGTATAAAGTACCACAGCATATGTTTTAAACTAATCTGTTCAGTATGATGTTCATACTTCTGTTTTCTTCATAGATCTAAACGTCTCCTTCCTTGAGGTAGAACTTGCATGCTATCAAATTTAAGGTTTCTGTAAGGCTCTAGGCTTCAATTTCTATTAAATCACTGAGCTGACTAAACTGATTTTATCAATATGTAAATTGGAATATCTAACTATTGCAAACCAGAATTCAGGTATTTATGTATGAGCTTAACTACTCCCAAACACAGCCATGGTATGGCCAGATATTGCTGGCTAGTGGAGAATTAATTTCCTTAACTAGTTATAGTGAAAATGTATGTCAGATCACTTGCAGGTAAGCTTACTTGTTTTTCATGGAAGTGGTGGTTTGTACTTTCATTCTCGATTTGAAATTTCAACAGATTTTAAAAGGGATTAAGCATAGAATTAACCCCTGGATGTTCTAGAGACATTTTAATTCTGATTAAAGATTACTTTCATTTTAGTTTCATGTAGCTGGTTTTTCATGCACATTTATCTACTTGAATAAAATAAACTTTATGCATTTCAATACTGACTCAGTTTAAAAAAATGTAGTATAGATAAATAAATACCTTTGGGAGGAGGTTTCTTTTCAGCTTTTTCATGTCTTTCAGGTACATCTTTTTGAGTTACTAGAAATAAGAACAACTGTATATTAGGGAAAAAACTCACAAAGAACAAGAAAATATTGCCAAAACACAACATCATCACTGAAAATTTCACATTTCCTTACAATTCAGGTTTTTCAGTTTTCAAAATTCTTGTTCTCAGGTTCACATAGTGGAATACAAAACTCCTAAATATCTGTTGAGACTCCCTTACCAGAAGACAAGTGAGTCACACAGATCTGAAGCTTTCTAGGGAATATTTTTACTGCATATTCCAGATGTCACAAACTTGCTCATGTCAAGTTCTGAGCAGACACGGACTTGGCCTTGTGCTCCAGACAACAGGAAGCCCTGTGTCTGTGTTTGTCTTACAGAAAGGTGTTTTTCTTAGCTTGGGCTCATTGTCTACAAAAACAGCCATAAGTCTGGAGCTCACTTCAGAGCCCATCTCAAGTGAGTTTATGTCTGCACAAGATACACTGTGTAAACACACACATGACTATGTTCCAGAAAGGCTGTTAAAATTTTATGCAGACCTCTATCTTTGCACCTCCTGGTCACCATCCAGACAGATTGCCAGAACAAACCAGCCTTGAGAGCTAATTACACTTCTTTCAACTGATAACTACAGAATAACAACATCCTCTCTAACTGAATTCCATCCTGGAATTCTTGCCTGTATGAACCATGACTGATATTTAGACATGGTTTTAGTTTTTTTAAATATAGTTGTTTTCAGATGATGTGTTTAAAAACCACTCATATCACTGAGGCTTTCTGGAGCCTTTAACAGAGTGCAGAATTACCTTGAGACTTTGTAATGAGCACAGAGAAGACCTGCTGACTGTATGGGAAGTAGCTAGACAATTTTCAGTATGCCCATTCCCCGAAGCTGACCAGGACCTGAACATTCTCATTTCCTAGGAACTGCAAGTGGTTGAAATAACCCCTCAGCACTGCTGGTAGCTAATCCAGTTTAGAGCAGACCCCTGAGAAAAGAGAGGTGATCCTGGCAATGGAAAGTTCAGCAGCACACTGCTGGCAGAAATGCACCTTTGGACATGCTGAGGACAAGTGCACTGATGCCCTGAGTCCACCCATAGGGACTCATGGTAGGGAAACAACCCAAGAGAGAGCAGCATGGCTGTGTCACACTGCAGCCACAAATCTCTGCAGCTACAGTGTCCAAATTCTTCATAAAATTTTCCAGCCAGTGACTGGAGCCATGGCTGCTATTAAACACATTAGCGCTCTAAGTGATTATTTGGTTAGCTAGCAGAAGATAAATGGGTAAAGAGGCTGGCTGCTTGTTAGGACTATCTCAGTGATTCTTGGAAGTTATTTGCTTTTCAAATCAACACAGACACTGTGGGCATTTCTTTTCTCTGGATTACTTCGGCATGATTTCATTTCATGAAAAAAATCCCACAGTTTCAATCTATACACTGAAAGCAGAAAAATATGAACATTATCCCTTTAAAAGAGAGACTGGACAATGGCTACCCTTCAAAGTCTTTAAGGCTATAAGTCTTCATTCTGCTTTCTTTCTTTCTTCACTTCTACTTTCTGTTTTACATTTCTCCTTAGAGTATGGTCAAGTCAAAAAAAGGGTGATTTGTACATTTGCATCTATATTGTCTGAACATATTCAAATTAAATCTAGTTAATTCATGCATCTCAACATCATGAGTTTAATCTCAATACCACAATAAATTGGTACTAAGATACCAATAATATTTCTTCTAGATTTAACCGAATAAAATGAAGAGACAAAGATTGAAACTGAACTTCATTACAGAAATATCTGCCATGGAGAAATATCTAACCTCAGATAAAAACATTCATATGCCAAGTAATAATAAATGTTAGTCTTTAAAAAATGGCATAATAAGGCAAGGTGATTGGATTTTTAAATCTCCCTGTCCAAACCATAACCAAAGATGGAATTATCAGTCAAAAGAATGGTGAAAATCACTCCTTACACACCCATGATATGGCTTCAGAATATATATGATTATTATTAGATATATAAATCTTAACCAAAGCCACTTCTGCCATGGAGGACAGTGCAAATTATATACTGAAATTAAAATGTTATTGAAAATAATAAAAGCAACAGAATGAAATCTATTTTTGGATATGATGGAAGACCCAGACTGAGGGACAGTAAACACTCTGGAATTAGTCTGCATCAGGTTGAAAACTAATACACAAGAGAAAACCTTCTTTGCAGGCAAATTACTGAATCCCTTTGCGGAGGACAAGGCATCAAGGAATGTAAATAAAATAGGCATAGGCTTAGTTCTTTAGCTATGTAAGAATGATTTATAATAAACTCCCTGCATCAAAACAAGAGAGTAAAGCAAAAAAAAATATGCTGAGCAAGACTTCACTCAGGGGCTAATCAAGACCTGCTCAAGCAAAAGTGACAACACCCAAAAAATGTACAGCATGAACTAGAAGAGCTTTGTCCTTTAAGTACTTATCTCCACGCTCTCCCAAACTATACAAGCACTTAAATTGTACAACTGTTAATGATGATCTGCAATACCTTTAGATGGAGATTTCTTTTCTTGTTTTTCTGGCTTTTCAGGTTTCTCTTTGGGAATAGCTAGAAATAAAACCAATAATCTTAATGGTCATTACAAAAAAGAGAAATGTTGCATTTAATTGAGAAAAAGGAGAAAAAGGATCAAGAAACACAAGTATGCACCATGGTTATCCATGCAAAGAACAAGGAAGGATGATTCAGCTGCTGCTGTTTGTTGTTGACACCAAAACATGGGGTTGGAACTTTCAAAAACTCATCTGCCATCACTGAGGTCTTTGTCATTGGCTGGAGGAGCACCAGCCTGTCTAGCTCTGCTGTAATCCTATGAAAGAGGGTAATTGAGAACAGTCAAACTTATTTATATCGTTTACTGGTTATTTTTAAAAAATATTTTTATATACTCTAATTTATTGTTTTATTTTGGTTTATTGTTTTTTAGCTTTCTTTTTTATTACTTTGGTTAATTTCTGAAGGATTTTCTGAACTCCACAGAACAACTAACAGTTTTTCCAGCTATGAATGATTAAGCACTATAATTAATTACAAATCTAATTGCAATGACATTATAACTAATGCATTTTAGGGCTTTTTGTTTGCTTTTAATTTCCACCTTACAAATTGAAATTAACTACTCTGTAGTTACTAGATTTCTGGCTCAGGTTTCAGAATACACCCGAGTTGTATGAGAGTCGCTGAGTGGGGGGTAGTCCAGAATATTCTCGTGTGTGGGCTCTGATTTGATAATATTTGTGATTAAAGTTTGCACAGTAACTTGTCCATGGATGTGCAGAACTGATATTTCCATGCGCTCATGTGCCCTGAGGTGGCCTGCGGGAACCATGTGTGTGCAAATACTCAGTTCCCTATTTGAGTACGGCATATGAGATTATTCTAGGAACACAAAAATATACGCATGAGCGAGTTGGTGTCTAAAAAGAAAGTAAGAATTGGGGAGGATAAAACATACCTATTTATTGCAAGTAACTATTGAAAAACTAGTCCTGGCCTACTCAGTGGCTCTGCAATGGTCCTATGCAGTACTCTATTTAAAATGGTTTTTTTTTTCTATATGGCCTGTCTGATTACCTATGTTTATAGGCTGTCAGGTGCTTTTTTCTTGGATGACTATAGTCTCTTAGCAACCATACTTATTGCAAGTGTTGGAAATAGTCAATGATGATCATGAGATTATACTAATCCAGAGTATAAAATATATTATCTCCCTTCCTCAGAAAAAAAAACAACAGCAAACATACAGAAGGAATACAAAATGCTACTTAGTGTGTAAATCTGCAAACCTTTATATGATCTTATTATTTTTATTCATAACATTTTATAACTCTTTTATCTCCAATCAAGGATATATGTAAATGGAAATTGAGTAGAGAATTATCTTTGGGGTATGGCCCAATATAAAATAAATTCTGACATTAAATAATTACCTGCATGCCTTTCCTTTTTTTCAGGTTTTTCTTGTCTTTCCAGTTTGTCTTTATTTGTCACTAGAAAAGAAGGAAAGCGTTATATATATCCAAAAAAGAAAAAAAAAAAAAGTGGAAAAAATTAAGAATCCAAAACAATTTCACTGAGATAAGCCTTAGTATATTAAGTGGCAGTATATTAAGTGTTGCTCCTGAGCTGCCCTGTGCATATTTTTACAGTGTACATCATACTACATGGGTGTGAGCAGCCAACTCTGGCTAACAAGTTACTGCCATGGTAACATGCCTCAGCTGTTTGCTGCATAACATCATCTCTTGCAACTGTCTGTCAATTCCACAAGAGAGATTTTCAGAAAACTGTTGAGCACTAAGACACAGCTCACAGTAAATGCTGCTGTCTGTGATACAAAGAGGACTTCACCTTGGCCACCCCATAGTCTGTCACACACAGGTCGTAAAAACCCTGGAATCAATCTCCGAGCATAAGAGAATCACATGTGCAAATGATACATCTGCCACTTGCCAGCTGGCTTGAAATGGATAACCAGTAATGGATATGGATAGCTAGTAATGGATACAGATAGCTAGTAATGGACACTGGCTGAGATCAGTCCCTGGCAATGACAATCTCAAAACCATAATTGGGTGCCCAGTATGCACAAGGTAAAACTAACATTATGACAGTGGAAACTGCATTATGCTATCCACTCATTCACATTTTCCACTCCCTTTTCTTAAGATTTTACACTACAGTTTTCCAGAAAATGAAAAATAAGCATGTGGGTTTTAGAGCACTTCAGAAAACACAGCTGTGAAAATGCAAGCCTAGCTTAAGTCTAAATACTGAGGAGATTTCATCCAAGTTTAGCAAAACTCCTTTTGTCTAACATGAGGAGATAAGGAATTCATTTTACAGTACCATGAATTCCATATCTAACTGGATGCAAAAGAAGAGTGGTAGAGAATATTCAGACTTCCACATTTTTAAGCAGTATAGTGATGAAATACCTGAGAATATGCCTGACATCCCTGACTGAGACACTGCTAAGTGACTGAGACACTTCCAATTATTCTCTGTGTCATTAAATAACTTTCCTAAACTTCATCCCAGAAGCTGATTATAAATTAGAACAGAATGCTATTTATACCCTCCATTGTCTCAATCTTGAAAAGGGAATGTATTTAACATAGAATATAAACAGTTAAAATACAGGGATGCAGTCTCTGGAGTCTCCCAGTCACACTACAATGAAACAGGCTTTAGAAAGACACACATCCATAGTCATATTTTTGAAATTTAATGTACAGTGTGAAAGTAATGTTTACTAGTACTGTGAATACAGAGAATCTCTATACACAGCAGTGCTTCCGTAGCAGTTTTGGCAATAGTTCACTAAACAAAACCAATAGTGCACTTCAAGAAAAAATACCATTAGGTAGACAGAATATTAATGGGATTTATGGCAAGCTAAGGCAGTATAATAGTGATTTTTTTTCACTGGATATGTGAGTTTGGCTGGGATAATTTTTTCCAGTTCTAAGAAACTTAATAAAACATTAAATATTGTTCTCCTATGAAATCAAGTTGAAGAGTTCCCCAAGTTTTCCAGGAACAGAAGTCTTTAACAGAAGTCTTAAAGACTTAAAGACAATTCTTGTTTTAATGTGGGACATTATGGTCTTTGCTCTGCCATTTTTCCAAATCTCAGAAAAAATTTCCCCTGTTATCACAATTCTCTTTTCTACTAAAAAATATTCATTCTAACAGACCCTCAATTTATATGCCTGCCATTAACTTCTAAAATCAGTCTTGTTTTACTCATTTTGAATTACTTGGAAATGGAAAAGCTCCAGAGACCATTAGAAAGGCCTAGTTGAGCGCAGCTTTTGAGAGATGCACATTCACTTGCATTCTTGGCCTGAATAAGTTTGCTGTGGCTGAATATTTGGTCTTTCCTTTTCTTCTTTTCGTGATTTATTGTGATCACTGGCCTGTTTGTTCTTCCAGAATGTGTTTCTTCCTGCAGCCCAAGACTTTATTAACCATAATTTAGTGCAAAGGACATGTTCTCAGAGGAATTAAAGTGTTTTGACTAGTAGGTGAGCTGCACCAAAATTCCATTTTGCTAAAATAACCTCACAAAAGGCAAACTAGATGGTGGCTCTTGTAACCCAGAGTTAACTCATGAGTCGTGGGTGGAGACTAAGCAGTATCCTGATTCTGACTCCCACAACAGATCTGTAATTTGTTGCTGGCATACACCACCAGGATATTGTTAAATTCTCTCTAAACGTCTCCCCAGTGTCTCTGCAATGAATCTGGAGATATTTCCTTTTTTTTTTAAAGCAGGTTTCCAACACAGAATGTCTACAGGGACCATTTCCAGTATGTTATAATTTACTCATTACATTTTGGTCAGAAGTATTCTCAAGGACAAACAATATGCTTGGATTTATTCAAAAAGAATAAAAAAATCACCCATTTGTGCTCTGGGTGTCTTTTACATAAGTTAATAGTACAGTAAAGACTTATTAATTAATCTTTGAATATAATTTCAGCTTTTCTGTACAGTGATGAATTCAAAATTTTTTTAAATCCTCATTCTCCTTCCAGCTGGCTTTCACAACACTTCCTCCATCCTTAAACATAATTGGGATCTACAAGAACAGTCTAAGTGTCAATAGATTAGACTATTTTGAATCACTGATAAAAAGACAAAGAATATCAAAAGCTGAATACATACCCTTTAGGGGTTCCTTCTTCTCAATTTTTTCTTGTTTTTCAGGTTTGTCTCTGTGAATTGCTACAAATAAACAAATAAATAAACCCCAGCTCACAATAAATATGAAATCTAGATATATTAAGCACACTTATTATCTCATGAAAGTGATCAAGGAAAAGCATTTGTAAACCCAAATAATGGATTTTATCTCTGAGTCACAGGTATGTGATGATGTATAGACCTTCTTAATGTCAATATTTAATTCCAGGTCCAAGAAAAATATTTTCCAAGAATAAGCCTTCAGATATTAGACTATATTTTTTCTGAAAGAAGTGATTATTCAGCAACCTTAATCTAATCTGCCTTATCTCTTTTGGTCCCATTACACAAGCACCCTGACTCTAAGATTTCTGACCGAGGAAATTATTTTCAGCCCTTGACAGCATTGCATTCTATTCTTAACAAAAATCGGCCAGCATATTGCTTTCTATGCTACTTTTTCTTTATTTTTAGCTGTTACTTCCGTCACAGGATGGATTAACAAGAAAATATCTCTTTTAATCAGAGTGTAACCTCAGGAAGAGCAGCTGTTCAAGACACAACCAACTCTATGTCCTGCAAGAGGCAGGCAAACATGACTCCTTATGGGCTCTATTGCCCACCCAGCTCTCAGACCATGTTATGAAGTGGTTCAATCCCACAAAATAATGATTTTAACCTTAGTAAACCTATGCTACTATAAGATTAGCATTTTGTAAATTCAGGGAAAAATTATTTTCTTTTCAGTGCCCAGGTTTCTGGGAACAAGTGAACAAAATTCTGATTAGAAGATGGTGAGCTTTATACACCAGCACATTATGCTTTCGTATCCATTCATTTCACCAGCTTTGCAGCTAACGTCATTTCACAAAAGTACAAGCATTTTTTGTTGGCTGAGTGTTTCCACATTAAAAAGCATGTTGTAGTCATTAAGAAAAAACATTCAGAACATTCAATATATTCATTATGCCTTATATGTGTTTGCATTATCAAAAATTCATTTTCAGTCATACCAAAAAAATTATTGCTGATAACGAACAGCAGTACAGTCAAAAAAGACTGAAGAGAGATATTTCAAAGCCTTTAAAGACTGTGTATAGCAAATTTTCACTAAAAAAACCTGGGCTGTGAAGAATGCACCAGCACCAGCAATGTATTATTCAATGAATTACAGACTGCAACTCATTCAAATGCTTTAGGGCATCTAGGAGCATACCAAGAAAAAACCATTCTCCAAACTGAGTATTTTTTGCAGAAATTGTAGCATGCTTTTACGTCTTACATTTGTATTAGCAGATGCTGGCTCTTTGCAAAACACTTTTGTCAGTTTTGTCTGGGCTAACAGCACAGTTTTGCAAACAACAGCTCTGTGATGGTCAATGTGAGTGACACATGAGCTTCTGCACATTCAGACAAAAGCTCTTGTAGCCTCTCTGCCAAAGAATACAGCTGAACTATGCAGAACAGACTGGTAATCAGAAAGCTTGTTCTTATCCACAGGACATATTACTTGTGTAAGAGAGACTGTTGTAGGGTTTTAAAAATTTATTGAAGTTTTTCCATAGCATTCCCTTGTTTCATAATTTGGGAGAAAAACCCACACACAACAAAACCCCAACAAACAAATAAACATAAAAACAATAACAAAAAAAACCCAAAATAAAACAAAACGAACAACCCCTCACACAAACAACAAACCCATAAAATGAGCCTTGAACAAGACTAACTAGACTGAACTTCAACAGACCTGAAAGTGGACAGAAAAATCTAATTTAAGTTGGTTTCACATCCTCAAAATGGTACAAATAGCAAAAATGCAAAGAAATATTAATATTTGTGTGGACTACAACTTAAAAAATGAAGAAGGGATCAGTTGTCCCCTTCTCAAGAAATAAAAGTAACTTGATGTGTCTGGGCAGAGAGCCTGGAATGTGGATAAGCAGAGACCAGGCTGGCATAAGCATAAGCTATTTTTCTCTTCCCAATTATAGGCTGAAGGTGATCTCTGGCTAGTTTGAGAGCCTTATCCTGTGTGTTGATATCTCCATAGCCTCAGAGGTTGCTAATCTCAGATTGTAATGTTTATCATTACCTCTTATGGGCACTGCCAGAGCTATGGCTTCCCTTACTTGGGAAGGGCAGGTGCTGCCAAAAATTAAAGTGTTCATGTTTCAGGGCTATGATCACTGGCCATTTTTGACTCTTCAATCACAAGACCAACAAAATCCACTGAAGCTTTTGATCTGATAAATTTAAATCTGATATTTCTTAATGTATTAACTCTCCCCTGAATTTTTTTTGTGTTCGATTTCATATGTAGTCATAAAAGCTCTGTCATAGAAAATACATTACTGTCTACAGATCTTTTCCACATTTTGTCACTTGGTTATCATTTTCTTTGTAAAGGGCTTAATACATGCTCTTTTTCAAGCCCACAATGCTAGGTACAAGCATTAGGTTTTAGAATTAGCTAGGCTGGACATACTGCCATGTTTCTGTGAAACAAATTAGAGCTGATAGGATTTTCTTTTCCATATTTAAAAAAAACCCACCACCAAAACAACAACAAAAAAGCACAAATATATAAAAAAGTTTTTTTAAGGATGCTTACTTATATACTCTTTAACTGAAAAATGCTGAAACTAAAACTGTTCATTCAACTTGAATTCAACCATTCTATTAGCTTTATGACACATTTTGTAATTAAAATATTTCCTCTTTTGTTACTTTTGCTACTAGGATGCTTGTGTCATCCATAAGAAAAAATAATAACTAGAATTTAATAAACCAAGTAGATTTACAGCAATTGTGGAAGCTAAAATTTTTCCACAAATTAAAATAAATTTTCTTGGACTTCCTTGCAAATACCAAAAAGCCATAAGCTCAAAATGAACTGTTATTAGCATTGGAAAAAAGAATATAGCACCCCAACCTAATTTTCTCTAACCTAGATTTTGGAAATTGCTGAAACATTTTTGCATGTCTTTGAATGAAAATTCAGCCGGAGGCAAAAAGATGAACATGGGAAATCTCATCCTAAGTGACTGGAGTGTGACAAATTTATAAATAATCTAAAATAGAAACTTATAATGGAAAATTTGAAGGTAATTTAACAACATATTCCAAACTTAATATTGCTATCTACTTCACAGAAAAATAAAAACAAGAAGTGTAGCATATATGTGAGAGGATTTTCCAAATTTCAAACATCATAGTAGATTTTATTTGCATCACATTGAGGACATAGTGAAGTGGGATGTGATTTAGGTTTTCTCCGATAAAGTTCTCCAAGGACATTCCACACCCAAAACCAGAAAGTGCAAAAAGAGGAGATGGAGTAAGACACTGCTTCCATACCTAAGAGAAGTAAAAATAGTTTCAAGCTGAGTAAGTCTTAAGTCTTCTGCTTATTATAAAGCCAGGTGATGAGTGCAGTAAGCATGAAGCAAAGATTGCTCGCTCCAGCTAACAGACTAAGTGCTTGTCTACAGAGCAGCACTCTCAGGAAAGTTAAGATAAATGAACTAATACAATGAAGTTAGAGTGCATTAGTCAGAGAGCATTAAATCTCTGTGTCAATGCTTTCATTCAAAAGTAAAGTAACTTTAGATGGCTAAAACTTAATACTTCTTGGAGGAACACTGGAAAAAAAGGGGGTTGTCTGGAGAGGGACATAGACTCCGAGGTCCAAATACATAATTTAAGGAAACGATTGCTGTGTTGCCATCTGTACCGTGTTCTCCAGTTTAAAGTTAATGGAGGCATATTTGTAGCTATACCTTGAGAAATCAGGCTAGACAGTCCCTGTGTCAGAAATTTGCCTTGTAATTTGCTAACTGGGTGAAATTTTGTGGGTTTCTAGCATATTATGGATTTGTATGGTCTAGCTCTATCTATCTATTTAGCTGTCTCAAATACTTTGTCTTCCCGCTACAAAAAATTAAATTATGGGAACACATTAAATTTGTCCTTATGATCTCATAATTTATCCATGTGGTAAAATACAGATAGCTTTATTCTGTGGTGTTTAATACCTGCATTATCGGTACAGCCCTGTTAACAAGTTGATATGCTATGCATAGTAAATGAAATAGTTTTGAAGGGCCTGGCCTCTACTTGTCAAATCAGGCTGAATTCAAAGATAGTTTCTGAAAAAATACCTGGAACAGCAAGTGTCAGTTCAGAAGCACACAACTATCTGTCCAAAAATCACTGTGATTTAATATATGTCTGCTGGGGTAAGTAGCATTATACTGTTTTCTTCCATACCTCACTCACTCCAACAGCAATGTATTAGTGAAGCAATTTTAGGGAAAGACGCACAGTAAAACAACTTCTCCCATTCCTTCTCAATGCCTGTTTTAATTAGAGCTATTTCCCAGAAGCGCAGGACAATTCATTTCACTGGTAAGATCAATTTTCCAGAAAAATCAGAAACTGCCATTGCACCTTCCATTAGACAGAGCTTCTGTACTTACATGTACTTTTATCTCGATACTTTTTATTATTGTTCTTACTTTTTGCCTAAAATAATGTGTAGTTAACTCTTATTGGTAGTAATAGTAATAACAATTGTATCACCTATTCCTTAAACAGGCTCCAGCAGCACGTCAGAGTCCTGCACATTCCACACAGTATCACAAAATGACAGAATCTCAGCACAGCTGCCCCAGGCCAAGACAGCCCCATGCCTCATCCTGTCCCAGCCAGACAGCTGCTCCAGCCCTGGCCATTGCAGCGGCCCCACACTGAACTTGCCTCAGTTAATGGATGGCTTTCCTGAACTGAGAGGCCCAGAACTCAACACAGTATCAAGATGTGGTCTCAGGAGCGCTGGGTACAAGGGGATAATCAATCCATCATGCCTCTGCTGGCTGATCAAGCTCCTGATCATATAGTCCAGGTGCCACTGCACTTATGAAATGACTAATACCTCAAATACCAGATTGGAAAGACCCTACTCTGTAGTGAATTTGTGCTTATGTGTACACGTTATCATTAAATAATTTGATTTCAGGGCTCTTAAGCATGACCAATGGCTTTGTGAAATTATTTCTCAGAGTATTTCTTCTTTCTGGGATTAAATTGACTACAGTAATTGAAATAGACATTATTGCTAGTAGTTTATCAAAATATTTAATTAAAAGCAAATTTTAGGGCACCAGTTTCCCTGGCTCTCAATACTGTTTGAATCTTTTAATTTCAGCCTCTTCCATCTGGGATTTTTATTCATTATAACTATTCCACATATTTCAGTTCAATCTTTCAAAAATGAGGCTTATGGATTGAACTCCCTTGTAAACTGTGGGACTTGTACTCAGAGGATTTGACTATTCGAAAAAATATAATTAAATTAATTTTAAAACTCTAATGTTCCCACATGTTTGGGCAGAGGACAGAAATTTCCATTGTTTGCTGCTATTAGAGACATTCATTTTACTTTTGGATTTTTCCTATTAAAAATAAAAGACTGTATTTGTACATATTTACTGAAGATACTTTAGAAGGTAACAGTAAAATTCCCTAAAGATTCATGCCTTTATCACACCGTAGACTGAGGCCAGAGGAATGTTTTCTTGTAATTGTTCCTCCTATGTACAAGTTGCATTGTTGGGACTAAACATGAAAGCAAAATATAGAAAAAAAAATTTGGTTTATGCTTCAGTAATTGATTGTATAGCTGGAGTCTGCTTTAACAGGCACCTGAATAATGTGACTTAACAAATGACACCTGAACACATTCCTTTTTTTTTTTTTTCTGGCATCTTATAATTTCTTTGTAATAATTTTTGCAATGTTAATATTCTTCTGTATAAAGAAATGCACTTTTGTATAGATGAAATGGTACAAAAGAGGCTATTTTGGTCAAGATTGCAACATCATTTGTGTTTTTAGATTACTTTACTTGAAAAGACCTTAGGTGGGATCCTTGCTAATGGATCTGAGCTCATTATTGCCTGGCTTGCCCATTGGTACCCTAAAAAATTCATTTTGATGCAACATGATTTATTAAGTAGTCGGGAAACAGTTTTAGGCAGTCCAGATGACCCTGATTAGCACAGAACTGGAGGTGTAAAATAATATAAAAACATTTTATAAAGATATAAAATGCTATAAAAAGACACTAAGAATATATATATAAATTAATACAATTGCATGAGGGAGGGTGTATGTGTATACATACTATTTTAATAAGCTTCCTTCTTGCTTCCTCCTGCCATTATCAAGCCAAGCACCGGTGCATCAGAGGAATGCTCATCAAGTTTTACGTGACCTAGCCTTTATGGAGGAGCTCTGTTAGGCAAAAAACCTGCCAATATCACAGGAAACACCTTCGTTTTTATGACCTCTGAAAACCAGTCCAAACCAGTTCCTCTGTGGATTTTTCAAAAATGCCAGTTATAGGAGATTAAACAGCCTGAAAAAGAGTAGGCTCTTAAAATGGAAGTTTTTCTTATCTCTGATACACACCTGGCTCACTCTTAGCTATGACTTCCTAACTTGGATGACACCCACTGGCCTATAAATTTGCTTTCTTCCTTGCCCAACACACTTCATGCCTCTTGCACCAGAGGAAGTTCATCAACACTCAACTTTCTTGCAACTTTGCTAGAAAAAAGATTTCCTGAAAAGTTTGAGCAGGAGAATCTTATTATGAATGTGCATTTTCAGTCTAGCCACACAAGCATAAAATTACATTTGTTGTGTTAATGCTGAGGTATACATGAATTTTTGATCATTTGCAGTCTGTGCCAACTGATCTTTGAATGCTTCTATGATACAACAGCGGTGACATATGTAGTTAACACAGACACTGTGTATTACACAAATATATGTAGGCAAACAGACAAAAAAAGAGTTACCCTTCGCTGGTGTTCGTTTTTCAGGTCTCTCTGTCTTCTGTTTCTGAATTTCTGAAAAAAATTGCAATGCAGATTTATCAATATTAAAATAATTTTCACATATAAAACTATCAGATGCATTCTCATAATAAAAAAAAAAAAAAAAAGTGCTTAAAATATCATGGCAGTGCCATGGCTTTATCACCTGCATATCAGTGTTATCTAAAATATAGCTCAATTTTATATATATACACAGATATATATGGATAAAAATCACAACATTAAGTGTCTTTAATAATTATTCTGTTTTTAATTGAGCCATACAGCTACTTTTAAAGGCAAGAATAGGTTTTGTTAATCTGTAATAGCTATACAGCAGCGTGTGTTGGTCATGAATCAGAAAAACGTACTTTTACTAAATATTTTTTTTGCATGTATCTTGAGTTGTTTTCCAAGACTAGTATTTTATATTTTCCAAATTACCTTTGGAAGGAAAAAATGGGGTTTTTTACTACATTTTCTAAAATTTTTGAAGCTCACATACTGAATTGGTATCTCCAACACACAATAAAAAGTATGCTCAATGCTCTATACAAACTACAGAGATAGAAGTTCCCAGGTTAGAAATCACTGTCTTGGAGAATGACTCATTTTGACCATGCTGTACACCAAAAACTGAGAACTGCCTTCTTAGAGGAGGAAGTGGTACAGTATTTATCTGCCCTTGTTATGCCATTCCTTTTAAACAAAATTTTTCAGCTGTAATATTGATATTAAATTACTGCTATATACCTCCATATAACTCTTTTTTCTACTGTCCTTATTGTGTCAAAGCCAGGATAATATTGAAAATGCAAAATGTTGAATTTTTTGAAAAAGCAAACCAGAATTAAAGCTTGCATAGCTCTCTTTGCACACAGCTGTAGAAATTTAAAGGACATTTATTACAAATGCAATATTGACTGTGCAATAAAGTCATTAAGACTTTAAAGAGTGCCTGGTTTATTGTATTGTGCACATATTTCCTGCAGTAGGAAACTGGTCTAAAATACTGGATCAAATTTGTTTTTGACAAAAGCAAATGCAAATCTCACTAGACTCTGTAGGAGCTGTCTCCTTGTATTTCAGTGTTACCTGTAGTCTGCAGGGTCTAAATAACAAGAACACTGACCCCAAAATTAATCCAACTGAGAAAAAGTTATGCATATTACATTTCAACTCTAAGAAGCCACTCTAATGCCTTTGAAGACAACTGAAATATTTCACTTACAACCTTAGTTATTTTCTCAGGTTTTAACAGGATACACATTGCCAAAGAAATCCAGTAGGAGAAGGAATTTTCTCTCCCCAAATATTTGCATAAGTCCTTGAAAATAATGCAGAACATTTTATTGGACAGTATTTCATATTTGAAATAATTTTTATGTGTGGTTTGGAAAAAACATAACTATTCCATGACATCACCCTATGTTGTGTTCAGATAGAGAGAATATTTGTTCTGAGATAAAGAGCAACAAAGGCTGAATTACGTATCACTGTTAGCCACTAATGTATGGAGACATAACTAAGCTAATTATATTATGTCATTAAGCTAAAAGGAGTTTTTATTCAGTTTTCATCTTGTTCTGTTCAGCCTGGGTGTGCAGTTCATTTATTCTATAAACCTCAAAGGCTGAGAATAGAAGAAATATACTGTACTGATTTACTGTATTTCAGCTGAGCCTGGATTACTTTTCTGTCAAATATGTGAGGATATTTTATTTCTATCAACTGAGAGAATTCTGTTGCTGGATTTTCAAACTTTACCCACTTGTTTTGCTTAAATGGATGCATGGTCTAGTTTAGGTAGCAAAGTTTAGGTAGTGGTAGGAATGCTGCAAGACAGGAACAGATGGAGGATTGCTCCCTAATTCTGGGCACATCTGAGTAGTTCTCCATACCTGTGTTCCAGCCTGCCTCCAAACACTGACTCAGGGAACTTAAAGAAAGCTGAGTCACTTCCTCTGCATTGCAACATACAGTGGAGACACTTCTCACTGAATTCAAGAGGTCACCCTACATACAGAGATGAATATGAATAACTCATATTCTTCAGGCAGAGTCATTTACACAGATACATATTCCTTGCTTATTTTAATATGCTTCAGCTGTGCTGCGTTTCTATCATCTATTTCATGTCTCACAACAGAAAATAGGCTTATTTTTCTTGAAAAAATAAGTATAAAATAAGAATAAGCCTTTGTTCTTTCAAAAAAAAAAAAAAGGCTTTAAAATTACTATTTAGGGAATTTAGTGCTAGTTTGACCACAAATGACTCTAGAGCTGGTTATCTAAACCAGGCTCACACTGTACCAGAAGTGTAGTTTGCTTCACACAAATATTACAGTAAGGTGCACAGAAATATACTTTTTAGAGAGCCACTCTGAGAAACTCATCTGAGTTTCTGTTACAGTTAGGATACCACACATCACAAAGAAACATACACAAATTCCTAGAAGTGAAATACATCTTCATAACACACAAGTGTGTGCTTATATGCTTTTATATACTGCAAAAGTGTCCCATCATTAGGGTCTCTTCACAAACTCCCCATTACAGTCTGAACCATCATAAAAATTGCAGCCTAGAACACATCGATTCTGTTCAATTACAACCCATATTTTCCCAGTATAAATAAATCTAGTCTCAGTATAAGCTAATCTGGAACAATTTACAAATCAGAAAATAGTAGCTATTTGCAAACTTCAAAGTATTTAAAATCAGGAAACACATTAGATTATTGGAGATTTGTTGTTGTTTTCTGAGAGTTCTGATACTCTCTGCTTCATCTTTTATGACAAATAGCTTTAATTTTCTAGTAATCACATCATATCTTATTGCTGGGTTGACAAAGTGGTTGTAATATCATAGAAGACTTACATGGCCAGTTTAAGGCATGTAATTTATCTCTATCAATGTGGCACATTGTTAATAAATCCTAAATATTACGAATTCATGTTTAGAAAAATGACAGAATCAAGCAGCAGCAAGGATGATCTTTGTCACCACAGCAACCATTTCGATTCTTTATGAGATGACAGCATGGTTTATAAAATTATTGTAAGGGAGTATTTATTTTAAAAACTGTACTTCATTGTTTATTTCCTTAAAATATTAGGCAGACAAGAAAAATTATCGTTCTCCTTGTGTTGCTTGGGTTTCGAATAGGTAAGTATTTCCTTAAATATGGATACTGCTTGATGCTAATTTCTCTAGACCTCAGGTCTTGTGCAGATATACAGAACATGCAGGGTGATTATTTTAAATAACTCCAAAAAGGAAAGCTAAGAGTCTTCTCACTGACCATTTCAAGATGCTGAAAGGAGACACACTCAACTCTATTGCTGTCAGGCTGATATATCTGTGTCCTGTTGACCCAAAGCAGACCTTCACAGTCAGCTGAAGATCAGTATTGCAGGCAGCTTTACTGGAAATCCCTGCTGAACAGCACAGTCTGGGCGGCAGCTTCCCCACCTCTCACCCAGCTAATTTTCATTAACAGCACTTGACAGTGTCTAACAACAGCACAGCACTCCAGCTCCAGGAAGATCAAGATGGGAGAAAATAATTACAGTCCCTTGAATCTGTGTGAACTAGTGGGTCAGCACTGTGCAGGTTTACATCAGTGTGAATGAAGAGTACAGCCCTTCATGCTAGGGCATGAGGAGATTCTCCTGGTTCCCTTCTTTGTCTGCCTTTGTGTTTCTGATTTTGATCTTTTGCTATGTCGTTTTTTATAATATAGTAAAATGGATAGCATTATTCTCAGCTATTTTAATTTTATTGTGCTATAATAGCTTTGATCAGCCTCAGCCTACATGAATTACTTTAGGTACCACATGGTTTTATAACACAATATAAATACCCCATCTCCGTAACACAGGAGTTCAAACTTTGAGGGATGCATTTCTTCTCTTACTGGGAAAGCACAGCCTTGCCTCTTGCTTCATTAGAGGATAAAATGGTGAGTAGCATTCTGGCACTGTTAAAACACCTGCTACACCTTACCCTCCACTGAGTTTCCATCTTACAGATGAAATATACGTTTAAATAAAATCCCAAAAACTATATTAAAAATGTCAATGATATAAGATACAAAGTAGAAAAAAAAAGGGGTTCTTATTTGGAACACAAATATGCTTTACCTAAGGTAACCCAGAAAATGAGCAAGAGAACTGGGCATTTATCTCTGGACCTGACGTTCGACATTACCCTCCATGCTTAAAGCCATCCTGTTTCCACTTAAATACTGCAGTGAAGATAGAATGTAGTTTTAATATATCTAGTGTTTTAAAGGTATAATTAAGCAGATGGACTTTTGTATGAAATGGGAATCGATTTTTTTCCTAACAAATTTTACCAGTTAGTCATCTTTTTTATAATCTGTTACAGGTAACACAGCAATATACACCATCAGCGCTTTAACATTCTTTCTCTTACAAATATCTAAGCATGAAAAGGAAAATTAGTCTAATTCAGAGCCAGTGGTTAATAATTTGCTTTTGAGCAGTTAAAACCCTTACAGCTATTGTCAGCAATTTAATGGGGCTATATCCTTGCTAGTTTATCAAGACTACTTGGTAGAAGGAAGCTGATTATCCTGAAGAGTTGGTAGAAATAGATATTGATGGCAAGGCAAGAATGAGTGGTGTAAAGAGCCTTCGAAGATGAGAGAGATGTCATTTCTAATGTGCTTTTAGATGCTGTCTGTGTGAAGAATTGTAGTCAACTCTCTTGCTGTTGGTATCCTCAGGAGAAATTTTCAATTGTGCAGCTGATGTCTATTTTTAATCTAGATAGTACCAGCTGGTGAGGGTAACAGTTATCCTTGCGGGGCTAGGAGGAGAAGAAGGGAAGCTGTGCATTAGAGCAACTTCTATCTAACTACTAATACATCACGTAGCTGTATACTCTACAGGCAAAAAAACCCACAGCAAAACCAAAACCACCTTGTAACAGGGAAAAAAAGAACAAGAACAAAAAAATAGAAAGCAGGAAATATTTAATTGGGGAATTAAATTGATGTATTGTGCCCATATCTGGGAACCAAAGACAGTGTAACAGAAGGCCTTAAATACCAGTGTTGGAAAATTCAGTGTTGGAAAGTGAATTCAGTGTTGGAAAGTCTGAGTGACACGTATGATTTATTCAGGTGACTTCCCTACCAGCTCGCCAGTAGCACAGTCTTATCCCCAGTGTTTTCTTAGATCTCACTCTGTTCTGGGGATTCGTAGCAACTTCAGGCTGGGGTACATAACTTTTCCTGAAGTCTTGTGTCGTGAGATCTTTCCTGAAAATGCAACAGGGCACAAATTGCTCTTATCAATGAAAATGCTGAACAGTTTTTGTGCTCATCCACTACATGAGGAAACAGGCCACAGTGCCTGTTAAATATTATTTCAGAATTGTTTATCCACCTCTTTGGAAATTACAAGTTAGAGTGAGAATAAAAGTTTCTTCTTTCTATTCTTTTTTTTTCTTTCATATTTCAAAGGAGAGGAAAGGAAAGGAAAGGTTATGTACCATGTCAAGTTCCATTTGCTTTGTTGAACTGAGGATTTCCTTTCCTTTCCTTTCCTTTCCTTTCCTTTCCTTTCCTTTCCTTTCCTTTCCTTTCCTTTCCTTTCCTTTCCTTTCCTTTCCTTTCCTTTCCTTTCCTTTCCTTTCCTTTCCTTTCCTTTCCTTTCCTTTCCTTTCCTTTCCTTTCCTTTCCTTTCCTTTCCTTTCCTTTCCTTTCCTTTCCTTTCCTTTCCTTTCCTTTCCTTTCCTTTCCTTTCCTTTCCTTTCCTTTCCTTTCCTTTCCTTTCCTTTTTTCCTTTCCTTTCCTTTCCTTTCCTTTCCTTTCCTTTCCTTTCCTTTCCTTTCCTTTCCTTTCCTTTCCTTTCCTTTCCTTTCCTTTCCTTTCCTTTCCCTTTATTTGTTCTATTATGATTATTTTGAGTCTTGTTTTCCCCTGCTAATGTTTCCATTTGAAACAGAAAAGCAATATCTTATCAGAAAGCTTTTTAGGGAAAGGGAGGTACTTGCAATTATCTGACTAATTGTCCTGTGAGCAGCACTGGCATCCTTCAGGAAGACCATACGCAGACTTTTTTATGGTGGAATTTTAATGACTGGTCTTTTGAAAGAATTAAAAGTGAAAGGTATTAAAAGTTTTCAATGCTAAACATTTTTTACATAAAGTTTTATTCTTAATGTATAAAAATATGTTACATCCGTGTTTTTCATTTCCAGCCAATAGTCCTGTACCTTGGTTCTAAAATCTAAAATGAATGCTACTTGCACTTTGACCAAAATCAAAACCCAAAAGACAGACAACCTCTTTAGTCAAAAATATCATAGATAGAGCCACATGATGAAAACCAGATTTTATTTTCCTTCAGTGGAACATGAAATTGTCTTGACATGCTTCTCCTTATGGATGCCAATCTGCAAAGATGTTACCGGCTCAGTATTAAATGATATTTTTCATAGCCAATTTTATCATTCTGCCTTTAATTAAGTGTAATTTCCTATAGAAAAAAGTGTAGGAAAGGCTTGTAGACATCTTAGAGCAAAATTATATATACAATTATATCTAAAATCTCTAATCTTGACTAACATCAAAGAAATATTTTCCCATACAAATCTATTTAATTGTTGTTTGCTTGGAGTTTTTGTTTCTTTGTTTGTTTGTGAAAGGAGTTAAAAATACAGTAAAAAGGAATCACAGACTCAGTTACCTTACCAAGATTTCAAAAACACTAACTCTGCAGATTCTACCTTACTGTATTAGTCTGTAAATAGTCATTCCTTCCCATTCCTTCCATCACCGGGGCACAAATTAAGATTTCCACAAAGATTACATGGATAGCTTCACTTAAGGTTTTCCCTGATGTAAGAGGATAACTTAAACAGCTGCAAACCTCTCCTCTACTTCACTTCTGTCCAGGGTCCCTACTAGCCTTGTTGCCCAAAGTTCTCTCTCTCTCTCTTTTAAAATATAGTTGGTAAGTTTGGATTGAAAAGTTTCAGCTCAAGTTGAAACCAAATCACTATTCTGAAAAAGGCAAAAGAACTATAATTGAACATCTCTGTTCCCTGGTGGTATATTATCTTTTTTCATCTGGGTAATATGGAAAATATTTTCTTTCTGTTATAAAATGCTATTTTATGGTGGATATGCTATTACTGTATTGATCAATGTAAGTAAAACCAGATGAAATTGTTAAAAGAACATTAATAACAGAAATGGATGCCACAAAAATGAAAAATGAAAAAAAACCCCATATCTGGAAAAGCAGTTTAACATCTCAGAATTGAACCAATCAATGATTTCTATCTTTTAACACAGGGTGTACTTTACACAAAGATATGCAAAATGCTTTATGGTAAAGTGCAGCCTGGGGAGACAGCGAAAGCCTTTTAGTGAGATCTTTAATAGCAACTCGGATACAGAGAAGGGAGCAGCACCGTACAGCAACATAAAAGCAACTGAATTCAGAAGACAGTATCAGTACAAATAGGTATATACTTTAGGGATGAATGAAACTGCATAATTATTTTTAGGACATATATATGACAACTAGACTGGTAACGCAGTTTTCAGGTTTCATTTATGGTATTCTGAATTTACTTTCTCTAGTTCATTTCCAAACTGTCTGTAGCCTTGGGTTCACAAGAAATCGTAGATGGATTACAGCCATGCAAACACTGTATCTCTTCACAGGGAAAAATGCTTGGAGTATGGAGAATTCTTTTGGGAAATTATTGCTGTATTTTTAACAGTTCTGATATACTTCCGGAGGTATTCACACTGGTCACTCTAGGGCAGCAATAAGGACTTCTTTCCCATCCACTGGGTGAGCTGGACTTTTTGTCTGATCATACATTCTTAGGTGCTTAAATAGATAAAAACAATCTGACACACGTTATAAATAGTAGGACTAACAAATATTTGTCAGTATGCTTTTCCTTACTTTGCCTGGATACTGAAAACAGTTCTTTTTAGACTTGTACAGGCTATCATATCAAAACTACTTTCAAATCCAAATTAGCAAACCCCCTGCCCTCTCTAAGCAGGTTGTTCCTTCTTGTCCCCTTTCCCAGGCAATGTAGTATATGTTCCTTTGATCACCACATCAAAAAGTGATGTAGGAAATTGTCTGGTCTGAGAACCTTTCCTTTTCAGAGCACCTTGTTTGTGAGCACAGATCAATACTCAGGTCTGAACAAGCCAATAGATTCTGCTGAAAAAATTTTGACAAGCCTAACCTTGGGTTGGAGAAGGAGTTAATAGGAGTGGGTGTGTGGAGTCAGGTGTGGGGCAGCTGCACCTTGGCCAGAGCTGCCGAGGGTGAGTCAGTGTAACTGACCACACCCTCAGAAGCTGACATGTCTTTTAGGACCATGATGTGTCTTCAGCATATTAATAACCAGTCTAATACTCTGGCAATGATACGCTCATTTGAACTGAAGACAGATGGATAAGGTGCTTTGCCAAAAAGTTCATTTGTTTTTCACAAAATTTCTTGTGAACTTTAACAGAAATTCATATTCTGTGTTGGCTTTTTGTCGTAATCCATGCTTTTTTAAATTGCATTTTCCTAAGAAAAAACTCAAAGCCCCATTTTTCTGTCTCAAAGACAGGCTAACTTACAGAAAATTTGAGACCCATCTCTACCAAAAGGAAATGTTTCTTTTGATTGTTGGTAAGAATAATTTTATGCCAATAATAAAACTTCTTGGTAATAGAGAGATGGATAACTGTCATGATGGTGCTTTATTTCTTACTCTGCTTTTTAAGTGAATAGTATTTATTGAAATTAAAATTACTTTCAGTTTAATAATTACCTTTTTAGGCATGGTTGTCAATGCTGAAGTGTCTGCACTTCCTTATTATTTACAGATCTTTATTTCTAATTTTCTGATTTCTCAGCTCTTTTCCAAACTTACAACTGAGTCCAGTAGTGTCCACAAAAAAAACAACAAACAAACAAAACCCCCCCACTATCTTTTTCATAGCAACCATTTTTAGTAAAAACATACAAGCATACAGTTGTCAAATAATTGAATGTGTGCCTAAAGGTGAAACTAACCCTGAAAAAATGAACAAGATTATCCTTCATAATTGTAGAAAGAAATGAAACCAAAAGCAAATTAAGTCTGAAAAAAAGAATTAAACTTCTCTATGTCTTTTGTGAAAATGCCTTATAGTTTTTTTATGTTGAGAATATGCATTGTTAAAGACTGCAAAGTCCCTTCCAGAACAACCTTTTACTATATCCACTGAAGAATACTGCTTTTCCAGACAATATTAAATGCTCATTCTTTTCCAATTATTGAAGATAAATATTCATTATAAGACTTGGACTGTCAAAAATAATTGCAATAGAAAAAGGTGCTTGAGAGATATTTTCATATATTCTAAAGAATTCTGAAACTGATATTAATCCCATTGCCTGTGGAAGCCCATTGTCATTACCTGTACTTCTATTACTTTTGCTTTTAATTTACATCTCTAGGAAAGAGACTTTTGCTTTCTTTGGGATTATAATTATGATTAGACTTTTCTTTTTTCATGGCTAGACAATGTCCTTGTCACTCCCCTTCAATTTTTTCCAACATGCAATTGTATTGTGGTACCAGCAATCCTGGTTTTTTCAGTTACTATATTCCATCATAAAGCAAGTTTTGTGCAAACATTTTAGCATTCATGAAAGCTGCTAGCCAGCAAAGCAAAAGAGTGAAGCCTTGTCCATACACTAAAAATAGACATGGAGATTTTTCAAAAATTCTCATTGTCTTCATGAATGCCACAATAACTGTGAGTTAGATCCAATACAAATACTTAAATATCAGACACAGCAACCATAGTGCGCATTTCAAGAGTGAAATTTGAGAGAGGTTTTCCATATAAATGTGAAAAATATCAATCTGTTCATCTTCTGGAGACAGCAGTAGTATACTGTACAATCTCACTGGGTGGTTTTTTTCTTGTTTAAAATGTTCAAATGCCAGTGTCCCCTAAAGAAAGATCCTTCATAAAGCTATAGATAAAATTACTGCTCAGAGTGGAAGGGATTTTGAAGAAGAAATGATCCTCTACAGGTAAGCAGAGAACACTCCATAACCAAAAAATTTAGTTCTAATTTCATGGATCAAACTAAAATTTTGATACCCCAAAATCTCCATATCTAGTTGTATAGATGGTCCTCTTCTGGGTCCAGTCCTAACAGCAGCAATATGGTAAAAATCACCAATGTAGTGTCTTGTTTGGTTTAGAAAGTTTTCTTCTGGAAGTTTTATTTATGGACAGTGTAAATGACAGCACAAAAAAGTTAAGAAAAGCTACTCAGAGAGATCTGCACCTCATGCTCAGGGGAACAGATTGTGATGTTTGTGAGAGTGTTTCCTGAGGGAGCTCACCTGAGCCCTTGGCTCACCTCCCAGGGCTTTGCCTCCTGTGCTCCTGAGCTTTAGCACCAGGAGGGAATTTCACTGTGCCTAAGCAGAAAAGCTGTTCACTAGACTGCACCACAGAGCTCTCAGAAAACTTCTCTTTAGCCTTAGACCCCGGCAATTAAGCTCTTTGATGTTTATACAGTTTTACAAGAAGTCTGTAGAGAGACAGGAAAAGCTCTGAGGGGCTGAGAGATGCCTCTCACTGACACATGCAGTACTCTGCACTGGCATTTCCAAGGGACTGGTGGCTTCAGGCCACATATGTTGTATTTCTGTAGCCCAGTAAAAAAGTGACAAAATCAAGTATAGAAAAGGCCAGATCCTGGCTGCCAGGATGAAATGGAGACCTCCAGTCACCTGGAGATGGTAAGTTATTTGAGGATGTTGCTATGTGAAAGCTGATGGCAGTACTCAGAAAGGGGTACTATCGTCAGCAGTCCCAGTCAAGGGACAGTGTTTTGCAGGGAGACAAGGAAGAGAATGTTTATCCTCTAAAGGACAGAGGGAGAATCTTGACCTGAATTCTGAATCCCAAAAGTGAAAAAGCCCACTCAAAATTTTCACCTCTGTGTGGCTGTGTTACCTTGTAAGATACCAGATCTGGAGAAATCACCAGCTCTTTGTCCATTTCCTTCATACCAAAGATAGAAGACCCTCTCAAGATTCATCTCCAGAGCCAGGCTGTGAGCTTTGAATAGTGAGGAAAACATTCCAAGCCAGCAGTTAGATACATCGGCTCCTTGGATGGAGGACTTTTAGATCCAAACAATATCATCACTTCCAACTGCTTATAATTTAAGCAGCTTTCAGCTGCTTCAGCTATATGACTTCTGTGAATTCTATTTCTACAACTTTGTGTCCCAGTGCAATGGGTAAGGCCTGTGTCACTGATTTCCAGAGAAGCAGGGATTGCAATTCTGAGCATGCTGCTGTCCATAGTGTTTTTATGGATTGTGCCTTCCTAGCCATGAAGTAGCAACACTTTCAGCCTGGCCCCTACACTGGCCCATGGTGAGAAGGCACATTCCACCCACATTCATCCTTGCCAGCAATGTGATACAGCTTCAGATTCTGTGCACCCTCTGTAAAATTAAAAATGCATCTGTCTCTATTGGAAAAGAGACAGGGTGATTCTGAAGGTTTTACAGTTCTTACAGACAAAGTAAAGAGATGGAATTTTTTCGTATACTGTCTGTAAATTTTCCTAACATGAGGAATCATCCATAGAAAGATGATTGGTCCTGATCTTCAACCCTATTAATTCCTTGGATGCCAGATTGAGACTGACAAAATGTTTCATTACTTAGAAGCCTGATCCAGTTCCAGTTAACTTCAGAGAAAACTGGTTTGTAATCTCAGAAGCAACTGGGGTGATAGATTCTTCAATATGGGCATTTACCTCTTGAGAATTTGATGGATACCAAATTCAGCTCACAGAAGGCTGGTTACACATCCTACTATTCTCGAGTTTTGCTCAATATGGAGGAAAAAACCACCCTATTTTTGAAAAGCTTTACATTCTATCACCAGTAACTCCAACCTTCTAATACATTTTCACTTTGATTTAATAGAAGTTGAACTTAAGTATTATGTTTCAGTATAACAATTTCAATATCTATAAAGGTTATAATATAAATCCTATTTCCTTCCCTTGTCTGCTTTAAAAATTCAATGATAACTAAGTAATTTTTTCAAGAGATTACGAAGCAGTCCTTATTTTAGGGTCCTGTGTTGGCTCACAGTAAAATGCTTGACAGTACCTCATCATTATTTCTCACTAAATATACTTTCCATGTTATTATTCCTGAACTTTAATTCTATCCAGACATACGTATAACTAACTCCTTGGCATTAACAGGAGTCCTACAAGCATGACAAGGATATAAATAATATTTCTGTTAATTCTATTTTTTAATGAAAAAATTTCAGATTTTCTCAGTAATGGTGGAAGAGTAAAGAATTCTCACAGAGCAGCAAACAGCTCAGTAAGTATTATTACTTGAGTTTTGCATTTAATAAGTTTGTTAGAGCACAACTGATAAGGTTAGTAGACTGTCATGTAACTATTGACAGAATTTATATCACGGGTACACCAGCTAATTCTTAAAATGACTAAAAAATATTTTCCCTCTATAGTTAAGAAACTGACCAACCTTTTTTCAGGGAAGGTTCCATTTCACCTAAACCAAGAGAAAAAAACAGATATCAGAGAAAAGATATCATTAAAAAAAAAAACAAAAACAAACCCACATTTTTTTCATGCTGTCTTCTTTTAATTTCAAAAAATAATTTTTCTTCTTTATATGCTAAATGCCAAGCATCTGTTCTGAGATTTTGGATTTTTCATCAAGAATCTCTCTTGCCATAGAGTTTTGGGTAGATAAATTCAAGATGCAGTAGTAACTAAGGAAACATCCAAATCTCTATTTGTGCTTCTGAATAATAACTTGTGTCTACAATTTACAATTTGCTTTACTTTATGCATGTTTCCATGTTTTAAGAAAAGGCTCACTGGTTTTGTTTTAATTCCAAATGATAAAACAGATATGCAGTTTAGCAAGATTGTAAATCTAGCAATGATTCTAGTGAAACCCAAGGCAAAAAATAATCCATTTCAGTGTAACTACAAGCGCTTGATTGCTACAATATGTTATTCCACCTCCATGTAGGACACAGAATTTGAAGGAGTGAGCCTGAATGACTGGCTAGTGTGAAGCCTCAGCTGCACTGACTACAGCACAGAATGGGCAGGGTGCTCACATGCACTTCGTTTTTATGATATAGTGCAGTAAGATGCCTTACTGCCTATTCACACTCCTGTGAATATTATTATTATTTATTAATTAATAAATAATTAATTATCAATTAATTTATTAATGAAATTCCACTTGGGCCAAAGGCTGTTAGGACTGAGTTTTCCAAACCTGGTGAACATCAGATCTCAAATTTTTGTCTGTCAGGTATTTTATGATTTTCCTACTGCCATTAACACTTACACACTCGAGTGTTTGAAAGTTTGCACGTGCTTTGGGAGCTATGAAATGCTAAAAATGCACACTGATAAATTTTACCAATCTCTCTGTGTTTCATCTTTTCTGTTTGTCAACCTTATGAGAGACTGGCGTTCTTCTAGTTGTAAATCATATCTCAGAAAAGGATGCCCAATTCACGGACTCACATGTAGCAGCCTATCTATTAGCATTCATGTATGGTGCTAATATAAAAAGCTCATGCATATATTAAAAGATAAACATTTGATAATATCTCAAGTTTCTGAACAAATGAGTAGAAGTCAGTTTCAGTACATGTCTCTTTTTAATTATATTCTGGTGTAGCCAAATAGAATATAAAATAAACTACCGTGAAATGAAGATGTCACTCCTACACTCATCGCTTGTCAGAATGACCAATATGATGTGACACGATGATGCACTACTGACTGTGAGCAGTCTCTGCTCATACTGGGGAACTAGGTTTTATTTTTTGCTTTGTTTTGGTTTTTTGTTTAACAGAAGGAGAGTTATTTCCAAAATAAAAATATTAGTAATTTACTTTCATTTATCAGATGATGTCAGATGAAGAATGATATCATAATGGCAGAACCATAATTTCTAGTAAACTGAATTGTTTGCAATATGCCATCCAAAATCCCGTTAGTTCAGTAGAAATGCTATTTTTTTTTGTTTGTTTCAATATACTGCCCTGTCATCAATATGTCAAATAAAAAAAGTTTTGAGTTTCTTGATGTATCTTTTATATTTTTCAGGGTTCTTTAGATTCTTGCTGATTAAAAGAAAATAATTATTTCCATTCTCTGAAGCAATATTCTGATGCATACTTTGATTGTGGCTTTGAAGTCATATATAAATTAGTGCTCTTTTCTTCAAGATGTCCTAATGGTAATATTTGATTCTGACAGCTTTTCTGTAATAGTACCTTAAACATGAGATGAAAGCTAACAAGGAGGCCAATTTACTGATTGGAATAGCCAGTGGATGCTTTATTAGCAACAATGTTCACTTTTCATTTTGTTTGACATTCTTGTCTGTGAGGTTAAAAGCTGAATAAGCCAACCTAATGCGTATAAAACAGCAGTTAGAGCAGTTACAGAAGTCTTTATGTTACAAATACCTTCATCACTGTCATCATCATCACTCCATACGATGTCAGACAGTAAAGAAAAAAAGCCATAAATCCAATCAGAGGACTCTTCCAGTGTCTCATGAATGATTCTCAGTGGTTCTGTGCTGAGCTTGTGAACAGATCTTCCTGAGTGCAGAGTTTAAAACAAAAGCAGTTTGAAAAAAAACCCAAAACAAACAACTCCTGCAATAATAGAAGTTAATCTTCATTTTATACAGGACAAATTATACTACCTCTTTTAGCAGAAACAAGGATTGTGAGTGTTAATTTTTATTATTCAATGATTTGAGGACAGCTCTCCTTCCTGTGCAAGACTGGTATAAAGTGTATCTTACTGCATTTGCTGTTCATAGAGTGATCAAGGATCCAGTGTATAATTTGGTCTGATGTTGTGTTCCAAGTTCTGCATCTCCTTCTGAGGATGGTTGGATAAAATATAAGTATAGATTACATTCTAATATTCATCATTTTAGATAATCTCTTCCTTTCAGCCCAGCTTTTAAATCTGATTCAGGTCCCCTAACTCCTGATGCCTCTCTAGGTTTCAGTGCCATCAGTGTCTCATTCATGTCATATCTCCCCCCTGAGCTCCCTCCTTTACACAAGTCCTGGCTGAGGAAATTGCTGAGCTCTGGATTAACTACACAGGCAGGTCATGTCATGGCTATGGAGCACATACATAGGATGGGAAAAAGAAAGCTGTGCACACTCAGGCCAAAATTAACCTGGGTTCAGAATAAACAGGGATGCAAATCCAGATAGTGGCACATGGACAGCTACTTTCAGACACACACTCCCAAGATTCTGGTTCTTCTCTTATGACTTTTCTAGAGTTTCTTTGACAAACAACATCTGCATACTTAACTTGTTCTGGTCTTACTGCCCCTGTAGGCAAGCAAACTGGAAAACAAGGAAGCTGTGAAGTCCTCCACCTTCCTGGAAACTCTGATGGAAGTAAGGCTTTCGCTCCCCACTGCATCCACACTCAGGCAGTGCAGCCATCAGTGGGTAATACTACTATTCCTTTAAAGGCTTTTCCAGTTGGGATTTCACCAGATTTCTCTGTACCTGGCACACCACTTCAGAGTGACTTTCCAGCCTCTGACAGACTTTTTCTTCTGATGATTCTGCACAGCCATTTTCTATTTTCTTGTACACTGTACCAGATAGTGCTTAGGAAAGAGGGACAACCTTCATTCAGTCTATGTTACTGCCCACTGTACTTGAAATGGCAGACTGACTCATTGCCTGGTCTGTGTGAAACTTTTCTACAAATATGAGCAACCTATGAAAGTAGACCACAAATATGATTTGGACTTTTGGCCTAGTCTTGCTCCTAGGAGTTTCAATAGAAATACGTACACTGAATTTAACAGTGTCAAGGTGGGAACCATACCTGTGTTTCACATTTTTCTCTAGGTAAATATTTTAGTAAGAAGCTAAAGACAAGTCTCTTCAAAACTACTTCTGACTGCAGTGTTCTGACTCACAAGCCAAATCTTAGCATTAATCAGAAACAGTCTCACATGGACTTGCAGGCTACAAAGACAGGCAAGGTGCAGGCTTAAAGGAACTTTTTTCAGTGACAGCAGTATGAATATTATTTTCTAAAAGTGTTATAATGAAATTTAGAGATAACTTTGTTTGAAGTATAAATGTATGGTTTGTTTTATTTCTAATTAATTATTCTGAAATACAAAAGACCAGGCCGACTTTCTCTTAGTTTACACCTGCTTGTTGATAATGCAGACCAAAGAAATATTGTAGTTAATATTTTATGAGTATTGTATTATATGGGTATATGCTACTGAACAATCAGACACATCAAATAAACTAAAGGTGTGACATGATGCAATGACCTAATTGCAAAGAAATTAATTTAGTGTATTACTGTGCACACTGTTTTATTCAGAAAGACTGAGTAGTAAACCAGCAAATATTTACTTTTTAGCATGACAGTTATTTGTTGCACTGTCTTCATGCATTGAGACGTAGAGATTTAATTTTTTTCAAGTGATTTGCCACAAATACTCTTCTCAAACATTAACCAGGAGAATGAATACCTATATTTAGGCTCTTAAAAAGTAAGTTTGTGACCTGACCCCTGATGCCATTTGCCCTTTATTCTAATCTAGAGGTGCTAAGGAGTCGAAGTAGACTAATAGAATGAAAATGGCCAGAGGTGTCTTAGCATAATCAAGGTTTTGATTCACAAGCAGGGATGGTTTAACTTTGGACAGCTGCCTCGACTTTCACTGTGGCTATCCACCCTCATTTTACCCACTGGTTGCTTAGGGAGGGCTCAGTTGCTTTTACAGCCACAGGCTTTTACAGCTGCAGGGGCTACAGCTGTAAGCTAAACAAGAACTGGTATCAATTTATTTTAATACACTGGTCTATCAACTAGCAGTTCAAGAACTGCTTCTGCTTCACAGGCAGCAGAGCTGTCCCCTCTGGGCAGGCAAAGGAAATGCTCAGAGAAGTGCAAGATCAAGAGCAGAGGAAATTATTCCAACCACCCCAAGGCAAGCCATCTTTGCTGATGAATCAGTCTTCAACATCATATCCTGGTTTTTAATTCATAATATCTTTATACCACACTATGAAAAGCGATTAGAAATTACAAGTGTCCAGAGGCAAAATTCTCCAGTCATGCCTATGCTAACAGGCCCAAGTTGCAAATCCTGTTTAACACAGAAAGTTTAGAAAAATCAGTTTGGTGCTGTGTAGAGGACACTTGACTGGTATTTGCAAAATGAAGTTTTGTATTCAAACAGGTACTGTGAGCTCACTTAAGGTTTAATGCAAGTGGCACAGACCTGGAAAATTATGTCTTGAGCACAGATCTTTTGTTTAATTTCTGTTGCATTTCCAACATTTTTTAAAACTACTGCTAATAGTAATGATGTGTCCTAGAATTCTTGAGAACACCACACCATGTAATGCTGAAGTGACAATTATGACTGATTAAATCCATGTTTTCAGTTCTCCCAACAACTTTGATAACACCAGGTTCTACGAGGTCCCTAGTAGAACGAAATACACTAGAAACAAAGGAAATGACACAATTCTTGTAGAAACAAGTACAGAGAAACTTTCAATTTACCTCACACACATGCAAAGAAAGACAACAATTTCCAGAAGATTTGCATAATCTTGCTTCAAGAGTGAAGCTGAAAGAATGTAGATTTTCATAAAAAAGTTTGAGCTTGATATTTTTTTATTTAGAGATGTGCAGCAATGGAACAGTGTGATAAGATTTTTTACAATCATCTTGTAGTCAATATATTCATCTTCTCAATTCTTAGGCAACCTTAGAACACCAATTATTTTAAAAGTAAGCTCACGATACATTTCTTTTGCTAACATATGGTGTGTAATATGGAATTTGTAACTAATATACAGCTATAATTAATATTATTATAGATTGATATAATTGATCTAAACTATAATTAATATTTGATATATCACATAAAATCAATTGCTCTGGAAATAGTGGCAGCAGGATCTTGAATTTAAACTGCAAAGAGCCTTTATCAGTACCGAGTATTTCTCAGACACAGACTAGTGAACTTCTAACTTTTGCCAAACTTTTAAATAGGGGTTGAACCAATTAGATAAAATAGTAAGCAATTATTAAATGTCTGTTGAAGGAGGGGAAAGGAACTAAATGGTTACTGAGGAGGTTAAATTCAGACATGAACATACAACTAATATTGAAGAATTTTGTTGACACTATGCAACTACATTTAATCACAGCTTAAGTTCAGCTTATCCTATTTAGGGAAATGTACCTGAAAAGGTACTGAATCCCTGATGGTTTATAAACTCCCTCAAAAGCCAGTCCAGAAAGACATATTGTGACCTTCAGAAGGCAAGTGTCTCGCTTTCCTCTGAAATCTCTTTTAGGGTTACATGAATTAATTTCCAAAGGTGCCCACTCCTTTCCATTGACTAGAAATGAAGTCTGAAAAGTTAGTGTGGACATGTCACCTTATTTTCATATTATTGAGGTATGTGACATGGATCCTGCTTGTGATGCTATTTCAGATTTAAATCCTTCTTGTTATTGTACGCTTTGGCTACGCACTTAAATTTGTAACTCTGCATCCATAATTAATTCCAGGTCAATACAACTATTCACCTTGATAAATTACTTACATTCCAGAACAGCACTGATTCCACAAAAATGCTTTGCTAGAACATTGTGTTTGTCATAGTCTTTTATTACTTGGTACAGCATAAGAGATGTTTTTCAGACCAGTAAAAGTTCATCTTTACTTGTGCTGGCATGTTCACTGCTATGAGAATAGTAACAGTTTTGTTGTTTTGTTTTCAGTGGAAACATCAGAACTCCAGAACCTTCTGGAAAATGCTGAAATTTGGAAGAGTTAAAGCTGACAGAGGAAGAATTCCAGTCAAATTGAAGGAATTTGTATACCACCTTTCAAAGAAAACTTGAGGCGAACTCAATTGAATTTGATTGGAGAATGTTTGTTAGCTGTTAGAGATATCTGGAAGCTTGTTTGGATTTTCTGTACTAAACATATGCAAATATCTTTTAAATAATTATTCAAGAAACAGTTTCAGATGTGTTGTAGGTATTAAATACTTCTAAAAACTCCCTATGTAATTTGAAGCAGGACATCAAGTGCAACAATTCTTTGCAGCTCTCTAACATTATTGTTACAGAAAGAGTAATTTGATTAAAAATGCGAGAACAAAAATTTTGAACAACTAATTTCTTAATTTCTGAATTCTCCCTGGCTCACAATTTTAATTCCAAATGATTTTAAAATCAAATTTATCACCTTAATGGTAATTAATAACTCACAATTAACACAGTTCCTTGAAACCAGCCAATGACAGTCTTCTCAAATTCTGCAATTGGCATTAGCTATGTTCTTGGGATCAAAGGTAATTTTCGTAAAGCAACAAAGTATTTTTTGAACAAAAAAGCCCTTTTTTTTCATCAGGACTCATAATGGGTACTTTAACAGTAGTTTCTGCAAAAAAGAATTGAGTAATCACATCGTATGATTTGCTGTAGCCTCTCAAGCAAATTTGGTTATGCTTAATAGTCTGTGTCATTTATTCCTGTGAAGTGCACAACAAAAAGTGACTGATTGATTTATCTGTGCAAATAACTTCAGTCATTATTAGAGTCTTAATAACTCTGCCAGAAATGTAGTTTCCAATCAATCTTTTTTGCTTGTCAAATGGTTAGATGTATATTCAGAATCCAACCTATGTTAAGGTGGCTTTTTTTTAATGGATCACAGCAAATTAGCTAATAATTGTTGGATTTTCATCAATTACATATTTTGACTCCAGTGAATTGAATGCAATTAAGTTACAAATGATGGTAATTATCTGGTGCAAAGATTGATCTATGAGATATAAACTACTTCATTGATACTGACAAGGTACAGCTGACGAAGATGGAGAATTTCTGTTGTGTTTGATAAAATACAAAAGCCTAACAATAGCTTGTGGTAATAAAACATATCCTAATCTAGTAAAATATTATATTATGAATATAGAGACCTATATTTTAATTTGAAAGTTTATATATTTGTAAGTTTCTTTCTTTCTTCTCCATGATTCTTTGAAGAGTAGCATCTAAGGTATTAAACTCAATATACACTTAAAGTGTCCTATTATTAACATTCCAGTTTATCAACATAGCTGTCCTTAGGTCTTACCTTTCTGTTTCATAGACTAACGTTTTTATCAAGCTTATAGCTCTAAGCCATAAACAGGTAAAACTCTAGTTGGTATCACTGAATTATTAGTATAAAAATATAAATTTAATTTTTAATTATATTACATATAAAAACGGTCCAAAAAAGTGTAAAGTCAGCTTTCTCAGTAATTTCCATTTTATAAGTATGTATATTGTAAATATGAAGACTTCAGCCTTCATCTGTCTCTTTCTAATATCAGCCTTAGATAATTATATTGAGGTCAAGTTCATGGAGAAAACCCCACCTGAAAGTGGATAAAGAAGCAGTTATAACTAGAATCCACTTGCCAAAATTTAGAAAGAAATTCACAAACTCTCACAAAGTAATCAAAAAATTTCAGGTCCATTTGATATAGCCCTACATGTCGACAGGAGTGTATGTTTAGGATGGGCTTTAGTAGTTTATATTACTTGATTTGATATCAGCTGGAACATTTTGATTTGATAGTTCAGACCCTCATTAGGTGGTGTTTTCTGAAACACATAGGCATTTTATCTAAAACAATTTGAAACTTTATTTTTTTCTCATTCTATGGGTTCAGTTTTCTGACTAAGAACACAGATCTTCAGCTTGAAAAGCTGATAAATAAATGTACAACAGCATTTTTAAAGGGCGTTTAAGGCGTAAAATTAGTACCTCAGCTTGACATCAATTCCTGGGAATCTCCTGGCTGGGGGCATCTCTTAGCTGTCAGATCTATCTCAAGCATGATGTGAAAATGAGAAGTAGGCTGTAGCAAGCCCCAGCTAGGCAGAGTTGGGGTTAGCTGAGAAGCAGTGCAGCCGTGTCCTGGCCTCTGCTCATGCCCATGCTTTGTTATCATCCACACACGTATTCAGAACACTGCAGGCAGAAGGTCTTTACCAGGTGGTAAACAGGGATCATCACAATGTTGTGAATAGGTGGCTATACCTGATGGCAACGGAATGAACCCCAGAAAGGCCAGTAAAAAAAAGGAAGAAACATCATTAGCAATAATGAACATTCCCATCTGTCTCTTGGCTAAAGGAAGCACTTAAGGAGTGAAGTGAGGAGTTTAATCTCTGTGGGGCTGCTGTTATGAAGCAGAAATTGGAGTTCATTAAAAAGAGAAACAATATGCTATAGGTGTGAGATAACACAGTATGAATCACAGCAATGTAAAAACGTGGTCAAATAAAGCACAGTATTTTCACAAGTCACAAAAAAATTCTATTGCTGAAAAGGATATATAGGTGATTCTAGTTGAGTTACTTCAATTTCTTCAACAGCAAATAACCAAAGAATTGCATCACTGCAATTGTTACTGAAATGAATTATTGGTTTGATTTGTTTGTTTAAAATTAGAAATTTCACAGGTATCATTATGCACTGGAAATTCGCTTTGTGTTTTGTGTCTCATGAAACACATTTAAGTATGAATTCTCTTCTTAGATCCTTCCCTGTTCATTGAGACAGTTTCTGAAATTTCATATTCTCAACTTCACGACCTCCCAAAGTTTGATCTATCAAAATTTATCATCTTTTATATGCTGGACCTTTGGGGATGAAAGCAGCACTTGCAATACTGCAATAGTTCATAGATTGTCATTCTTTTCAGTATAAACTCATTTTCTAGGAGTTTATAAATCAGATATGAGATCTGCTGCAGATTGAAACATGGGAAACCAGATGTCATCTGAACAGCCCTTCTTTAAACTGGAATTGGGTTCAAATCCCTTTAATGGATTTTATCACGGAAGAGAGAAAAAATGTTTTGTAGGTTTTAGGTACATTACTTAAAGTTTCATATAATTCAATTAAGAATTTCATTAAGAACTTTGAAATAGATAAGCTGTTTAATCATGCTTTGAATTGCCATTTAAAATACAGTAAAAAATGTATTTCGGAAGACTATAACACTGTTTTGATAAATTCCAGGGTAGGAGGTTTTTTTAGGGCTTTGCATGTTTGAAAAAGAGAAAAAATTATTTGTTCCATTAAGTTTGCTGATGATTTAAACTAATCCAGAAGTTAATTCTTTTTCCTGACTAAATGCAAATGTATTATCAGTTTTAACACTGGCGGATATATTGTCATAAAACAAAGGAGTAAAAATAAGTACACTCTTCTTTTTGCAGTTCTTAAAACTTTCTAGTGAGCATTAGCCTAACAGGGTGACTACAGTGAGATGACATTGCAGGGGAAAAATGTGTATTTCTTATAATTATTATATACTACCCAAGGCCAGGAAAAATCTATCCATGACTGCATGACAGTGACAGAAATGACCACAAGTTCAGCCAGGGAAATGGTGACTTCAAACTGTGTTATTCAGAAGTTAGTATGGGAGACCCCACAATATTTGGCCAGATGTTTTGGATTAACATAAAAAGATTAAAATAATAATTAAAGAAAGCATCTGACTGGATGAGAGCTCCATGCCTTCATGTCCTCTTAACTCCCCATTCCTAAAGGCATTACCTCCACAAAGATCCCACTCAAAGAGCCCACTCTTTTTCTCTATTTTTTTCACTTATGAAAACAAAATAGCAAGCTCATTCTGCTAAGCATGTTTCTCTGTGTTTTCTATATTTTCACTTATATTATTTTGTAGATAATTTTGGGTTTCATAGATTTGGTGAGGTTTCATTAGGTTTGATTTAGTCTGGCCTTTAAGTGACTGGCTAAATCACTGTCAATTTACTCTGAATATTGAACACTCTGGATCTGAAATTAGGGTGGTGTTAATTAGCTGTAATTGGTCACAGAGATGGCAGGGAATTTTGAACGCTCTATTAGCCCATTAGCAAATATGGATTCCTGGGCAATCAATCTTTAGGACTAAAATAATCTTAAATTATTGAGTTGCATTTACCAATTAAAATATATAATCCAGTTATGTGTACAAGAAATGCATGAAATACATTCATGAATTATGAAGCCAATTAAAAAGGTGTGTTTTCTAACACAAAGGATGGTAGTAATGAACTGTTGCAAAGCAGACATAAAACTGAAATTAATTTTTTCTTCATTTCTGAAAATATTGAAAATATGTGAGATCCTTCAATGTGGCATGCTACTTATTCCATATTCATCCACACTACGTACTGCATGAGATTTATAGTTTCTTCTCTCAAGCTTTTGTAATGCATGTCACCTTCATACCACGTTAGAAATATTTCAGTCATGTTCATAGTTGTACAATATGTTATGATAGGAACGCAAGCTTTCATTTCGTTCCTCAAAGGAATGAGCATAATACACTAAAGCACAACACTGCAAAATTTAATTTCCTCCTTCTGGGTAGATAGAACAGGGGTGAAAGTTTTAGCACTGATCTAATTCTTGTCTCCTGCTTTCCTCGAAATCCACTGCTAAAGCAAAAGCTGATTTGCAGATTCGATCCCTGTTCTAACTTCTGAACAAATTGACACCCAAGAGGCAAAGCTTTACACATGCAACCTGTGACATGGGGTCCTCCTGCTATGATATATTTTATATCATAACCAGCACCTCCTGAGTAATACAGAGTACTTCAGAATTTACAGCCATCATGTCCTGGATGTGTAAAATTACACAAAATTGTATCTTAAATTGTTCTATGAGTGGAGCTTGAGTTCATGTAATCTAACTTCACTTACCTAAACCCTAAGAGTTTTGCTCCCTCAGCCTCCCTCAGTTCTGTAAGCTATAATGCTGAATAAAGAGGGCCAGCAAAAAATTAATTTACCGCATCTGCTTTAGGATGAAACTAAACACTTCTTTTTCATATAGTTATTGGGCAAATGTCATCTTATATAAATTGTCGACATTTCACTAACTTGAAGTTTACTTCTAAAAGAATGTGAAACCATAGTAATCAAGAAGCAAAATCCATGGGTTGGCACTCTAATCACAGAAGGTGGTGTGAAGTTCATACTGATAAGTTAAAAGAATACATAGCAGCTAAAATATGTGTACTGATACTTTATGTCTTTTGGAATTATGTGCCTTTCAGATGATAAGAATAAAACCATTAGTTATTGAAGGAAAACAGTTCTCAGGTTCAAGTTTAAAATACTCAGCTCATGTGTAGTGTTTTTACTGAGCTGCATGAATCTCTGTGTACTCTGGGCAGCTCATAACCTAGGGGATTGCACTTCCTGTATTTTCCAGAGGTTAACAGCTCTGTAGTGTAATCAGGGGGAACAAATCCATGTCTATTCCTCAGCCACACAGTTCTCAGGCTGTTTTACTAGGTCAGCCTGCTTCTGCTTTCTGCTGCAGTCACTGCTGTGCAGTGCAGTCACTGCCACAGCTCTGCTATGCAGGCGGTCATTTCTGGCACAGAAATATAGTGAAAGTCCCTGGTGGGTGCCCATAGATCAGAATCCTCTGTCAGCTTTGTAACTGCCCTTCAAAAATCTGCAGGCTGCTCCTCGGTCACCCTCCCGTCTCCTCTAGGCTGAGTTCAGCTCTCTCAGCCCACCTCATTCACATGCTATGCACACTTTCTGAACTTGAACTTCATGGAACTTCAGGTAGAGAAATGGGAAAGAAATTGAATGCACTGGCTTATGAAAGGCAAGTGTTATTTGAGGAAAGATACACCGAATTTTCTGTATTTTATGGATTTAAGAAGTATGCAGCTGAATATAATTTTACTGGCATCTTTCATTTGCATTTGAAAACTAGGAAATTAATTTTAATCATGCTTGCAAAACTAAATTTACAGCCCAGAAAATAACTATTCACTCTTTTTATGCAGGTCTGGTTTTTCAAAGAACAATGTCAAACCCAAGACAAAAAATTACTAGGTTTTAGATTTAAGGAATCACTTAGAAATATGCTCAAAATTCTACTTTCTCTATGAAAAGAAGGCATTACTTTCACTGGAGAAAAAGAGCCAAACTGTCCAAAAGTGAAAATCATTCTTGTATCAGTAATCAGAAAATCATATCTTGTATCAGCTAGGTGATTTTATGTGAAATCTTCAGCTATTTCCATGGAATTTTTATAGATCAATGGGTTTAACTTGAAAAAATCAGTAGGAATCAGGAGTTGAAACCCAAGGGTTATGATAACACCTGTGTAAATATTGTTATATTTATGTAAATACAGAAAAAAGTCTAATATACCCTGGTTTAAAGAAGTACAGCAGTTCCTTCTCTTAATGTTTGACCATTGAGACCTCATTTGAATGCCAGCTCAGTTAATCACTTAGGAACAGGAATATTGCTGGGAAGGAAAAAAAACAAACTCATGGACTCAAAATACTAAAGTACCATCTCTCAGAGACCTCCACAAAATAAAACTCACCCTGCAGATTAAATTTTACATTGTTTTATTTCTATATCCTGGTCTGAAAATGCCAGTTTCCATCAACATTTGCGAGATTTCAGCTCATTTAACCAATACAATATGAACAGAATTCCATCTGCTTAGAAAGTTTCCTTCAGAGTCCAGTGCAAATACAGATTCTTATTGCTTAACATTACCCTGACTTGTTTATTGAGCATGTGTGACCTGACAGCTAGATCAGAAATTTCTTAGTTTAAGAGTTTAGTCTGAATTATGCCCTGGTTCTTGACTGTTCATTGAAAACATGTTAAGAACTTGATTAACTGGTTGATTGATTGATTGATTAATATTTAGTATGGGAAACTAAAGTTGAATATGATAGTTTCTCTTTCTTAGTTTGTATTTTTGTTGTAGCATCAAATGTTTCGTGTCCAAATTAAACCTGATCCATATTTTGAAAGGATCTCTCAAAAATAACTTTATGGTTTCCTGGGACTCCAGTGATGTCCTTCTGAAAACAAAGACAGATGAGAAAAATATTTAAGAAAGTTTTGTGGTACATTTGCTCCACACTTCAAGCTCTGTGACATCTATTGATCCAGGATTGCTTGGTTTCTTTCAAGATCTATATATGTTTCAAAAGCTTTCCAAGTAAATCTTGAAGTCAATATTGATATATAGCAGGACAAAAAAAAAAATCTATGAATTTATCAGTAAACTAATAAAGTCCAGGAAATCTACTCCAAAACATCAGCTCAATTTCTTTTGAATTAAAAGGAGTCTGAATTTCAATTCTTAGTTAATTATTGTGACTCCATCTTTAGATGGACTCCATCTTTAGAGATGGAGTTCTCATTTAAGAAAAACAAGGAGCCACAAACAATAATTTGTTTTCTGCTTCACATACATGTTTTACAATAGTTAATGGCTGTTTGCCTCACAAGTTTTACTACTGAAGGCTTGCTGAACACTACATACCCTTTACACAGCAGTTAATTTATTTTTCATTGTATATCATTGCCAGATAAAAGGTATAAATATTCTAGTCCTTCCTATTCCCTGCTCCTTTTTTTTCTGAATCACCGTCTTTGTACCACCCACTTCATCTGTGCCCTCAGTAATCACTATGTTCCCCAAAGCTTGGTTTTGCTCATTTATCTAGCCAAGTCTTAAACTAGGCTAGAGTTATTGCCTTATTGAAGGCAAGGGTGCGTCTTAGCTAATATTAAGAATCTGGTCCTCTGCACTTAATGGTTTTTGAAGATCAGTTTTAGGGTTAGCATGTTCTTCTGCATTTTTTGGTCATTGAAATGTGTAAACAGATATCAGAATATTCAAGGCAACTATTAATGACTTTATATTTCTGAAAATATGAATTAATACTAATTTTATTTTTCTAGAAAAAAAATTTATATAGAAACTGCAAAACAGAAATCTGACCTTACATGCTCATATACATTTTATGTTACTGTCAACACACTCATTCTGCAGGATGAGGATGGGCTGCAAAATGGAGAGACTTAAATGATAAAGATATATGAAGTGTAAACTAATATGTTCTGACATTTCTCACAGTATCTTTTCTCCTAGTAAACTCAGCAGAGACCCTATACTGTCCCCAGGGAGGTGAGACACAGGCATAATTACATAATAGACACAGCTTAATAATTTTTTAAATTTGAGTATACAAGGTGTCAAACAGAATATGCTGAATTTTACCTGCTAAGGCTTTGTAATCCACCAAGTCAAACATTACAATAGCTACTGCTGACCAGGTAACAATCAGCGCAACAACAAGAAGCCATGCTGCTGGTGAGCTGAACGTAGTCACAAGGTCTTCTGTCACTGATTTCTTGCCCACTTTCATGGATGACGAAGGAACAGATCCGTTCTTACCGTCTATTATTGTCGTGGTTGTAGACATGTGTCCTATACAAACAGACAAAACAGAGGAAAACAGTGTAACAACTTGGAGCTTAGAACCAAGAACATGAATGCTGTTTTGAAATTGTTTTGTAGTCAGTATGTTTAAAATAAATATAAATGTTGTATTACTAAAAAAAGGTTCTTGAACTTTCTGGAAGAAATAGTCACAACCAGCCTTTTTGATTATAATATGACATTTTTTAGTTTGCCACAAATAGCTACAGGCCTAGGAGAGTGATTGATGAAAGCATAAAACATTATTACCCTCCAAAGGATTGTCTTGTTACGGGCCGTAGGCCAGATTCTCAGGTGATGTGATTAAGTGAACTTCCATTGACTTTAATGGAGCTAATGCATCTACGCCACTTGAGGTTTGGCTGGAATTCTGCTGTCAAGGACATGTATCAGTAGCAATAGAAATATATACACTTCATTTCATCTAACAGAAACACAAATGATTTCCATGTTCAGGAACCTTAAAAGTTGTAAATAAGATCGTAGCTGATTTTTAAATACCTTTGTTTGTGGAATTTTTCACTTAATGAAAAAGTTGCCTAAGAAACAAGAGTTAAAATGACAAAGCAGACTTGATTCCAGAAAGCATAGGTTTGGTACTAAAAAGCTGGTAGGAAGGTGAGTGCTACTTAGCTAAGTGAGCAGCTGACACACATTAACTGTGTAATGGACAGTAACAATAGTGACTTAACCTGCTTCTTCCTGAGGTATTAAAAATGCTAATTTTGGACACAAACCAAAACAGTGGTAACTGAAACCTAACCATATTTGAAAAGTCTCAAATTAACCTTCTTCATAAAAGACACTTTATAACCTAAACAACCTAGGAAGGTATTTTTTATTTTCCATTATATACAATAACAATGGTAAAAGTATTCCTAACAGCACAGTTCAAACTATTAGAAGGCCACAGTATCTCCACTTAGTTTACAACATCTACTTGTATGCTACAGTTAAAATATTCAAAGATATATTACATGTGGTTTTGGTCTGGTTGTTGAAACCAACTTTCCTAAATTAATTTCAGTGATTTAAGGGACCCTTGCCCACACAGACATCTAAAATTTCAAGGAATCAGGTGACACCTGGTTTGCACAGATCTTTGCTTTTCGCTTATCTTCTGTCACAATTGATACAACCTGTAAAACTGATATTTTCTGTGACAGAGTTGCTCTAAAGTAAGCAGATTTAATTTCACTTTTGACATGGAAAATGACAAATAGACACTCAGAAACTATGGCTGGAGCTAAGGTACAGGCTGTTGAAGACTTTTCAACCTTTGCCATCACATCACGTATTTAGACTCTCTTTGAGAATCACAACATTTATATTCTTAAAGAAATAAAAGAAGAAATTATAAGATCCTTAATATTACCTATACATACATATATTTTTCTGTTCCTATTTTACCCAAACAAATCTTCCAGTCCTTATGCTAATGAATACTAGTTTTGTTCCTTTTTTGTAGAATGTTAACACAATATCCTAGAGTGATACTGAAATGGCCCTTTATGTATCTGACAAAATCATATAGAATTGAGAAGGACAATTTTGGTGGAATATGTTCCCTAATCTTATTCTGTCATATCTGTTGAGTTTTCAAATTCATACCCCAATCTGTTCTAGAATTCTTTTATTTTATTATGAAGTGCATTGTATTAATATGTAGTTCCCTTAGCTTTGCCTTTTAAGTTTGCTTCTGCACAAGGATCCTGGTGCTGATCAGAGCCTTGATTCAAGTCCTGGAAAACTACTCTGTTACACAGCAGTGTTGTAAGAGCAAAAGAAGATTGGCATATTATATGGGTTTTGTTACTTATTTGAAATTTAGTATTATTTATAGAATATTTATTCTCCTTATAAATAATGTCTATCCCCTAGGATAGAACATATACAATTTTCAAAAAATGTTATAAAACCATCACTGTTTCCATTTATCCAAACAAAAAAATTTTAGATCAAACATTTCACAGCAGGAAGAAAAATCTGCCAAGTGACAGCTAACAATAAAGATCAGCTTCCTAAGTCAAATTCAAAATCAATAGCATTTTGTTATCCTACTGCATACAGGATACAAGTAATTTGTGCATGTACCAGGTCATAAATGACATATTATGCATTTTTTCCTCTTGGGGATATCAGTCAGAGTTTATGATGTGTAAGACAGAATAGAATGGTACTGTCTCATCTTGACAAATCTGATTAGTACCACAGCATGTCTTCAAGGACATCCTAGTGGCAGATATTTGCAGTTATAATACAAGCAATTAAAGCTCTGTGTGAGTATACAGATACAGACTTATACTTGCCAGTCAAAGGATCATTCCTCTAGGTCTGTTGCTATGTAAAAATAGTTCCTTCCTATTTAGTACACCTAACTTTTCATACTCAGACCACCATGTGTCTTTGGTGAAGGAAATAGTAACCAATGACTTATCAGAGCAATGCTACAGAGACAAAGCTCAAGTATGCTAGGTGATCTATGGCAAGATTTTGGCTGTTGATGTAGTCAAGTCAGATTTCCCCTTAAAAACTCAGGATATTATACAATAAAATCACTGTCATTGCATTCATTAAAGTGTGAGTGAACAGCTATTGATTCAAATTTGACTGGAAGTCAAGCTAGGAATATACTGTTATACTGCTGGAGGTTCCTGATACAGGTGCTTGCAGTGTGATTCAGGGGCCTAAGAAAGATCTCCAGTGTTGTTTTAAATGCTTTACATTATCAAAGACATCCTCACGGGACTGTCAGGCAAAATCTGCAGGACAGTAATGATGGAACTGCCTAAAAAAAAAACAACCAGGTGGAATGTCCTAAAGCAAATAGAAATTAGATTTTTCTGTCCCTAGATACCTATATTAACAAAATTGGCTGGAGGATTTTATCTGAAGACTCCTGAGAAAGACGTTGTTTGCTGCTACATAATCTCATGTAGGGTGGATTGTATATTGATACCACTATCATTTCATGACTTCAAAAAGAAGAGGAAATAAATGATTGCCCTCTCTCTACAAGCATTCTATTGTTGTAGTACCCAAGGTGTTATCCTCATGCTTTTCTCTGCCTGTTTCTTGCTTCAGGATGTCTAGGTGCTCTGTTCATTCTTGTGCATCTCCTACCAGTGCTAACTTTCTCCCCAAACTGTCAGTGATGATATTTACAGAGCTAGACAACAGAGAAAAAGGGGATGTAGATACCATGTTTCCATCACTTCAGCCAGGAATGATTCTTCTTTTCTCAGAAAAGTGCCAAAGTTAGGCAGAGCTCCTGCCCAAGAGGTCAGTGTGGCTTCAGGTGCCCAGTAGAGGAATGAGAAAGACAGGAATTTTTGTTGTTTTGAAATCACCCAATGGAGCCTATTGAGTTCTACATTTACAATTAGCAGAGGTCATTCAGTAGCAGGTTAAAATCAGATTGCTGAATTTTTCTAGGTATTCTTTCCATGCATATAATAAACATTTTCTCTCTCAAGACAAATTTCAGCGTCCATATTACAGCCAGTCTGAATCCAAGTAAGTTTCCTTTTGATGAGCACTGCAGTAGATCAGGAGATTCATGAGTGGATCAGTTGTCCCTGCTTTGGGAGAGACAACATCCATCACAGGAGTGGAAGGTGCAGCTGAAGGCTGCTACAATTTCAGCCATCCAATTTTAATCCACTGCCACATGTCTGCTAGAGCCTCTTGGTACTTTGGGTTGTGATTGCTATTGATTTTCAATGAGGATAGGAACTTTAAAAAGTTATATATACATTTCTATAAAAAGATTACTTCAGGGATATATACCTCTGACTGCACATCACAATTTCTCATGCACATGGGACTACCCCGACAGGTCACAAATGTCACCTTTACATCAACAGATTGATTTGCTAAATTCTAAACAGCTAAAACTCTGAGATTCTTACTATTTCTCTGGTTTCAGAGTTGTCACTTAGAATACAGTCTGAAGACCCATAAGGTCTCGTAAGCATAAATAAACCTTGACAATTGGTGACAACTTTGAGGAGAACACCGTGTAACTTTCAGAGTCCAAAGTGAGCTTGTAGTCCTGGCAGCTTCAGTAAAATACTCTTCATATTTGTGGGCTGAGGCATAATCTCCTTAAGGCTTAATAAGCATAGGAGTCCATGGTTAAGGATGGATACTTGATTTTACATTTCAACTGCTATACCTTCTACTACTCTGGTAGAAAAATGAAACAAAACAAAACAAAGCCTCCAAAGCCAATAAATAAACCTATTCCATTCAGACTCATTCAGGTTTAAAAGAGTAATTTTCTGTATTTATGTTACTTCATAACTATTTTATGTATAACAACCTTATTCTGCCAATAGGACAAAAAAATTAGGTAAAATATTTAATGTGCAATGCCTTTTTATGGCTAGGCATATTAAAAGCAGAGGGCTAGTCATGATACTAAAAAAAGGGGTTGTTCACTTTTAAATAATAATATTGTTGCTAGGGCAATGCAGTTGGGATGTGAGAAACCTCAGCACAGTCTGCTCTAAATGAAAGAGCTGGCAGATTTTGACTTGTCTGTTCTACTCCCCAGATGAGCACTCCAATAAGTAGGCTATAGAGTATTCTGGATTCAGGTCGTTAATGGCTCCTGTTTGACCTATTCCACTTCCCTTGGAATATTTAAATACTAATTAAGGAAGCAGAAAAGAGAAAAAAATGGCTGTGTAAATCGACAGTGTATGTTAAGCACCAGCTCAAGCCTTGGGCTTTAACCTGGTGACCTTATCAATCCACCACTGTTGCAACGAGGCAGGCAGGAGTCTCAGCCTACAGTAAGGAGGGTACCTCAGGGAGAAGAGGACAAGGGATTAGAACCCTTCAGTGAAGAATTGGGCAGTGGATATAAGATAATCTGCTGCATGTTTTTCAAGCTCAGCACATCACCGTTAGTGAGTCCACAGACCCGCAGGCATCACAATAGTAATTCTTTCCCCATGTGGGGAAAATGATTTCTACCAAAAGAAAGGATTACACCTACACTTGTTGCTCAGGTGATACTTATGCCTTACTTATGACATCCTCCTGTTTTAATGTCTGCAAGGGTCTCCCTTGGCTTATACGAACAGAAAGGAAAAGACAGAATTAATTACATGGTTAATAATTAGTATCTTAGAATAAAATATTATTAATAATATTTTTTCCTGAAGTGACCTAATGACTTTTTTCATGTATTTGTCTTGTTTACATATTTATGTGAAAAAAAATGCTGAAAAGAGAGAAGGACCCTCAGGACCCACCGTATGCACTGAACAGAGAGCCTTTATCATCTTATCCGGCTAGCACCAGGCGCCAAAAATGCAGATACAGGACAACAAGCAACAGAGGGCGGAATATTTCAGAGGAGAAAAAGCAAGATCACTGCAGCTCATCAAAACCTTTTAGTCTTCTCCAAATACTGCTAAAATGTGCAATTACAGTGGATATAAAACCATTTTCTGTGGAAGAACTTTAGACCTGGTAAACTTCAGTAAGTTAGAAACTTAGCTAGATCCACTACCATGGATCAGGATTTCTATTGGACATACATGGAAACATACAGGCAAGACTCTCTCTAACACAGAGAAGGAGATAGAACAGGGAAAGACAACTTACACAGGCAAATTCAGCTTATCTTTGAAAGCTCGTCTCTCTCACTGTTATCTGCAACAGACTGTGAGTAGGACAAGGATCTACAGTACAGCTCAAAAAATGTGTGGTGGGCACCTAGTGTAGGTCTTCTACAAGAAGCTTCTGCAAGCTTTTGAGCAGAAATGTGACAATTTTAAGAAAAGCCACTTTATTTAGAGATGCAGCATAAATCTTCTCTTGAGATGACTGACATTCAGCAATTTCTTCTCTTTTGTATCGAATTATATCCCCGTACATATGAATGAATGAATGCCACTGGAATAACTAAACGGAAAAAATAAATAAATGGAGTTTCACAACTGATACCAAAATTTACACACTTTTAAATTCATCACACAATGTACTGAAGTGTTGCTTTACTGTTTATATAATTAAAGTGCAAAGAGAAAAACCTCTCAACACGTATCATGTGTATATTCACAAACTTCTCAGACTTTAAGGTAGTCTTTCTGAAGACTAGAGGCTTAGAAAGCTGCACCTGGGACTGCATATGAGAGAACATATGCAGTTTTATTGGTGACTGATAGTTATAAAAATGTAATATTCTTTATGAAATGTGGAAAACAGGGCTAGAGATTATGCAGAAACTAATTCTATGTGACAAAAGACATAGAATAGAGACTATGGAATATGGAGCGGATGGTGTATGAAAATTAGCTGAATGATTGGATTCAGAAAAGGCACTTATAATTATTATGGTGGTTGGTGCTGTGTACTTTTTTAATTTCCTTTTCTGTTATTATATCTGTATTGGTTTTATTTTTGATCAATACAGAACATCTGATAATTTAAAGAAGTAGATAGTATTAATCTTTTTATTCATTGTCCAAGAAATTATGTACACCAATCTTTTCGTTTCATCGATTTCAATAAGCAGCTTTTAGAAGAAAAGATACTTTCTGTCAAGCCATTTCATTATTAGTCCAAAGAAACTGTGTACTTCATACAGGATTAGTAACTAATACTAATAGCACTACTACTTCTAAATACTACAGGGTGAAATCTAGAAACTATTAATGCTGTATGTTAACATGTTGTAGCTTTGCTAACCCATGACACATATGATATGTATTTTGGGATTGCAATAATTGAGGTTTCTTAGGGTACTGTGGTGGGTTGACCCTGGCTGGATGCCAGGTGTTCACCAAAGCTGTATTACTCCTCTCCTTGCCTGGACAGGGGAGAGAATATATAATAAAATGCTTGTGGTTGAGATAAGAACAGGGAGAAATCAGGCACCATTTACCATCATAGGCAAAACAGACTGGACTTAGGGAAATTAGCTGGATCAATCAGAACAGGTAATTAGAAATAGAATCTAAATCTTTCAATCCCTGTCTTAAATTCACTTCAAATTTTTTCTGTCTCCTCCCTGGAGCAGTGCAGGGGTACAGGGAATGGGGGTTGCAGTTAGTTCATTACATGCTGTATCTGCCGCATTTTTTCCTCAGGGGGAGGACTCCTCACACTCTTCCCCTGCTCCAGCACAGAGACTCTCCCATAGGACACAGTCCTCCATGAACTTATCTAACTAGAGGCCTTCCCGTGGCTGTAGTTCTTCACAAACTGCTCCAATGTGGGTCCCTTCTGTGGGGTGCAGTCCTTCAGGAAAAGGCTGCTCTAGCATTGATTCCCCAGAGAGTCAAATTACTGCCAGGAGCCCCTTCCTGCGTGGGCTTCCCATGGGGTCACAGCCTCCTGTGTGCACTCAACTTCTCTGCTGTGGAGTCCTCCAGGGGCTGCAGGTGAATATCTGCTCCTCTGTAGGACTGAAGGGAGCCAGCCATGGGCTGCACCATAGGCTGCAGGTGTCTGGAGCACCTTCTCCTTCACTGATCTTGAGCTCTGCAGAGCTGTTCCCCTCACTTGTTCTCTCTCCTCTCTCGGGTTGAAGGTTTTTTTATTTCTCCCCTTTCTAAATATTTTATCTCAGATGTGCTACTCTCATCATGACGGAATCAGCCTTTTCCAGTGATGGGTCCATCTTGGGGCCATCAGATATCGCCTCTGTCAAACATGGGGGAAGCTTCTGGCAGCTTTGCTCAGGAACCACCCCTGTAACCTCCCCCACTACCAAAATATTTCCATGCAAACCTAGTACAGATACAATATGGTACTACCATGTGCTCTGTGGAAAAAAGGTAAAATATCTCTGAAGAAAATAGTTTAAGTAATATCAATTAGAAACTTCCATAGCTGTATGATAAGAAAATTACTTTCCGGTGATGTACGGCCAGGTTGCAGGAGCGACTGGGCAACTACCAGTAAGGAAAAAGACTTTTCAATATGAAGATACAATCTCTGACTCAGGAATTTTCTTTATTTCATATCCCTGAATGCTGAGCAAGTATATTGGCAGGGTAGAGTCTAAGCATTTAATGCTTGAACTTAAAACTTTTTCTTCAACCAGTAGCTGCTGAAAAAGACAAGATACTTTCAAATCTTCATTTTTCACCTGCTAAAATAATTTGAACACATGTATCTGATTTTTTTTCCTGTGGACAGCTACAAAGATTGCCTTAGAAACACTTTTGTGTATAGAAAAGATTGGTTGTACCTCATGTAAGAAGTTGGCATACGTGGTTAACTCCTTGCCATGCAGAGTCAAATGATGGATTTGGACCTTTGCTGTACAAAAGGAGTCAGAATCCCCTGAGGGCAACCTGGACTTTGCTTCCCTCCTGATCAAGGAGAGAAATTCAAGCAGTAGCAATTGGGGATGGTTTGTCTAGAAAATCTCAGAGAATGGAATGGGGTAGTAGGGAAGAAAGTCTGGGAAGCACAGCTGGGAAAATCAATTTGCTCTAGCAACCAGTGTAACTGATAAAAAGATCATCAGAAGATTTTGAAAAGAAACAAGTGTATGGTCTCTTTGCTCCAATCAGATTTCCCCTGTGGAAAAGAAAATTGCTTTTTCAGGAATGCATCACTGAGTCCTGTTGAAGAAATATTAATAATAGCTATTGCTTGCTCTGGAATAGGCCAAGGTATGAAATGTAGAATTAGATAAATTACATATGAAGAATCTACCTATTTGTACAGATGTCTTGAAGCAATCTGAGAACTTCAAGGAGGGGAAGTGAAAACCAGTTTCAGCCAGACCTAAATTACACTGTGCTTTAAAATACAGCCAGCAGTAAAATAAGTTAACTCCCTCTCAGCTGATATACTTCTAACCTTTGGCTTCAGAGGGCCTGGTTAGGTCAGCAGATATCTGAAGGATTTAGGTGCCCACATCCCACTGAAAGTTCATGTGAGATGAACCCCAAATCACTTGAAAAGTTGAACTTCAGAGATTTGGAGCTGAATTTTCATGTTCCCTTACATGTTTGAATTTCATATTCTAGTAGAGCACTGGTTGACACTTCAAATCAAGCAGAAGAAATCTTGTCTCATAACTTAGCAAGGAAGTGTAAAAATGTCTTCACTCCAAAATTGCTTATAAAGAACTCTAGGCTGATATGAACTTTAACCTTCTGCTCTGTGGGATTTTTTTCCTGTGTGCATAAGCAATTCAGCAAGTTTTTACATTATTCTGATTATTTAAATACCTGAGACACAGAAGGCATTAGTAGTAGTTAAAAGATCTTCTGTGCTGTTAGTCTTATATGACTGATTTTACTCTGAACCTATCTGCAATAATTCACACCTGAAATTATTTTAAAAATAATAGTAAGGGATGACCTAAGGACAAGGTTTCAAAGATGACAGGTTTTATTGGGAAATTTTACAGATCATTTTGCTTACAACTATATCACTTTTTGTAGTAATTCCTTGAGAATTTAGCAGACCACAGAAGTGAAGAATAATAAAAATAGGATAAATTATTTTATAAAATCGAAACTGGAGGATGTGCAGTTGATAAGAACATGGGAAATGTCATTTACTGCAGTTTAAACTAGATACTAAGATACGGCAAAGGGACACTGAGTTGCTTTCTTTCCAAAAGGCAGCAGACTTCACCTTTTCATGTTCTGAAAGTTAGAAATTTACATTTTTCTCTTTGAAGTATCTCTTCATATGTTTTTTACATTGTCTTAGAAATATGTTTTTTTAAAAAATCAAACGTTTAATTTCCATCTTCTCAGTATGCAGATGAGATAAGAATGCAACTGAATTCTGAACACTCAATCCTAAACTACCAGCAGCCTGAAAAATCCATTATTTTTTGGTTCCACATATGAATTTTTTTATCGATTGTTAGTAATATCTTCCCTTCTTTGGAAATAAATTGGTGCTCTGAAACAGTAAATGGTTTTACCTTCCTGTTCATCTTAGCAATCTGACATTTCAGAAAGAGATGCTAAAGGGATATTTAGACACACTTCTGAGTTGATCTAAGCTGAGAGGTACATCTTATCTTTTAAAATGTCAAAATGAAGGTTGGAGAAAAACGACTGCCATTTATCTCCAAGTAGCAGTGGACCTTCTGAAGCAAGAACACTGGATGCAGTCCCCTTTTTAATAGTTTTTGAAAACTCAACTCTACACATCCTTGAAATATTCAGAAGGGATTAGAAAAAGACCATTGACTTATTTTTTATTGTAGAAAAAAAAATAATCTGTTCTCATCTGTAAAATGATGATAGTCCTAATAAATATTGAAAGTTACTAGAATAAACTGTAGGTTACACACACACCTATCTTCACTCTGAACAAGTCTACCAGTACAAAGAAACTCTGTAAAGACAATTCCAGATCTGTGCTTCCTCTGATGGAACCACTATTTTCTCACAAATAAGTGTATTGAGGAATGGTTCATAAGATTATTTGCTTGATTTCTTTTATTCCAAGCTAACTTGACCATGAAGGTTGGACCAACTTTATATGTCTTAATGGACTCACATGCACAGACTCTGAAAACCAAAGTAGTTCTAACAATAATTTGCTATACTCTCTGCAGGTTATGGTGCAAGCAGTGTCTCCTGTTGCAAGTCTGACAACTCTTCCATATGGAGCCACCCAGGCACTACAGCACTCAAATATGGAGCTCACCACATGCACAGTTTGAACGCATATACTCCTAAGTCACATTGAAGAAATTTGGTCACAGGTGATTTACCAGACACAGAACACGAAGGTATTTTTAGCAAACAGAAATTGCAATACTGAATTATGCAGTACATATATATTTATTGGAAAAATTTTGTTAAAAATTGGAACAAAAAATTCTCATCTGACAGTAGGGGAAAACTAAAATAAGTGCCTGTGGCAAGTTAGTCATCTATGTCACTGTTATATCTCACCTGTAAATGGCAATTTGCAACTACATTATGGGTCATGCTGTGTGTGAGAGAGAAAACTGAAAGCAAGCTGCTAAAGAAAACTGTTATGTGGCTTACAAAATAGTATAACCAATTTCCCAAGAGACAGTAGTTAGCCGTAGCGAACAGATGAACCAAGGTCTATCTTCTGTCAAGAGAGTTATTTTCTAATAAATATGAGAGTACTCCATCTGTATGCTTAAATAATAGCTAAAGGCAAGACCACTTCTATATAGGCACCTAAGATAGTAGGGAAATGAGGTATTCTGAAACCTGCTTCTAAAGTTATGTTCCTATCGAAATGTAAACTCAAAATTCTTTCTGATATGCTCCTTGCATTCAGTGTGTGTTCCAATAAGAAAAGAATTCTAGGAAGCAGTGGCAATCATTATAGAAATGGTTCATCTGAAGGCTTTGGTTTTGGGTTGGGTTATTTTTTTTCTTTTCTTCTGTTTTTGGTGTGAAAGAATCTTTTAGAAAATATCTTTTCAGTTTTAGGTCACAAGAGGGATCTTGAACTGACACGGATGAATAGAATTCAGTGTTTAGATAAAAATCAATGGTGTGTTTCATCATTTTCTTTTTGCAATAACAATCCCTAAAATCATAACTTGAAGTTTAACCTTGATCGACTAAATTAACAATTTCATTCATCTCTAATCTTCATTTGGAAAAAGGCATGATCTCTAAGGGCAGCTGAGACATGTAGGCTATGCTGCCACAGTGAGAACAGTTGATCTTTGTTGAGGGTTCATATTCACAACACACCTGTCATCTAAAATGTACTCTGAAATTATCAAGAGCTGAGAAATCTTTACACTATTTTACAAAGATTTCTTTAATAGAATATTATGCCAGATGATCACATCTTAGAAGAAAACTTTATTTCAAATCAATATTAGGTAATCTGGAAAAATTGGAGGTTTCTGAGACTATTGAGACTCATTCCTGAACCAGCTACCATAATTTAGCCATATCTTAATCCATTTTGCTCAGGATTACACCCTGGCCAAGTTTTGGAATGTGTGAAAACCTTTTCAATCTAAATTTGATGAGAAAAGATCACTACATAGTATTCATGTACAGGTACGGAGCCCTAGGTATCTTTTCTCTTTTACTTGTTATGCAGATATTTTTGTGGAACCTCATGTACACACTGAAAAAAAAAAAAAAAGAAGATTTAGGATTCTTTGAAGGTTACCTGAGGAAAAAACAAAATTCCCTCAATAACTGTAGCCATTCTCTTCATCCTTCCTCCTGCCAGCCCAAATCAATCAACACCTGTCTGCAGAACAAGGTCATGACTACTTTTCAGAAATTGTGAGCAACACCTGAATTTTACCCACAAACAAATTAACAATAAATGAGCCTATTAATGAGTCTGTCTTGTACCCATACCTAAGTCCAGAGAATATCTAATACTGCTAATTTTCACACTGTTACATTCTGAACAAAAGAAAACCCAGAAAGAGTTCCTTAGAAACATAATGAATAGCCTAAAGATTGGTTTAGGGACTCATGCTTCTGTGACCTGGATATCAGGTCCAAAGTCCTCCTCATTTATTATGAGGGGCTAGAGATAACCAACAATTTAAATCTTCCTAATACACCTCTTCAGATTTCTGCAGAGTAGGTGAGGTGTAATAATAAAGATCTCAACAGACCACACAAATATGAGATTCGGGTCTCTAATTTATCCCAGTGATAAATGCAAGAAGTGATTATCTTGCTACATTATCTAGCTTGAGAAATTGAACCAATTTTTGTAATAATTTCTAGAAATATTCCTCATTAGGAAGTGAGATATTCATGTGGCATATAAAATAAAACTTGAAATTATGGGCAAGTCTGGATTAAAATCTATGCACAAGGAAGTACAGTTCCATACCTCTCCACTAGTACTTAGCAAAAGAAACTATGGAATGCAAATTCACCTTTTGAGTATTTGCAATGATGTATATGGAAAATCTGCTGAATTATAAAATTTAAAAAAATAGCTTTTTCTCTATGTCTTTGAAAATGAAAAAAATTATCCATATAAAAGATATAATACCAAGGAAGATGTTTATAATATAGGATTTAGGCCTCAGGAAAGGAAAAAGGAGCTTAGATCCATGGTTTAGTTGTTAAGTGACTCAGAGAAGTGACACCTAAATTCTGAAAAATATTCACATGAAAGTTTTACTTGTAGGCTAACAGTCCTTTAAACATATTCAGTGACAGATAAAGTAAAAATATTCCCTAAATTAAATGATTCCTAAAGCAGAATATGATTTATTGTAAAAATCTATCTGTATAGATTTTGTCTAAGATATTTCTTTACCCTACTTACATTAAGCTTCTAAACACATAACCCAAACCAGGAAGAATACATTAAGTATAAGCTTATGTCTTTGTAATATATGTGAATTAAAAATTATTCTCTACTGAGAGACATATTTGTAAAATTATCTTAATATAAGCTTCCAAATTCTAGAAAAGAAATTAAAACTACACACTTTTGGGCAGAGCATAGAATCAGAGAATCCTTTAGGTTGGAAAAGACCTTTAAGATCATCCAGAGCCCAATTGTTAACTCCAAGTGCTGCCAGGGCCATCACTAGACCATGTCCCTCACGTTTTAAAGACTTCCAATGATGGTGACTCCACCATTTCTCTGGGCAACCTGTTCCAGTGCTTAATCACCCTTTTCATGACAAAATGGTTTCCTAATACCCAACCTAAACCTCATCTGGCAGAGCTTGAGGCAGTTTCCTCTTGTCCCATTGCTTATTACTTGGGAGAAGAGACTGAACCCCACCTGGATACAGTCTCCTTTCAGGTGGTTGTAGAGAGCAATAAGGTCTCCCCTGAGCCTCCTTTCTCCAGGCTGAATAACCCCAGTTCCCTCAGCTCCTCATAAGACTCTAAACGCTTTAACAGCACAGAACGTTGCAAATTTATCATTAATTTTAATTTACTCTCATGGCATTTTTCTAGTCAGCGTTAGCATAAAAATGAAACAAAATTGTTGAAATGTCCGAGTTGCTCTTTCTGGGGAACTCTCTGCCCTATGTATGGATGGGGAATCCATTTCCTTACATTTTTGGAATGTGAATATTCCTGGACTTCATAGCCTCTCTCATTTCCTGTGTCTGCTTTATAACATTGGACATAAGGTTCAGCATAATTTGGCAGTGGAACATTAATTAACATGTAAGCAGACTTCAGCAGAGCAGACCTCAAAACTCAGTGATGCATCTTAGAACAGATGAAAACCTTTCCACTTATTTTAAGGAGATGATCAGTCCCAAAAGCTTTCATAATATTAAAGCTTTACCTCAGTACTGTTCAAAAGATTTTATTTCAAGTTTAAAAAAAGCCGCTATCTTGAGGTGGGCCCTCGATGTTATTATTGCTAACTGGAACAGAAAGTGAGCTACATCAAGGAAAAATTTTGACCTGGTTGGAATGATAGCTTCCTTATTACCTCCCATGGATTCTAAATCAACTAATCTTTGGCATCTGCTGTAAACATGTATAAAGTCATCACAAAACCATTCAGCTATCCTTCACAAGCTGTAACACCTCCCCACATTCTCAGTAGAGCAGATCCATACAGCTCCAATATTCCTAGCCCACAGTAACAGCAGGTGCTGCAAAGTTTCCACCCAGCATGAGCGCCTTGCATGAGCATCAGACACTTGCAGGACCTCTGTAATGTTCCTGGCATCTTGCCTTGACCTTTGTTATTTTGCACTTTGATCTCTGACTGTTGGTGGGATAGGAAAAGACAAGAACAAAGTTGCATACCTATGCTTGAAGTTCAGCCATGAAAAGGATGTTTATGCATGTTTGTCCTAATTTTGTCCCAATGTTTTCCATCCAACAGAAAAACTCTTTTATTTCATATCGATGAAATGGAGATGATAGCTGGCATTGTTTTCCAGACAACCTGTCTGGTGTTCAGAAGTTTTCTAATGATGCTCAAACAGGTCCATATAAACACAATGTTCTCTTATTTATTAAATATTGACATAGTCTCTGGTCACATTCAAAGTGTACAATTGTGTTTTGTGTATTTTTATAGATCTTCAAATCTGGATTTTTTTGCCCCATGTCTTCTAATATATATCCTCCATCTGATGCCTTGATGGGGCTACCTAAAAACAGGGGCTAGACAAAATTAAGAGGATAAGGGTGGGTATATTTATTGAAGGGCCTTCAGATACACTTTGGACAGTCAGAGCCTCAGGGGCTACACCCAAAACCGGATAACCGGTCACGAGTTTTTCATACTTTTATAAGTTTGGTCCATTTGCATAGCAGGGGTTAATCCTCCAATTACAACTTTAGGTAATGAAGTTGTTTACTCTAAGTTTGTTCCCCCCGATCCACTTTTGTTTACATATTTCGGGGCCTGAGACAGTAAGGTATCCTTGAAGTTCAGGCCCAGAGAAGAATTGTTTTGTCTGACCAAAATGGGAGAACAGTAGCTAGCAGTCTATATGGAGTTTTAGAGTTACACACTAAAGCATTGCAGAATTACAAATATATGAAAAATATAAAAACTAAAATCCTAAAGCATCACCTCCAGTTCACACTCTGATGAAGGGCCATTTTATTTTCACTCTGAAGAAAAGAAGCAATGGGAATCTCCTAACTTCTGGCTCACTGCTCCTCTACACTGAACATAATGTAGGCTTCCCATGAGTGTAGTTGTTTGTCTTCAGCCATTTTCTTAGGGTTTTAATACACATTCAGCATATGTATAACATTTCTTGAATATTTCCTTCTTGGATTCTAAGAATACAGACACTACTGCTACTTTTTCATTCCAGGAAACTTTCAAGCAATTGTCTGATATTTCTTTAGTATTAATAGAGCAGTTTCAACTCATAACTTTGCCAGTATAATGAAAAGACATAGAGATGTCCTCTGCAGATGTAGAAGTTGATAATCCTTTCTAAATTTTTAATAAAGCTTTTGAGAGCTACTTAGTTATCCTGCCTACATGTTTGCAAGATTTTGCTGGCTGTTATATTCTAGTCAAAGGCCTATTCATCATCTAACCTTTCTTTATTAATTTCCTTTTCTATTATATCAATAGAGCGCTGCTTCAGCTGTAATTATGTAAGTGCTAATAAATAAAAAATGCATACTTTCACATCTATTGAAAATGAACACTTACTTTACAGTCAATATTTCATCCTTACAGCTTACATTTACTATATTCTTATGGTCATCTAACTGATAATCTTTCACTCACTAATACAATTCATGGCCCCAAAACTATAATACATTCACAATGCTATTAAACTATTATGGTGGAAGACAAGAACAGACACAAAATATATCTAATATAATTGAATGATTAATAGTGAATAACATTCATAACATTAAATAGAGGAAGGCCATAAGATATTGTACTACACTTGCTATTTTTGTTTTGTTGGGTTTTTGTTCAGTTTTTTGTTTGTTTGTTTTGGTTGGTTGGTTGGTTAGTTTTTTGGGGTTTTTTTGTCATTTGTTTGTTTAAGGTAGTGCTTTATTTAGACTTTAGGACAAGTGTCATATAGGAATTGTGAAATCAGCTGTATAGGATGATACTCTTAAAGAACGCTACCTACATACTGCACAGCATTCCCTGCACTCCTCAGGACCTGAACAGGAAGGGTACTTCTGACAGGTAAGTGGAGAAAAGCTGAAGTGTCTTTATGATCCTTACATCATTGGAAACTGTGACAAAAGGTTTGTCTGAGACAAGACTTAAATAAGACATCAGTCTGATATACAGCTAGGCCTTACCAACAGTCCAGATCAACAGTTCATTTCTATTCAACTTGCTGATCAGGGCAGGAGGAGTATCAGTTTTTAAGGGACATCCATGAGATATAAGAGAGAGTTGGAACATTTTCCTTGACACCAAATAGGCAGGCTAGTTAGATTTTCTTCATTCCATTTCCAGAAATGTTCAGACCTAGAGCACTACAGGCTGAGAGAGTCACTTTGGTATTTATTCCTCAGAGGGTGCTATTCCCTGGTAATCCACTACACAAATGAACACAGAAGACCACCAGCCATCAAGGGCTTGTTAAAGTCCCATGATCAAGTGTTGAAAATGTTGATAACAAGTCTGCATGTACGAGAAAGTGTAAGATCTATTTGTCATGGAAAAATATTGTCAAGATTTGCATCATGCACAATGTATTTCTGTCCAAACTGATACTTCAATTCACATCACCTTTAGTTAGGAGCTACTTCTTTTGCAGAAGGAAGTATAGGTTATAAAGAGTTAGAGTGCTGAAGCATTTGCAGATTCATATAGTGGAAATTTTGGCAGGCAGATTTTATACAGAATAAATTCTGATGATACCTTCAGAAGCATACAAGCCATGAAAATAGTATTTGTACAAGACTTCCACAGAAAATTAATAGTCTATATGTTTGGATGTTCATATTATTCATATCTATGTCCAGAAAAATTGTTCATTAAATTCTGCTTATAAAATCAATGAAGAATAAAATAATTTATTATTTCTTTATCTTCCCTCTTAAATGCCCTGGCATTCAAGCAAGTTGGAAAGCCAAAACAAAAGTTATGTTTCTTTAAACAAAGTAAATCAGAAAAGTACTGAACATTAATAAAGGACTAGAAAAATGTGCTTTTTCACATAGAATATGTACTCTTCTTTTTCTGATGAGACACCACTACAGTTCTAGTTCTTTTCAAAACGATTGAAAATACACTCTTCAATGACTGTGAGAATAAAAGGTAACATTTCTATATTTAATGCGGCAGGAAACCTTGATTCTTCCAATAAAATAATGAAAAGCATGAAAGAAGTACAAAGATTGAAAGCAAACATAGATAGTCTTGACTGTGCTTGAAAACAGCTGAATCTTTTCCAAAACCAAATTCAGAGATTTAGCAAATTTCATGCAGACAGCATTCATTAAAGGCCTAAATAAGTGCATCTACTTTTTGAAGACTTAGAATTATATAATTAGACAAAGTGAAATTATTCTCTACAAAAACCTAAAAGACAACAAGGATTTTGTTGTTAGTAGTAGCAACAATGGCTATTTCAAAGTCATTGACTGGAAATATTCAATGAGTCCACAAATGTAAAAGAGTTTACAGCAAGCACAAAAAGGGGAATAAAAATAGGACTGAGACAGGGAAAATCTTTGAATCTTGTCTTCAAGAATAGGAGTGTAGAGAATGCACTCTGTGAACGCTGAAAATATTAGCTGAATTTTCATTCCCACTGACTTGAACCAGTTCTGTCTATGGGAAGGTGGATCTCGCTTGTATATTCCTCAGACACAACTGAAAAAAAGGTTTTTTCATGATGAAACTAGTGAGACAACTGTTATATTAAAATAGACTTTAAAAAATACACAGAGGTTTCTGAAGTTTACAGTATGCTTCTACAACCTAAACTTTAAGACAGGGTGACATTCTTCTGTGAAGTCCATTTAGCCTGAAGATTTTAATACCTTCATTTCTCTGTCTGCAGAATACACAGCATATTCTGGTTTAAAGTGCATAAATGTTGTAGCTGATGTTTGATTTATACTTACATAAGTAAAGCACACTCTAAAAGAGAAGGTGCTTTGGCACTGCTTGCATTCAAAGATGAGAACAGAGGAGAAAGAGGAACACTGTGTACAACCAGGACTTCACAGGCTTTTGTAAACACTCCATTTTTTTAGCACACTTTATAAATTTTCTTTATTTTGATGCCTACTCTTGTGCAAAAAAAGAAACTTTTTTTTTTTTTCTGGTTGGTTGGTTGGTTGGGTTTTTTTGCAGATTGGAGATTGATTTCAGTTACATAGCAAACTACAAGCAGTCCACCAGGTAACTGAGAAAATGAGTAGTTAGGGTGGGAAGAAAATCCAGAGAATTTTTTAAGGACTTACAAGCTTTTATTTCACAATTTCTTTCTAATCTTTAACACAAGGCTGTAATATTATTCATAAATAGTTTTTATGTCCTGTATGCCCACAAGACCAGGAATTCAGGCTTCTGCAGAATTTTTTTGCAGACATTGCAGGACAAGAGGAAAGATCTCCCTTCCTGCTTATTTTCATAAACATAGGAAAATGGGGGGATGTGGAATTGGCTAAAAATTAGATTTCTGGGCTAGAAAACAGACACATAATAGCATTATAAAATGCTTTTTTGTTGTTAGTTTAATAGTTTCACCTGAAGAACAGCTGCTTCCTCCAGTGGGACAAGACTGACACTGGAATTACTCCAATGCAACCGATGCACATCTATTTTCAAAAGAAGATATAATTCATACCTGCCTACCTGGGCATTTTCAGGGGAAGATGGAGCATCTGGAAGTTAAAATTGTATTCACATTTGAGAAATGCCAAGAATATGTAAACAGCTTGATGAAAGAATAGAGAGGAAAGTGGCAGAGTCTGCAGATACAAGGAATCAATGATTACAACTTCATGGTATTTGCAAATAAATATGCTGCATTCACAGCTCAGAGTGTCCCAGTACCATTGAGAGAACAATGGACAGGGTTAGCTGAAATTTTACATAAAGTTTGCAGTATCTCAGACAAATTTCTGCTGTGTTGAAAAATTATTTCTGAACATGAAGAGTTCTGATACTTGAGAATAAACTCAAAAGCACTGTAAGTACAAGAACTAAGAAGTACTGTTGCTGCCTGTTCTGCTTGAAATAGCACTGATTTGAGGCAGCAGAACTAAGAATTTAATAGACAGGAGGATTAATGGGAGTACAAAAGGTGGGGAAAGTGAGGCATGAAGGTGTGTTGGAGGGGTGTGTGCCTATTGGGAGTACAGGCTCAGCTGCCCTTTTTGTTGCACCTGGGGACATGGGATCACTGCAGCCATCTAGCACTGGCAGGAGAGACATCCCACTGCAAATGGCTCTGGCAGGGAGTAGTGAGGAATCTCATAGGCCCCGAAGGCCACCAGATGTGGCCATTTCTGGGAGAATGAAGAGTGCAGTAATCACTTTTCTTCTTTGTGTTACTCACGTGAAAAACCCAGTCATCAGACGGAAATGTAAAACATGGCTTATGTATCGGAACAGCACAAGTAAGCACTAAAAATATTCTCCAGAATTTAATTACAAAATCACAGAATCATTTAGGGTTAAGATCTCTGAGATGATCAAGTTCAAACTTTGAGCGATCACCACCTTGCCAGCTAGACCCCAGCACTGGGTGCCGTTGTTTCTTAAACACCTCCAGGGATAGACTCCACCACCTCCCTGGACAGTCCATTCCAATGTATTACAACCATTTCCATGAAGTAATTCTCCTGATATCCAACCTGTACCTCCCCTGGTGCAGCTGGAGGCTAAGTCCTCTTGTCCTGTCACTGGGAGAAGAGGCTGACCCCCATCTCATTACAACCTCCTTTCAGGCAGAGAGCAATAAGTTCTCCCCAGAGCCCCCTTTTCTCCAGGCAAGTGAGGGTGCTTTTGGACAGTTGTATAGTTTAATATCCACTTTACTAGAACACTGAAGCTTAAAATTATTACCAAAAATACTTTGTTCTCTAAAATATTAAGGAAATCAAAGAATCTTTAAAAGTTTAAATTATTTTAGGGTTCTAGTGTAGAGACTGTTTCCAGCTGCATGAAGCAAAGTCATTAGACCCATGTAGCCCTGACCTAGGCACTACCAGAGGGAAAAAAAATAGATCCAGTTCCACTTTACAGTTCTCAGCCATCACAGATGTGGCTTTATTTCTGATCTATACTTAGAAAGACACACTGAAGAGTGGATAGCAACATTGTTGTAAAACTTAGTTTTACGACTGACTTTCCCTTTTGTGAAACTGCCCTTAGCATTCACAGTGCGAAATGTATTCACCTGTCCTGACTGATGAATGAAATGATGGCAAATATATTCATAAAAGGAATTCTCCACTAATTAGTTTTTAAGACAAAAACCTAGCCCTCATCATCGTTTTTTCTGTATAGTTAAAATTATCTTAATTCATTAACTCTGGCAAAATTGCTCATTTCCCTTCCCAATGCACTAATATCTGCATATACACATATTAATTCACATTTAATTTTAAGTGTGTGCTGAAACCTCATCAATACTTTTAGCTAACCTTTCCAATCTTCCCCAAAATTTCATTCTCATATATTTGTAGTTGTTTTCCACAAAATTTCCGAAGTTCCCTTCTTTCCAGAGTAACAGTGACCTAGCAAAGTTTCCTTGTCATCATTCCTACATGACCTCTGTATAAAGAAAACAACAACAAATTACTGGACACTTCTGGTTCAATAGGAACTTTCAGGCAAAATACAGTCAAGTTGTACTACAAAATCTATGGATATCTCCCTTGTGATAAATGAAAGGAATAGGCATGGAGCTGTGTCTTTGGGCAGAGGGACAGACTGCACTTATTTCTGGAAGGGGAAGGAAGAGAGAGAATAAGTTGGGAGAGTTTTCACTGCTACTGATCTGGAAACTCATCACTTCATCTGGTTTGCTAACAGCAGGGTAGAACATTACATTTTCCAGACCATTTCAGGTGGTTTCTATGTAATCAATACAAAATTACAATGTTAGAACAAGAGATGCATTTTAGGATAAATGTATCTCACACAGACTAATTCTGCTTGAGCATCTGATAATGAGGCTACTCTTGCTGGGAAAAAAAGATGCTTCTATTTAGTTCTAAGTTGACATTCCTCTTACTAAAGTAAAGCAAAAATTTTATGAAACATATTTACAGATTTAAAAAAAAAAGAGAGAAAAAAAGAGAAGGGTTTTTTGCCCTTCCATTTTTGAATCAGCAGGAAACCTTTTGCTCTCAGAACTCACTTTCTTCTGCAAAATAACATCTTCATCAACTTTACAGGTTGCAAGATAAATTTAGAGTAGAATATCAGTGGTTCTGCTCCAACTCATAGGGTACAGTCAGCCATCTAATCACGTAGCTGTTCCATTCAACCTCCACCACAGATCTTTTGAATAATAGTGTTATACTAACACTCCTGGTAAAAAACCAATCAACCAAACAAAAAACAACAAACCAAATCAACAGTAAATATATAAAAGGTGAGTCTAACTTTGGATGCCTCCCTGCAAAATGATCACATTTTTACTATCATGAATGCAGATACAAAAAAATTCTAGGAAGAAGAGAGTTCTAATATTTTTCTTAGAAAAAGCAATTGAAATTATACTAAGTTTATGTTTCAATTACAGTTTAAATATTGGGATTATAAAATTATTAAATATATAAATATATAAATATATATTAAGTATATAACCTAAACTGTATCATATACATGGGTTATCACATCTTTGGGGTGTTAAGTTGTATCCTACACCAGTTGTGTTCATGTACTACAGCTGACTTCAGTAAGAGTTGAATGAATAGGTCTGAAGTCAAAATTGAGGTCCTAGCTGCTACAGAGGAAAAGGTCAATGCAAAATAAGGGCCTTAATATTTGAATAGATGTATTAAATTATGCCTCTAAAAACAGTTACCAAAAACTATATTTATGGTAATTGTGTCAATTGTGAATAGCCTCTCAGCAAAGACTGAAACAAGATTTAGCCTTCCTGACATGCATAGCGAACCACAACTTAAATCTACATAATGGAATATAGGAAAAAATTGAGTTCATTTACATACCAAAAGAGGCTACAAAGGCTTAGATTCATTGTGCCTTTGACAAATTGACTCCAGGCAAAGGTACAGAGATACTTTTGAAGTTGTGAGAACATAAGCACGTACAGGGAGTAGCAGGTCTTTACTCATTACATATTTGTAAAGGATTTTTTAAAACTATCTTTGAAGAGAGAAAGAGGAGACTTCTCCAGTGAGGAAGTTTTTTTGTGCCTGGCATTTAATACTTTCCTTTCTTATGGTAAATGCCTTTGCATGGCACCAAGCAGAACTTTTAGACCAGATACAGGTTCATACTGTGCTTTTGGACTTATTCTAAAAGAAGGTCAAATCTGCCCCGGGACTCAAGTGAGGCTTATTCAAGACTTAAAGCCACAGCTTTTTCGTTCTGATTTCTAAGGACAAAGCTCAGCACTGACTATGATTTTGAGCAACTGAACTGATTTGAGTGAAAGTATAACACAGGTGAGTTTTAGCATATGGACCGTTTGGGAAAAAAAAAAGGAAAAAAGAAAAAATCAGTACCTCCTACAGTTTTTTTTTTCTATTCAGCCTCCTCTACATTGCATGATCATGTTTTGTTAGCTCATCTCCTTTACTCAAAATATAATGAGTATAAAGAATAATGTAGCTGCTTACGTCGTGCTTTATCATATTCTTCTCATTAGCTTTTGTGTTTAGAGGAGGTGGATAAAAAAGTATCAGAGGCTACGAAGGAGAGAACGTGGGACAGAACAAGATCTGTCATCAGTGTCATCTGATAGTATTTCTGCTACCTGTTGGTGTCACTATCTCTACTGTTGGTCAAAGATTTGGTAGCCATGTACTTGCTTCGCAATTCCCGAAACAGACTTATATAAATCAACTGTGCTGTAGGCACATATTAGGAAAAAAAGCAGAAGCTAAATCTTGCTGGTCCCTTTTGACCACATACAGCTTAAACACACTTTCACTCAGGAATCTAAAGTCTGAATGGTCTGTTCCAATGCACTAAAGCTAGATATACCATATAAAGGCACAGGGATAAGGCTAAAATATTAAATAATCATATTTTCTGATAAAAATGTTTAAAGCTGACAAAAGAACATGGCAGTGGGATAATAAGGATAAGAAGCACAGCTAGTTGTCCATAGCTTTAAGTCTTTAGATGCAGCGACTTTACATCTTACTTATCTTTCTTATCTACTCCATGTACTGTATTCCCAGTCTGATCTGTCAATGCAAAGCAGCAAGGATATGAAGCCTGCCTGTCTCTGCAAGTTCTCTTTGACCATACCTTTGGTTTGGTTTTAAAGCAATAAAAAACTGTGTTCATCTTTTACACCTCTCTGAAGACATTTCATTATTAAATCTCAACATGTCTCCTTTTTAAGACCCACTAAAATGAGGCTGCAGTGTGGGAGTATAGGCTGGGAATATAATTTTTGATGCTTTTTGAATCTTAAACTAAAGTTTTCTGTAAATGTCATTTAAAAAAACACTCTTTAAAATTAAAAAAGAATTTAGGAAAACCCTGTGCTAAGGACCACACTTTCACAATACTACAATTTTACATTACTGTTTATAGAAATCACATCTCTTTAAACAAAAAAATCTATGATCAAGACATTACAGTTGTGAAAAATGTTAAAGAAATCACTGAATTGTTGAAAACCACTGTCTAAGCAGATGCAATCAAATTAAGGTAGTCTTTTTCTGAGAGTATAATCAGTCTGCAAATGCAAAGAATGTGTTCTTAATGTCAATTTATTTTACTATTTGAACTCAATTATGATCTTAATTTATATCAAGGAGTAATAAGGATTTAAAAAAAAAAAAGTAGAAAATATGTTTTCTTTCCCTAACTTTTGAATAAACATTATATGAAAGAAAATGAGTTCTATCAATTATATATTCTTGTAGGATGCAGTCGCCAGGACCTAATTTAGAAATAGTATTATATTTGTTTAATAAACCATTTAACTTATCAAAACAACTTATATTTAAAATTGACTTTTTCTATTTAACCAGTAAGTAAATGTACATATATAAACAATTTTTAAATGCTGTGTTTGTACCATTTTAATTGAATTCCAATTTCCATCTTAAGGAAGCTTGACAGAAACCACAAGTAAAAAAGAAATCATTATCTAGCAAAAGAGAAATGCACCATTTACCATTCTCTATTATTTAAAACCAAAATATTCCCCCAACATGAAAAGACTAAGAATCTGGATAAATGGCTCCTAAAATATAGAATATGTTATTAGACAGATATTTAGGTTATCTTTCTCTCTAAAAGGCACAAATTCAGTGAGAAGGGCTGCATTCTGTTACCATGTTAGGCTCTTTTGGAAAAAAGAATGATAGATGACATACGTAAAAAACTTGAAAATTGATGTTTTGAAATCCAGGTTTCTTGCTTGTTGATTTAAATAATGATTAAAATCAATGACCTAAAAGTCTTTTCAATCATTTTGATTTAAAGCAATTCACTCTCTACTACTGTAATAAGATTTAAGTTGGTAAAATGAGTAGTTTCCACTAGTTCAATCTTTTTAAACAGAGAAGAAACCAGTGAATATCAGCATCAGAAAGAAAGGAAAAAGTTTTTCATTTCCGTAAATGGATGACCCTCTTCAAATAGGGTAACTCTGGTTTGTTTCTCTCTCCTCAGTATGTCCTGAACTGAAACTAGACCTGTATCATGAAACTTTTTAAAGTAAAACGGTTTCTGCTTTCCAGAACCAAGAAGCAAGAGCAGAGTGAATCTGCCTCTTACTCAGTATTTATATTGTAGGCAATGGGTAAAACTATTCAAAATATTTCTAGGCTAGATTTTTTTTCAAGGTTTAGGTCCCTGAAGAAGTAGCTTGGGACTTCTGAGAATGTAAGTAGTAGTACAGATTTCACTTTTAAATTAGTGGTAACTGATCTCCCCAATGACTTGAAAACACTAGAAGATTTTAAACACATTTCTTTTTATATAAGTAACCTTAAAATATGTTCTAAATACTTAAGACCTGAAGGTTCTTTAAAAAAAAAGTGAATAAATGTTCAGACCTACAGGCCAGCTGTTTGCCCACAAGTAAACAGGAGATAACTTTATACACACACTTTAACCTGTCATGGACTAACAACAGGACACATTAGCTTAGCCCTCTGGTTTATAGGCTTTAAGTCTTTCTACTGTCCAGACCTAGGACCCTCACTTTCTAAGGGGCTACTTAAGGTAATGAATGATATGTAAGAGTTTCCCGTACCAACTGAGTGTGCGTAAATACTGTATCAGCTTTGAGTAGCATTGTCCACAAATTCTTAAACCTGAAAGCCAAGCTAATCAATTTGGCCTCATGCTTGCCTCAACAGGCTATGAGAAAGCACCAAGGCTAAAAGCGAACTAACCAGCACAGTTCTCCAGACCCACAGTAACAGGGAAATACAATTTTTAAGGAATTTTGGTAAGAATTTGGAGCTTCTGTTCCCCACAAAGACTTTTTTGCAGGCAGACCTGGGTTTTCTGACTTTCTTGTCTTTGTGTAATTAAGCTGCTTATTTTACCTGGTTGCTCTGTCCTTAAAAATATAATGCTAAATTGTTGCATTCTCCTTATCCTGCTGTAATAGGTGTACTATCTTCTTCTTCGTCAACACTGAAGCCAGAAAAAGGAGACATCTTTTCATTTTGAAAATTTGCTAGATGCAAATGGATTCTGTGGAAACCTTCTAATTTCAAGCATAAACAGCAGTCTGGGTGAAGGGTAGGAAACACCTCCTATGCCTTTAGCCATGAAAATGAATCATCTAATCTAATTTATTCATCTAGGCCCCTTTTGGAGTCAGCACAACTGGCACCTCTAGCAGCAACTCATGAATTACCATAAGAAGCAGTTATTTTCCTCTTGCCTCTAGTGTGCCTTCATTAAACTTTTCACCAATTGGATAATACTGTTAGCTTCTGACCACCACACTTGTGAAATAATTGGGATTTAACCCTCTGGCTCTTGTATGTTATTTCTCATATATTAGTAGTTTCTTATCTGTTAATCTTCAAGCATACAGGCAACATTTTCTTGCCTTTTGAAATGGTTTATACCCTAAAACTTTTCATAGTTATCCAATAGCCTGAGAAAAGGGCTGAAATGCAGAAGCTAATTTTGATTTTGTCACTGACAAGCTGTGTGTAGCCTTGGGGCTAGCCTGTCTCCTTGCAGCCTGCTCCCAGACAGAGGAAATATGTAGTTGCGCAGCTCTCAGCAGCAAAATAAGGACCAAACTGTGACTCATTGTCACATTTCTATTTGACTCTTGCTTCTCTCTTGCTCCACTGGGGAAATAAGTTGTGGCAGACAAACAGCTGGCACAGAAACCTTGTCTTTCTCCTCTCCTCGCCTCCCTGGATTAAATCAGTGCAGTCTCCAGAGCACTGCAGCAAGCAGAGATGAGTCTCTGTTCATTCTTCCCTGGATGGGAGGACAAAGTGTCAGGGGATGGCCATCAACCTTGCACTGTGCCCTGCAGGAGAATGGACTAGAAAGGACCAGCTATAGGGCTGGAGCTATTATGCACATACAGATTAAGGTGTACATTGGTAGAAGCCATTTCTCAGAGGTGTCAGACTTTTTCTGTATGTATTTCAGTGGTGGCAGCTCCAACTACATCTGCCATTGAGTCCAGTCCAATCCCTGTGTTCATAAACACAGGGAAGTATCATAGTTAGAGATACATGGCTTTCTAGACAATGCCTTAAGTAGAGCAGAGTAAAGATCCTGTCCACTACAAGAATATTCAGTAACTGCTTGAATGTAATAATAACAAGAACAGTAATTAGTAATCACTGTAATAATACTACTAATACTAATATTAATATTAGATCCTCAGAGTGTTGCAAAGACAGAGTACTTAGTCTCTGTACTGCGTCTCTGTACTTTTTTTTTATAGAGTTTTAAGGACTTCCACTTTTTAATAGTACATTTCTGTGATCGCAATGACATGCAATCTGAGAATGCTGAAGATAATCCTCTGGAATCTTCTCCTAAATACTTGACAGCTAGAGACATAGGTCCTGCCAGCTTTCTAAGGACATTTATAAATTGCTGTCTTCAGAGATCTCATTTTATCTTTCACACTGTACCTTTTACCAGTATTTCTACAACTAACAATTTGTAGCTGTGTAAAAGAATAAGTAGCACTTGTGGGTTTTGGTGTAAGTAGACAGGGCAGGGTCGTTGTTTATTTGCTACATTTTAAAGTAACTTAGTCTAATTGTCATTATCATGATGGTGACATGAAAGAGCCCCCCATTTCCCCTGCTCATCTGAATAGATCATTGTCCTGACACAGGCTGTCAGAAAGAGATACCCTGAGATGTGCACCAGCACACCCTGCCAGGGCTGTGCCATCTCTCTAAATGAGCACCCTCACTGGCCATGGCAGTGCTGAAGCCTGCATTGCTGCTGTGCCCGGCTCTCTGATGTGTCAGCATGGTACCCCAAAAGGCAAGGAGCCTGAGAGTGTGGCTGTGCGACTAACAGCGGGAAAAAAAGGGTTATGAATACCTATTGCAAGGAGTAAGTGGTTTAGTTCTAACAAAGTCCTGAAGAGCCCAGCAAATCATGGGCTGGGGGGAGTTATATGGAAAAAAAAAATTTTAAAAAATTGTTTGAAGTAACACATGTTCGAATAGTTTTTTGTTTATCCAAACTATATGCTGCTGAAGTTCATATCTAAATTTTCAGATTGTGAGCGCAAGTACTAGCCCCAGAGGAAAATAAACTGCACTGAAACATTAGCTCCAGGCTGAATTCTTACTTTTTTGCCATAAATAAAATTTCCATCTTGTGGATACAGAATTTAAAAATCAGTCAATCAACATAAGTGCATTCCAAGTACATGAAAATAAAATAAAACTAAGCCAAACATAACTAAACGAAACTAATTATATAGTTTATTTCCCTGTCATGTGTAAGGTCAGCTTACTGGGGACCTGATGCCCCTTGTCATCTAAGTCTATGCTTCGCACAAAAAACCCCACAGAAGACACACACTGTTACAGCTAAGGAACTCCCATAAAAACACTATAAAAGCACAATGGAAACATTTTCAGACTCATTGTTTTCTGTCATTCTAGGGTCTTTTATTTTCTTTCTTTAATAAACTAAATGACTGAAAAGTCATTTCCAGACTGATTGAAAATTGCTATTTTTCTATTAATTTTTGATTTAAAATCTCACTAATTTGGTTGTTTCAAAGATTTCCCTGATAACAGCTAGAAAATAACCAATGTTTCCAACAAACCTAGTTAAGAACATCTGAATAAACCAGTGTTAGTGCTTGGGTTAGGGCTGTCAGGCCTTAGCCACCTGTTTTGGCAGTATTTGCAGCCAGAAGTAAATTATAGATCTGTTCAACTGCTGATTAAAAAATCACATTGCCTCCCTGCTGTGGCTAACCAGACATCAAGCAAGGATCGTACTGCTTGACTTAGTCCTAACATCAACCCTTAAAAAGGAAGGGGATCACTTTCTAATAACACTTAATGCAGATCCTCTTAAAAGTATGGACAATAAAAAATGGAAGATTAAAACTACGTCTTTCATGCACTAAAACACCACATAATCCTGAGAAGCAGAATAAATATAACACTCAGTAGACTGTTTAAAAGCATTTTTTTTGTATTTTTGTAATTATTAAAGTTTTGTGGTTATTAAATTCGGGTAAACACTGGAAAGAAAAAGTTGGAGTGAATTTCAACTAAAATACTCAGTATTAAAGAGAGTTGAATTTTAAATATACCCCCCCTCTGACTTCAGCTGATAAAATATTGTTATGCATATAAAATATTATTTAAATACGAATGGTCAGGAAATATTAAAGTACCTGAAACATTCATATTTAGAATATGCATTTATTGGTTAATACAATTGCCTTTCATTCTTGCAGGCCAAGATCTGGCATATTTATTTCAGCACAATTTTCACTCACTCCTTTAGAAATCTGCCTGAATAAGGATTGCAGAGGGTTTTTTTACCTTTTGCTCTTCATGTACAGTTCACAAATACTCTGTGCATCCTATGGAAAAATCAGGGCCAACAAATTAAGCTATTCTGACTCTGGCAAATCTCTGATTATAAGGAGCTACCAAAGCTTTTTCTAAGCAAAGGCTTGAGAGTAGAACACCCTGAATTTCCGACATTCTCCTCTTGTATCACTCCAATGCAGCTGCCTAAAAAATGGTGTTCTGCGACTGAAACGAAGGTTATTTTTAGAGGTGTACAGAGAACTTGCTTCAGTAACTGGTAAAAACTCAGGCTACAGGAGTGGAAAAAAAAAAAAAGAAAAACCAGGAAAGAAAATTAAAAAGGATTCCAGAAAACAAAATTAAATGACCCTGGAGTGAAAACATTTGCTAAGAATAACAAATCATTTTGACATGCCAGTTCAATCATACTGTTAAAGCACATATCATTTTTGGTTAATTATATTTGAAAAGAGTTACTGTACCTTCTGCTGTTATCTCGGCCATGATGATGGTAAGAGATACTCTGTTTAAAAGGTCAAGATTTACTGTGGCAGCTTAGATAGTACTTCTGGGTTGCTGACACTTGCAGGAGCTGCAGAATGAGAAGGAGGGAGGTCCTCTGCTTTGTGTAATTGTGTTCCTTCTTCTTTTGCACCCCCTGAAATGTCTGTTTCCTCTGCAGAATCCTGGCCTCCCAGAGCAACCCAAGGCCTTCCAGAGGCAACACTTAAAGCTCAGTCTAAAGTATCAGCTTCTAACAAAAATAGCCATGCCTCAGAGCGAGCCTTCAGAATGTTTCCTAATATCCTCAGAACCATGCACACTACAAATAAAAAGTAAAAAGACACAGCTCTAAACAGGACAGGAATGCATGGAAAGGCAACAAAAATCAAAAAACTGGGAAAGAACTGTTCAACGCTCCCACAGCCTTGCTAGCATAATTGCAGTTCTTTGGGGGGTATGTCAGGAAACATGAAATATAGAGTTCAAAGTAACCTTATCCATCCCAGTACAACTTTATTCTTAGCACACTCGGTGCTTAGCACATTCTTCCTGGCCTTATATGGCTTGGGGAGGGTCCTATGAAGCTCACCGCTGACTAAGGGGGAGGGTAAATTTAGGTGATTTTCTCCACTTAGACTCGTAGTCGCAGTTCAGAACCAATTAAGATACTAATTTAAACCTATGAAATTGGTTTGGACATTTTTTGGTCCTCTTCTGATTTGCTGCAATTATCACTCATACCTGTGAAGTTCATTTAAGTATTATAGAACACTGATAAAAATTTAAATAATAATACTCTATATTATCTAGATATCTGAAGGTAATATGCAAAAAAAAATTAAGTAGATCAGATTTGTTTTTCTAGGTCTGACTCATGGAAATATTTAAGTAGCTCAAAAACACTATGATTTTTAAAAAGATTTTATAACACTGAAAAGAAGCAGGTTTTTAAAAGGAATGAAAAGGAGGTAAAATATTAACAATTTAAACAAGAATAATTATTTAAAAACCTGAGTAATCTTTTCATTACACTACTTGCAACTTTGCAGCTATGGAATTGTGTATGTGGTCTATAGCTTGAAAATGAAATTAGCAAAAAAGTGCCCTCAAGCCAGCATACCTCTACGTAAATGTCATCGTCACATGAAATCAGAAACCATCTCAAACAGCTCTTGCTAGTGAACCTATAGTCACCTTGTCTCTGCTACATGAGCTGGCATTTACACTTCTCATCTTCCCTCCAGGAGACATAAGCACCTGGCTCTGTGGCAAAGTGTGGGGAAAGGAATCTATTTATCCAATGCACAAGATGCAGAAGCAAAGGTTCATTGAACAACAAAATCACCACCAGGATTTTTCTCTTCCCTCTACTCTTAACACACTTCAAACCTGCCACATGTACGAAAATGTTAGCTTTTTCCAGCCAAAGCTTGCAATCAGTGCTTGATCCCCGTTCTTCTTTAGCTCTACTGACCAAATCTTTTGCACTGACAAGTTTTGATTACTTGATGCTAAGTACTCAATCCCTTTCTGATCATCCCTCCAGCCCTCTGTTTGCTCCTTTAGCCTGTTCTTCAGTAGATCCTCCTCACCAAGGCTGATAAAGAGATTTTAGATAAAACCTTATTTCTTCAAAAATACTCTTTCATGAATACCAAAATGGTCCGAGGAGTCACATTCACATATCAACAAAATAGCCACCCAGAAAAGGTCAGTGGTTAGTAAAGGATGGTAGAAGGAGTGATACTAAGGCAAATCCCTTGTTCTTCTTAATTATTTCTCTTCTGCTGAAGCAGTTCCATTTTACATGAACAATTAAATATTTGGGGTCACCTATGTTTTGACAGCTTTACTATTTGCTTGAGATGTGAGAGAGATCATCTGAATACCCAAAGCACAGAGCTAATCAATCCTGCAAAGTCAAGATTTCACTTTTATTCCTATTCAAATTGAATAAAAGAGTAAAGTCGTAGTTTGGGAATGTGGGGAGAGAGAAATGGGGAAAAATTCACATCTGAATATTTTCTTGTTTTATGGAGCAAGATCCTGAGATTGTAGACTATACCCAGACATAGGTTTTTGTATAACTAGCTGCATGTGTATGATTGTCTGTCCCTTGCCACTTTACATTTCAGCTACTACCACATGCCCTCTTTCCTCCATGCCTTATTTCCTTGCTACTATTTATGCTTACCTTCAATCATGGGCTGTTATTCTGAAACCAAAATATAAGAGCAGAAGAGGTGAGAGAATCCAACTGGAAACCAATTTTCCACAACATCAGCCCAGTGGCCAGAAAGAGAAGTGGTTGGTACCCCCTGCATCTCTTGTATGCACAAAATAGTCATTCTGGGAAGCAGGCTAAAAATGTCATACACACCAATATCTTACATCTGTAAGTGTGGCTTTAGGCAACTGTTTTGGAAATTACACAGTTGCTCCCTTTAAGGAGGAAAAACTCAAGGGATCTGGGTGTCATATTTACCAGAGACAATCACAGCCTTGGTGAAAATACACAGAAATAAAATAAATCAAGTTATGTGTATGTGCATAAACATTTAATCTGACAAACAAACATTGCCATCTGGAAATTGTAAAGAATGTCATATTTATTCCTTAGGAGTCTAAGCAAGGGAAAATCTGAAAAATTTTTTTAGGACAAGTTAGAAGTTTTGTCAAAATCTGAAATTCAGCTCCTGACTCAGTTTAGGAGTTTCTTTTAAATTAATCTGTGAAATTCAGTATGCAGCAAGTCAGTGAAAAATCTATACAACTCTTCATGCAACAAAGTTAACATTTTTTCCTGGCCTAGTTCATATGTTGAAAAATGCATTTTATTGGGAGCTTTTCCTGTCTAACCTGACCAGGAATGTTCTTTTGTAAGATGTCCTTTCTCTCTCTTTGCCCCTCAAACAACTAGGATACTGAAAATTCTAGAACTACTTTGGTTCTTGGAAGTGATATCTAAACTTGGATGTGCACAAGTTTTCCATATTTTCTTCTGATTATGCCTGGGGCACGATGAGAAAGTGCTCTTGCTTCAAGTTAACGATAGATATTCCCTTTCTGCTCACAGGGGTTACGTGGTGAATGAACTGTCCTGGGATCAGTTCCCACATTTGGTGTTGATGGAGGGAAGTGTAGAAGCAGCTACACGCTCACACCATATTCCTCAGATACACAAGTCTGTTTTAGACAAAATAAAATGACAGTTCTCTTTGCTCTGTAACTGTCTAGATAGGGAAAAAGTACCAATCTTAGGAAGAGAGGAGAAGGACATACTATATGCTGCTACTAATGTCTGCATATTGATCTCAGTTAATGTATATTTCACTGAGAATCCTAACTGATGAAACAAAATAAAGTAATTATTTGAGCAACATTTTAAGGAAAATGTCAAATGTTTACTATTTGTCAAATTCTAATGCAAACTCCTGCTTATTGGTAAAAAGTTTGGTTGTTCATATAATCAAAGTAGGAATATAGAAGTACTTTATGAGCTCATTTCTGGGTTGTCTTGATGATATTATTAAAAAGGGAATTGGGAGAGAACAGTTCATATCGAATTATGAGGTAATGAGAGGAGACACTTTGATGCTGATATAAGGAAGTATTGGAGGAATTGAGTATAACTGTCATTCAACAAGAAAATGAAGAACAACATTTGATTTGTCTGCTAACATATTACTGATGTATTTTCAGAGTTCAGTCCTACTGAGGATCAAACTATGCATGAGAAAAGGGTTTTGTATCCCATTGCATGCTCAGCAGCACAGCAGGCTCAAGAAAAGGAAACTTTAACTCTGATACACCCGATGATGTCCCCGGAGCAGATGGGAATATGTTGTTATTAGAAACACCCAGTAATCAACTGATAAGAACTAAATAGATGATGAAAGCATAATGCCAAGGAGAGGGCGAATGGTACTGAATCTAGTAAATAATAAAGACATATGCAGAAGCAAATATATGATGAGTGAAGTCTGTCGGCTGAGCTTTGATGTGCATATGAAGCCAGTTTCCTCTGAAACAGACTTTTTAGGCTTTTGTTTAGGAATACTGTTACTTATAGATGAGATTTTCATTCAACCCCAGTAGTAATACTGTGTTTTCCAGTATGAATAGGAACACACATTCTGGTGCCTCTGAGGTCCTGATCAGCCAAAGATGTAGTTGTGACTTTCTATGGACCATTAGACAACTCTCAAGTAATTTTTTTCCATTTGTGATTGATATTCCATAATTAACAGTTGCAAGATTTTTGGAATTGACATGACCAAAATATAGCCATATTCTGGATATTCTAAAGCACACCCAAAATATAAAACAAAGCAAGACCTCAGTATCACATCTGATCTAGGTTAAATCTTGGCATATGTATGTCTAACCATTCTCATAAATCCATCCGCATCATTTTTCAATTACAGAATTGCAGTCATATTGCTTTTAAACAAGTTTTTAGGAGACAGTAGGTTGAAGTCCATAGTAGATCTGTCCTACATTTAATGTGAACTACTGACAGACAGATAAGGAGTTCTGTCCCTGTAGGCAGACTGCTCTGGATGCAAATCAGCCTCCGCCTGGGGATGGCTGACAAGCACACTGGGGTCACATCACCTTGGCACTCTGAGTTCATTAAAGGACATTTCCAAAACTATATGATAGAAACACAGGAGGTATGAAAGAAAATATCTATGATACTGACTATTCTGCTTTACTATGGACAATATCCCTATTAGTCACTGTACCTCAAAACTGTTGAAGTAGCCTCAGTCTGGGTGTGTGAATAACAAACATTTTCTAACATCCAAGAAAGTCAACTGATTATAAAACTACTTCCAGGAAGCAAGAACATCCTACTTATTCTTCTTGCAAGCCGGCCAAATAGACAGTCTGTGGAAGGAAATAAGCCTAAAGCAGCCCCCTTTCTTAAAAGAGTCAGGGGGTTTCAGTGTTCTCTGCTTTAACTCTACTGAGTATAACTATAAGCTAGGTTCAGGGAGGGCATTTATTGCAGCATGCCAAGGTAGACTGCATTTGAATGACCTTTACAGCTCCATGCTGCATGCTTCTCCTTTTCCTTTGATTATTCTTGTTATTCTTAATGACTATTGTTTTAATACCACCTATGTGGCTTTACTTTCACATCTAGAAAATTACTCAGAAGCTGTTTCAAAGACGAGTTCTATGTGAAAAAGGAATATCTGGAGCTGGCCCTTTTTAAGAAGCAAGGACAAAAAGTACACTGTAACTGTCTATTTCTTCAGGACAACCTGTAGCTTGACCGTGTATGGAACATGGCAAGTTGCCAAACAATTACTGGAGATGGGAATTGGCCCTGTCACAACATTAATTACTCCTGTCAAATACTGATTGAGAACTGTTCAAATATACCAAAGTACTTGGTGTTGGGTCAAAAATGTCCTTTTTGAAGCAAGGTGACTTCTGTTCCCATGACTTTACTTGAGAACAAAAATTTTCTAAAAGAATTCACTGATTTAAAAAAAAAATATTTGAAACAAAGTTTCTATGCTGAAAGAACAAGACTCAGAAATATATCACAGAAAAATAGGTAGACAAAGAGCAAAACCTTTCCTAAACTTCAAATTTCAAACCCAGCTCCAAATTTCTACTAATACATATTAAATTTGTTTTCAGATCTTAGCCTTATGAAAAGCCCCAATAGAAATCACCATATAATTGTTTGGTTTTTTTCCAGATATGACCATAGTCAAGCACATTGACAAAAACAGATGGAGAGAAAGACTACTTTGAACAAAAGACTGATGTGAAAAGACAAGGCAAATGTATGTTTTCATGCTGAGTACTTGGGGAAAAAATATGGGGTAGAACTAGGTATCGCATTACTTCAGTAATGTGAACCCTTTTGGGGATGCTTTAAACTATCTGCTCAGCATGACCTTCACAACCAAGAGGAAATCTCTTCATTTTAATAGCTTATTCTTCTTCTTGGTATGTCACATTATGTACCACATGTTCTTAGACACTCAGGCTAGACTGGACTTCCCCTAGTCACATTACCAAAGGATTTGCCTTGTAAGTAAACCCAGCCAAATTGTCAGGAGGCCCATCTGGATTTTGGCACCTACACAGCTTTTCTGAGAGCAGACACTCAGTATCTAGGCATAGTGAATTAAAAGCCATTTTCAAGTGAAGCACTTTTTGTCCTGGACATGTCTGTGTGTGTGATACAGCTGCAGCTCTAAGAGCAGTTTTCCTGACAGTTTGTGTCTCCTGTGTTTTGTGTTTGTTTGGGGTTTTTTGAACATCAGGGTTTTCTGCTACTCCCAGGTCACTGTTGCCCGGGGACATTAGGACCTGCTTGAGTTGTGCATTTCCACTGATATGACAGATATCAGCTCCTGGCAGTGGATAAATCATTTCATAACTCCTCAAATACAAAAGCCTCTAGATTAATTAACTCTTTATGTACCACAGTCACCCATCCAGCAATACACAAACGTACGACTCAAGCTGCTCAAGAAAAAATCGAATCTGCCATTTGTCACAAATATTCAGAGAGCGATACAGAACAAAGGAGAAAAATATAAAGCAGAAAAGTATTTCAGCAATTATCATCCATAAGAAAGAAATTACATGAAAGAAACCAGATTTATGGAAAAAAAGTCTGTTTCTACAACAGCTATAATTTTTCTTTGTGTTTCCTCTATCTTTCTCCTACATTCTAGTCACAGTCTTGGACAGATCAAAGCTAGAATTGCAGATGAAGAACCCACTTTATTATTATTATTATTATTATTATTATTATTATCACTATTTAAAAAGAAAATCTAATCTGGGAGCTTTTTCATTGGCAATTTAGCTCCTTTACAGAGTAGAAGACATGAATTAGTAAATTCAACCTTGTCAGTGCTGACAGCTGCAACTGCAGTGAAAAAAGGATGTCTAAAAATTAAAGGATCTTTTAAAAGGAAAAAAATTTGAGCATTATTGTCTTTACAACTCATCATAGCATGTATATATTAATTTTCCTTCAATAGTACATCACCATTTGTCACTGTCAACCAATTTAGATTCCTGTCCAAGCTCCAACATATGTCCATAGTCAATTTCTTAATGCAAACCATAAAGAATATTTCTCTGCAAAGCATTTACTGAAAAGAATTGCTACGCCTTTCTTTCTCCTCTCCAGTCACCCTGAAAGAGCAGAACACAAATAGACCAAGTGTAGAGGACTACAATGATCCTTAAGGGACAGTTATACCTTTGCTTTTTCCAAATTCCCATTTTTAAATGAAAATAAAAGTATTACCCCAGAGGCACAAAGTAGAAGATCCTCAGCTGCGTCCCCAGAGCTCAGAAGACAAGGCAAGGACATTGGGGACTTTTGGAAGCTCCCGGCTGCATTCCCAGGGCCTGAGGAAAGTGTGCAGCGCTGGTACAACTGGCACAAGCCGCAGCTGCCAAGGAGCTGTTGGCAGGTGTTCCCTGTGGGGCCAAGGGGCCGTGCAGCCAGATCCAGCAGGGCAGCAGGTCGAGCTGTTGTGCAACCGTAAAACAGTCCAGACTAGGACACAAATGTTTTCTGGAGGATGTGGCCTCTAGTTTAAAGGTTTGTGCTTGTCATCATTTTGTAGGTCTTGGAAGTAATTATAACCACGCTTGTAGTTTTTAAATTCATTGGCAGCCTGTGAAGTGGACATTTGACTATAAAATCCAATTTTATATGTCTTGAACTTAAAGATTTTCCTCTCTGGCCACTCCTACTTCTTGTCCTTTCCTGAGCTACCTGGAAAGTTCAAGTTTTGCTCAAGTTCATGTCAGGAGAAAGGTTTTGTGAAGAAAATGTAGCCTGGATATTTGGATTCTGCTTCACCTAACAATGCTGCCTTATGACGAACAAGGAAAAAACATGTTTCGTGTTACTTAGGTAACAGATAATTGAGAAAGGGGTCTTGATTTTCTTGTTTTGTGGTGTTGTGCATTTTTTTCCCTATGAGAGGGAAGGTAGCTAGGCTTTTACTCAATCTCTGAGGAAGGCAGGTATAACAATACTTCTATTTGCCACATTTCAGAGTAATGACAAAAAAGTGTTATCTGTTCTACAAATAAGAATCAGAGCATGACAGCTGAGTGGAGAAAACATTTGGTTCAGCTGCAGAAATAACAAAGGCCACACGACATCAGATACACAAACCCAGGACTGAAAATACAATCAACCAGAACACGCAGTTTTCGCACATCACCAAATTTGACCTAATGTTCAAAATCAAGTTTGTGACCCATATACAGCAAAGAGGTGCCTGACAGAAATGTGGGTTCTGCACAGCCCTGGGGGAGGTCACACAGAGGCAGAAGACTGCAAGTAGTGAGTGGTTCATGCCACAAGCACAGTTATGGTCCCAGCTCCCTCTGCTACCTGACTTGACAAACCTGGTCTGTAAATGATACCATCCCACTTCCTTACACCATTTGTCAAATGAGTCCTTCTTACTCCCATTCTCCCCACCAGTAAATTTCTTTTTTTAGTTAAAAACCACACAAATTTTCATTTGTTACAGTAGTGGCCTGACAGCAACTGGCAAGCACTGCAGGCAGACTAAATCTTAATGGTCTTTTTAAACCACTCAGAGTAATGTTTCTAGTTTTCCATTCCATACTAACACCAGTGGACTTGAATAGAAATTTACTCTTGATCTTTTCCTCCTAAAAGACTGACGCATCAGAAAGAGGAAAAAAGCTCTTTTACACTGTCTGAGTATACAATGTCTATCAACCCTTTTACTGGAATCAAAAAGTGTGGAGGATCAAACACTTAAAGCTGGTGGTCCTGAAGTAAATTCATGTCTTTTATTGTCCGGGTGTTTTTTGAGAGGTTAATTTAAACACACCTGTCACTCTTAAGCACAAAGCAGTTGGAGTATATTAATATTCTGCTGAATTATTTAAAAGATATGACTAATGATTCATGTACCATAAGACTGTTATCTTCAAAAATAACATCTGTGTCAGTCATTGCTGAGCGGTTAAGATTTCATCACCAGCATTTGTCAGTGTTTCTGAGTCCTTAGTGTGAAGGATTCTGCCATGTTTCCTGCCAGCTCTCCTGCGCCTTCAGGTGTAAAACCCAACCTGCAGACTCCTTCATATTGTCTATTTTAATTAGGGATGAATAAGAGTAAAATTTGGAGTCTCCTTCCTGAGCAAAATCTCATAAACTCTGATAAACTAAGGACTGTGGAGTAGATATGTTAGACAGTCTGGTGTGATATAAGTGTTCCTTCAAGAAAGTAGAACTTGATCCTACAATTTTTTTCCTGAGTCCTGAGAAAGAGCAGTATTATCGAATGCAATAGCTCAGGGAACTGAACCAAATACGATCTACTAACTAAAAGAGAGTTCTCACAGACCTGTGGCAGTGGTATTGTGTCCTCATATGTATAAAACAGAGTCTTCAGCTGCACACCAGAAATGAATCATCACTGAGAAGAAAAAAGAGCAAGCATTAAAAAGCATGAAAAGGAAATTTTAGTACTTTAATTTATGGCACAAAGTACCTTTCTCCCATGGTATGTGTCTGATATCAGATGAAGAACATTTGGCTGTGCAAGTTATTTCTGATAATTATCTGACTGAAGGAGTTCACAAAGGAGTTTCTGCATTCTGCTGTTTCTAAATTGAACAGCACCAGCACATCAAACTGTGAACACCTTTGAAAGTGTAGCTGTCTCAGTGATCCATCACACAGAAATCATGTGTGAAGTACAGAAACATTTCTAGGAAAGTTCCTTTGCTGCTACATCGTGGACAGAAGAAGCTTTTGTTACTTGTTGATCATGCATTTTAGTAGAGGTTCTGGCATCAAAGAACCTCTTTCTCACCCAACTCAATCAATTAAAGGCCGGTATTCAGAGTTTTCAAAGATCTCAGTTAGAGCAAGTAAGAACTGTGGGAAATTCAAAAACGAAATGTGGATTATGTACTTTATTGCTTGTACATTTGCATCGCATACACAATCATTAATTGTAAACATAAGTATTTAATTGAAAGCATGCATATGCTATGATTATACTAAAAGACAAATTTACTAAGTTATTGGAAGTTTTACAGTCACTTGATCAGTTGTCTTTCATCAAAAGTATAGCATACCTGAAAATTTCAGTCACGTTATGGAAGCAATGTGAAAGAATGAATGAAGAATGAATGAATGAATGAATGAATGAATGAATGAATAGCAGCCACACATTTTAAGGGTCTAGTCCTTTATTATTTGCTATTCTCAATGTAGAGGACATACAATATCTGTTACATTTCTTTAGAAACCTTTTGGTCCACTTTTATTTATTTTTAAAATAATCTTGTGATACACTTCACAGAAATGAAACTTTATTTCCATAACTGAGAGTATCAAGATACTGTCTCTCAGATTTTAGTTTGTTTTGTACTTCTTTGGAGTACTACAGATATACTGTACAGAATCCTGTATGACATGAATTGAGTTTTATCTCGTAGTCTCACACAGTACTAGCAGCTTACCTCATTGTAGTTACAGGTAAACCCCAAGACAAAATACTGGAAACTTTTGGGACTCAAAGGGTTCCAGCAGGGGTCCACATGTAAAGTTATAGAGAGCCCCAGCTTGAACAGTAGCAGTGTTGTGGTACCTGTGTCTAAACATGCTTGAATGCAAGGGTCTACTGCTACAGGAAGGGCTGGGAGAGGCACAGAGAACTGGTTGTCCTGCTTTTTAGACTTGTGCTAACCTTCACAAGAGCAAGCATTCAACATAAATATGCCATTGGGACACTAAAAAGATATGGGTACTTCGAATAATTTACAAACTAAAAGTTCTGATCCAAATGCATACCCATGCCCTGCTCGTGAGAACTGTTTTCTGCCAAATTTTCAAATTGGACAGCAATTTATGTCTACAACTCTAAAGAAAAGGTCAAGTGCCTCATTTGAATGTATCTCTCTCAGTTGCTACAATTTTTGCATTTCCATTAGCATTATTTCAGTTGTGCCACGGGCAACTAAAATGAAACATTAAGATGTGAAATCTAAATGATTATTTAACAAACTTGTGCAAGAATCTGGAACCCAGTGTAACAAGTAAACCCTGTGATTGACTACTGTGTCTGTTGCTCAACATCAAAATAATATAGGGAGTATTCATCTGTCACTATTAAAAAGAAATAAAACAGAACTATTAAAATGTACACTCAGCATGAGAATTTTAAATACTTTGACACATTTTTGTAAAAAAATTCCCACACTTAAATGCTATTTTTCAAATTATTAACATTGATTAATTCACCAGTAAAAAGATTATTTGCATAATTTTTAAGATATATAATTAACAGAGAGATTTGTATGAACACTTTAGTCTTGGAAGTGTTTTTAAAGGGTCTCCTTTCAGGTCAAGCTGCTATTTTTACAGTCACAACCATCAGGGCAAAATTAAATACATACACCTTACTCTTTATACTGTTCATACTTATGTTACACAGAGAATAAGAGTGTGTTTTGAGGCTGTTCAGAAGGAGCCACTGGTGATAGAAGTACTATGCCTCAGCCTTCTGACAGCCACACAATGCAGTGTCATTGAGGTGGAGGGATTCTAGTGGCAATTGCAGTTTTACTCGTTGTTACAGCAGATAATGTCTTCTCACACCTTATGACTTCAGAGACAATTCCCAGCATTTTGTACCTGTAAAATTCAGAAAAAAAAGAACCAAACTGCGTGAAAGGGTATGCTTAGACCGTGTGAATGCCAAAATTCAAAATCAAAAGGACATGATATACCAGTATATGCAAGAGACAAAGAAAATTCAGAATTTGAAGTTTTCTGTGTTATCCACACATCCCCTTTAAGAGAGTCTAGGGTTGTCCCTAGATATCCGTTGTGATCCCAGTGGGCCAAAGCAAGCCTGTAACAAGAAAATCCCCTCACTTTTTTTGTTTATCGCGTCTTTGGTTGCTGTGCAATTAATACATTAATTTTGCAAAGAGAGAAGAATTTCCTAACAAAAAAAGGGAGCAAATCTAACACATGAATTCAGCACAGTGTAAAAACATACTGTCTGACCATACCTGCCAAGGAAATATCAAAAAAACAGAAATAAAAAATTGATATTTGATGTGAGCAGACTTGTGGTTTTCTTCTGCTGTTAGAAAAAGAATTCTTCAGCCAAAATGTCAGCTCACTGGTCAGATTGTATCAATACATTGCAGCTATTTTACAGATCAATATCTACTTTACATTCCCTTCTTGGCAAATTTTAAAACCGTCACCACATTTTGGAGAGTCAGAAACTCTACTATCACTGAACTTGATGACTTGTCAGCTGAAGGATTTGCCTTTTTATCGCAAAACCAGGCACACACATACTTGATTGTAAAGAATTCCTTTAAAATTTATTTATAAAATGACAGCCTTTTTCTCTCTCATTTCCCTCTGGAAAACCTTGCATTCACAAATTTGATCTTCTGTCTTCCAGATTTTCAAACATCTCCTGAGTCTTTACAATGTCAGATTGATTCTGTCATTGAGTTTGAGATGAATTTAGTCCCTTCTTGATAGCCTCATTTCACTATTCCATCTGAAAGTCGTTATTAAAAATCCCTTAAATTTATCATTTATTCCTTTAGTTTTAGAAATCATCTGCCACAAAAGAAGCACTGGAACAAAATATTCCCCTGGTATTTCTCACACATCTACTGTCATTTGACAGTACACTGCCAGGACGCACAGCCATTCTGCCCTACACACCACCCGCTCTGTCTGTTCCCATCAGGTTTTTCCCTTACTCACCTTGGAGCACCAGTCCCACCAGTGACAATCGACCCCAGTGAAGACTATCAGACTGCTGTCATTTTGAGCCCCATTGCTCCAGTGAAAGCTCTCTACCACCACAACCATTCCATTCCTTAGCTCTGTGGAACTGAGGTGGATACATGGGCTGATGAATAGCAATGGATTGCTTTGTCTTGCAAGGACCACCAGAAACAAGCTGTACAATTGCCATGTTGTAGTTGCTTAGACTGGAGATGATCACCACAACACAAAATATCTCCAAGTCTATCAGTAGTTAGACTAAGCTAACTTTTTCTTGGAGCAGACAAAATTAATTAGTTTAACGCAGTTCATTCAGTCTCTACCAGCAAAAATCCTGCTGTGGCCACTGGCCAGAAAAAGGCAGCACTTGCAACAGGCTTTTTCTCCCCTTGTGAGTCTCCAGGTACTGTTTCTAACCGCGTGGAGCCTTCACCTGTCCCTGCAGGCAGGGGGTTTTTGTTACTTTAATACACTGTATCAGGGAACTTAGAAGCAACTACTGACAAACAGCTTCCCTCTGGATGACCCCAGCACCACATAAGGAGCTGACAGCTCCGCCAAAATGTCTTTATAGTTATGGTATCATCACATAGTGCCAGTAGCTTCTTTGGTGACTGCAGAATCTCCAGTAACTGTTGGAGATGTAAGGCTGAATATAAGCACCAGCCAAAACCAAAACCCTCTACATACCTTTTGCCTTGATTTCAAGGTTCGTCTCTTTTTTGCAAAAGAAAATTATGGAGCTGATAATCACATCCATCCTTTGAGACCTTCACTGTCTCTGCACACCTACCTGCTTCCAGCTGACCTGGCAGCTTGCCTAATTTATGAGACAGTTGCATCAGTGTTTCCACTCTTTTCATTTTAGGGATTCCACTCACTCAACTCAGTTCTCCCTGCCAAATCTCCTTAAGGATCAAAATTCAGGTGCTAGATATGGACATCTCTGTATTTCAAATTTGAGCCTAAAGTGGAGACTAAAAACAAAATAAAGGACAAAGTCAACAATTAAATCAAAATTTACTGAAGAAGGGAAGATTTATTATTCTAAAAGAAGCATTGGAGCACTGATGGTCAGTGGTGGGTAGTAGCGAAAAATTCCATGGAAAAGCTATATTACAACACCACTAATTGGATGTACAAAGCTATGCAGGTTTTCCATGGCAAAAACTTAAATACAGCCTAGTTACAAAATAATATAACAGTGCATATCAGGACCAAAGGGACCTGTGAATCTACTTCTACCCTCACTCTAAGGAGCTGAAATGTACCAGGTTTTAACTTTATTGAGAATGAGCAGTGCTGTTAATTTAGCCATGTCACACTTCATTGCAGTCTAACACTGGTTTGGAAAGACAGAAAAAGTTTTCCTGAGAATTTTGATAAATAGAAATATTCTCTTCAGAAACAGTCCTGTGATTTTGTCCTTCATTTAAACCTTCTCTCAGGACTACAGACTCTTACATGTAGTTTACTGCTGATTCAAATTATCTTTGTGGCTCAGAGCATATTTAAGGTGCCTCTAATATTGACAAGGTTCCTTTTTTAAGTTGTATTAATTATTTTGGTAGTTTGTCTATTACTGAAATCACAGAAGATTTCAACTTGACATGCATTTCTTTGCACCAAAATATAATGAGTTCATGAATCAATTTACTTCTGTTGTATTTATTCCTAAAATAATATATAATATCTCTCTCTCTCTCTCTCTCTTTGCTTTAAATATGGATGGACCACTTGGCTGAAAACTGTCTTGGGGTATCTGAGAACTGAATAAAAACTAAATCATAGGATTCTCCTCCTACTTACTATCCACATTTATATGATGTATATAGTTCTATGTATTCTTTTTATTGTAACTATTGCTGCAACTAAAACAGAAATTAAAAGTTACATGAAATGACAAGGAAAGTTTGAAAGCAAAGGACTGGTTTTAAGCAGTTTCTTGTCAGGTCTCTATTGAACAGCTCAGACCTAAACACTCTAAAGGGATTTAAAGTTTAGAGACCTTTGTATTGCTCCTAACCTAAATTCAGAAAGACAGTGCTTAGTGTTTCAGTGAAAAGGTGGATTTCAATATCCTGCAACAAAATCCTTATTTCTATATCTGACCTCTCAGGGAATATGAGAGAAGTAGCAGTGGGAACAGACAGTGGAAGCCCGCAGAAAGAAAGCAAATAAATACAATTTCTTAAAAATTATTGAAGTCAGATTGTCATAAAATGAAGTTTTAGAATGCAGTGGGAGACATCAACAGGAAATTTAATAACAAGGAGCAAAGGGAATTAATTTTGGAGGTAAGTTGCTATATCCTCCATCTGCACTGCCATTAGACAAAACCATTTTAAAGTTTTCTACTACAGACAGCCCAGTCCCAGAGGTTCAGTGAACACTGTCTAGGAAAGAGCACTTGACAGGGTCAGTAAAAGGTGAAGGGTTTACAGTGCCTGAAATATAGTAAGAATGTCTGAATGTCACTTCTAAAATCAATCCTTTTGCCTGCTGAATTAGACTGTAGTTTTTATTCCACTGGTGATTTCTTCTGATTTTTTTTCTAGTAGCATATGATAACAGCTTGAGTAAGAAGAAATTAATTTCTCATGTGTTAGTGACAACCAGATGTTCAGTCCTAGACAGGTAGAAGAAAGAAAAGCAATGGCAGATATGAAAAAAGAGGTCTCCTTAGAACTTCAAGCACTCTGATTCCTCTTGTTCTGCAAAAGTATACCTATTCCATGTAGACACTTTTATCATGTATCAGGCAAAAAGAATAGGAAATACCTTATGTCACATTCACTAAAATGTATTAGAAATGCATTTGAGCGTGGCGACTTTGAAAGAGTGATTGCTTTTTGAGTAGGCAAGCACAAGAGGTATAAAATACAGAATTCTTGTTATCTGTTTCTTACAAATATTATCAAAATGGCATTTTTTTGCACAGATAATGGTTGATCTATAATTTTTTTTTATAACTATAGCTTCAATTATATAAGAACTTTGACCTTATAACTCAAAGAAACGGTCTAAATAAAAGGTAAAACATGAAAACCAAGAATGAATATTTTGTCATGAATAAGCCAAGTATATCTACTAGGTCTTTTCAGTGCTCCAAACTGAGAATATGTCAGTACTGAACTTTTCTGCCAAGATCAAAGTTTTACACATTTTTCATTTGCTGCTCAAGACTAGAATGATGTAGATATGTTGGTATCTTAAGTGTCTGTATTCACTCTCACTAGATAACAGATTGTATTGCTCACTATTTCTTCTCCCTGCCAACCCATTCCACAGTGTGCTGGTACAAAGAGTTTGTTTGTGGAGATGGAGTTTTGCCAAAGTGGTCATTAATGGCCATCATCATCTGCTCACTATCCCATACACAGTCTAGAGAGAGAGAGGAAAGGATTTCCTACCCCCTCTCACAGCTATGCAGCACAGCCAGTGACTAAGCCCTTTTTTAAAAATCAGCCTCTATTAGACATGTTAAAGATTCTCAGTGAATGGGAAATCTGGGAAAAAACAAGAATTAGTCACTCTATTTCTCATTTTTGAGCCATGGTAGGAAAAATTGTAACTTAGAGTGGTTATTCTCAAGTAGAAAGGTCAGTACTATGGAACAATGGGAGGTAGCTTGATACTGAGGGGTCCTTATCAACCCCATAACAGAAGGAAACTGCTCAGTTTTTATAAGATTGGTGTTCCCTGACTTTCCATTTGGAATCAGGATCAGAATCCAGGGAGTGCTACAGGAGCTTCAGAAGGGAAAATTTCTCTCCTCAGCAGTTACTATGCATTGTAAAAGGACTAGTTTATGTAAAGTCTTTCCAAATATGGAATTAATGATTGAATACCCAATTCTGAAGATGACTAAAAATCCATACTGAGATGCCTAGCAAGTCTATTTCCAGTTGCATTCTAATTTGGAGATTTGTAATAGCTAATAATAACACCCTGAATACCTTTGACACTCCTATAAGATACCCCAAAATTGTGCTTTGCCCACTTCCAGTGGACCCCACCATGGGCACTGGGATAGACCAGATCAATCACATGCCTGCCACTCTCCATCTGTCCCTGTCTCCAAAATACCTCAAGACTGCTGCAAAGTATGTAAAAAGCCTTCCTGTTTCTCTTTTCCTCAGTTTCTGAGTCACAGGAATTGTCCTTAGCCTGGACCTGGAGTTTTCATAGCCCTTACACATCACTAACCTCAGTCTTTATCTCAAAATTGTGGAATCAAAGTGGAGGTAAGCTCATATCAAATAGCCAAGATTTAATTTTCTTCTCTATAGTTTTGGTTTTTTTTTTTTTCATTTAATACATAAATGAAATAACATTCACAGAGTGGAATATGTCATTTTTTTCAACACTTCTTATATTTGATTACTATAGAGTTATTTTCTATATATTCGATGATCAATCAGCATTATATAAAGGCAAATAAAATACCAGAGAAAATCAATATAAATCTTGAAAAGATACAAAAATATCTAAATAAAAATACATAAAATAAAATGAAAAATAACTTTTAGAAAACTTTGTTTAATTTAAAAAGACAAAATAAAAGGAAAAAATATTAATCAATCACATGCAACAGGGAGTTTGATTATCACATGATGATAATTCCTCCAGGCCCTTATAGCAGTATTCAATCCAAGCTATAAATAGCATCACAGTAAATGCTAATGGCTGAGTTACACATTCATTTTCCATGTTATCACTGTGGAGATCTTAAGGGATGCATTCTGGACAATGTCCATCGTGCCTGTCTTGCAAAATGAGCAGAATTCCAGATAAGAATCTAAGCAATAGATTTAGAGAGGAAAAACATTCGTAATTTTTTTTACAAACCTTGAAATAGAAAGAGTTATTATGGAAAATCTCACACCTTCTTTCATATACAGAGTATAAAAATATATTTTCACCTCTGAATAATGTCTATGAGAATACCAGAATGCTAATAATAGTCATCAAATTTCCATTAGTGTTTATATTTTGTACCCAAATTACAGATCATTGTGTGGCAGATGGAAAGAATACAGATTAAAAATGTGTTAACAGTAACCCACTACGCTGTCTACAAGCTTTGGGAATTCTTGAATCGAGACAAAATCACAAGCTTTTAATCAAATTATAAAAACTGATAGGAATAGGTAAAGGTTATTAATAGCTGAAGGAAATAGGAAACATTTGCCATCAAATAAGCAGATTTCAGAGAGGGTTCTGTATACAAACTCCATTTTAATAGTTTTCACCAGTGTATATTTTCACCCTCAAATTCAAATTAATTTAAATAACAAGGTAAGGCAGACATAAATACATTCTGGGAAGGCATCATTACAAACTGAAATTCCTTAGAGGCACAGCGTACCATGTGTGATCAAACGTGACATATTAATGTAGAGTCTCAGTAGATTTCAGAGGTAATGTTTGACAGGGTCCAGTGGTCCTGTTATAATTTTTCAACTTGCACCTCAGGCATGGAGATGTGAAAGGTAGCCCCACTTAGCTGCTTGAAGTTCCTTCTTTCAGCAAAGATGCCAGAAGAGACTACTTCTTCCTGTTCTAAAATTATAATTTAGGTCCAGAATAAAAGTCCACTCAGAACAAAAGTCCACCCAGAAAAAATGCTCCCACATAGCTGTTGCAAATGATGGAGACACCTTTTAGGAGCTGGCCTCTGGTGATCCTTGTAGGTCCCTTCCAACTCAGGATATTCCATGACTTATGATTTTCATAATCCCTGTCAACATATAACACTCAATGTTTATGATTAACAAAAAATACAGTATAGAAAGTATGCAAACTTTGGCCATGATTTATATATCTCTTATAGGTTGTTCTTTCTTTGTGGTTCTCAGAGCTCTGTGTCATGAAATAACATTATTGCTGCTATTTCCAGGCATAAGCAACAAAATCACAGAGAGAAAAATATATTTACCAAGATCATCAATTACTCAACAACATAATTTGCAATACAAACCCGGTTTCTTTGGTCTCAAATCTCCACACTGTTTCTAATTATTTTTTTTATTATCTCTATACTCTTCAAGAAACACATAATACGACTACTCTATCATCTATGGCTCAAATTATCCAATAAAAACTACATACATTTGCTGTTTTGCTGTAGTGTAAAGCTTGTCATAGGATCAAATCTGTTAAAAACCATTTCTGTTTCTGTTTTTTATTAAAATACATGCTTATTTTCTGTGGTAAGTTTTACAGAAAAGCAATTCAAAAATATTCAGAAAATAATTTAAAATAATCACAGGGAAAACATAATTTCCTGTTGCAAAGACATCCACTTATCTTCAGATATTCTTTTTCTATTCTTATGCCAGATGTTAATTTGGCTCGCACGCCCTTGCATGCAGCCCTATTGCAACTTTAATCAAGTGATTAAGAGAGCTGTTATTTCATTAGTACATCCTTTTACTGATCATTGTGACACACTAGTTATAGACAAAATGAGTACCAGAGGCTTGTTTCAAAAACTGTATATTGTCATTTCCACTGCCACAACAATTTTTTCGCCTTTCAATCTGCAAGAATGTAATTGTACTAAACAATCTGAACTAGCAACACTTCCATCTCTGTCTAAAAGGTGCTTAATTCCAGAGCAATGAAGTTTTGTTTTGTCTAGACGAAAGAAAGAAAGAAAGAAAGAAAGAAAGAAAGAAAGAAAGAAAGAAAGAAAGAAAGAAAGAAAGAAAGAAAAAGAAAGAAAGGAGAAAAGTAAAGAGGAAGGACAAAAACATGCAAAGGGGTATTTTATTTTATTTTATTTTTATTTTTAAAGGCCTCTTGACATGAGGGAAATACTTGTTATTAATAATCAGCCAGATGCCTCCTCCACCACTTATGGTAAAATTGATCTAACTACTTTAAAAAAGCCCCATTCTACAGTTTTCATTTTCCTGCATTTGCTGACTACTTTATGCAAATCACTGAGGGTAATAGATATGAGGAACTGAATACTTTTTTGCAATGGATTCCAGTAAGAAATGGATTTCATAATGCAATTGGTGCTATTAATAGTCAGAATTAAAGTATTTTTATTACCAAACACCTTTTTTTGAGCTATGAGTGAAAAATACCAGCTGCTTCCAATAAAACAAAAATTAATTATACAAAACCTAATCCTTTAGCGAATGACATATACCTCCGATTTTTAAAATTCAGAAGTATGTAAAATCCATCTCATCTTCCCAGACACCTTCAGCTTTATACTATACCAACATAGTTCAGTATATAATGATAGAAGCCATTTAGGTATTCACATACAGTCATGATTTTGGCATTTTGGAGCATACTGACCAAGATTTTGGGTCTCATCAGCCCCACAGGTGACCTTTGTGTCCTCCTCAAGGACCACCTCACAGACAGTGACTCTCAGTTTCCCAGGGTGGATCTGCGATTATTCCACTGTTGTCATCTACAGAAATCAGATTCATGACAATGAAAGGGTGGCCAATATTAATCCTTAAAAGATGTGTTCAAGGAAGAAATTTTAGTAGCTGAAAATAAAAGCTTTTTTGATTCTCGTACAATCAGCTACACAGCTCAGAGACTGGTGAAAAAAAAGACTGCGTTTTCTGTCCAAAATTGGATATGATCTAATCTAAGGAGTATGTCAAGTTTCTTCAAGAGAGAAGCAGACCTTTTAATTTTGAATCAGCGTGGGGGCCTAAATGAACAGACCAATCTTTCCCCCCAATCTTTCCCCAACTCAAATTTGTAAGATAAATGGATTTGTAAATAGTTGTTCATTACACCAAGAAAAGATAGCTTTCAGGATTGCTATAAAAAAAGCATTTGACATCTATTATTACACTCTAATTGCTGCACATTCACAATGCCATAAAAGTGTGAAAGGGTATGCTGTTACTTTTTACTGGCAAGTGTGTTGTGATGTAAAATGTGTAGAAGCATAGGGGATGAAAGAGTTATAGTGAAATTCAACAACTGTAGCATTACATGTAAGCTTTGAGGAAAACAGAAACATGCAACTCTGTTACTGACATGTAATCAAAGTACTGGCTACCTTTCACAATTGTTGTAAAAAGGGATTTTTTATAAAGATTTGGGGTTTTTTAAAGTATAATATGTACTTCTTCTTTAAAGATTACACAAATAACCAGTGAGAAGCCAGAAGAACAAAAAGCATTAACAAAAATCATATTCAGTCTCTTGTTAACCCTCGTGCCTCCAAAAAACTGGAGGATAGCCCTGCATTTTATTATAGGTTTCATCAGTAGATTCAGATCCAGAGCTGTGATTAAGACCTGAAAATCCTAGGCTGAAACTGAAAGATGCACTTCAGTAGCAAATATGTAGCAATTATCATGAAATTAAGTTCATTCCACATTTTAGCTAATCACCATGGAAACCTATATTCATTGGCGCCTAATTGGAAATGTTCCCGACCTGGAAAATACTGTAGGCATAAGACTGCATAATTTCTTATTTAAGTAATTGTACCATTCTTCTGTGTTTGTGACAGTACACCCTGACAATTTTGGCAATAACCCCAGAGAAAAATATTTTTCTGAGAAGCCTGCTTCTGCAAGTATTTTTCACACTAGTGGGACTTCTGCCCTAGAAGGTTGCTTCATCAAGACACTTCTACTGTTTGTGACATTAATACCTGAATACCCAGTCACAGGTATTATAGAAGGCTGCCATCCTAGTAACTCCAAACTGAAAAGTTACAAAAATAATGATGAAGGTTGTGTCCTTCTGTCTGAAAGAAAACTGTGGTGTTGCGAAAGCGTTAGGAAAACTCATGCAGAAAAATGTTCTTCAGGGATTATTTAGCCTGCCATAAACAGTACACTACTAGAGAGGAAGGAGTAATTACAGGCTGGAAAAAATACCCTGTGTAAAGGAACTTTTAGCTAAGAGTCATGCCACTAGACTGAACTCAAGACTTTTGCTACATTACAGAGGTACTGGTGTCAGAACTAGATGTTTGTAAATCAGTTCTGGTTCAACTTCAAGCACACTGTTAGATTACCATGCAAATGCTTCCCAAAATGCTGACAAAAGCATTTTATAAATGCATTTCTTTCATCCATTACTATCTTCAAGAAGTAAAAATCTTTGTTAAGCAGTTAAAAAAGGCCACAAAGTGTTTCAAATTATTGGAAGTAGTTCCTGTTGTCCTTCGTCCCTGAAACTCACACAAAATACACAAAGAGCAGGGGAATATCCAGATCCACCCTTATATGTATTTATACCATTTTTGCTAAAGAGAACATTTACATGTAAGTTCCATGCAGTCTATTATAACAGTAATTGGTATTAATCTGTACAAACTGATAGCACTAGTTTGTTGGCATGGCATTAACTCCTAGAGTCTAATTTTTCTCAGCGGGGTGCTACTTCTTTCTAAACTCTCTTTTCTGCTAGAAAATTAATTAAATGATGAGTCAGAAAAACATATTCCTCAAAATTACAAAACTGAAATGAACTGTGATTGTGTATAAAAGCCACGATCTTCAGATGGAGCACAATATATTTATCTGTTTTTCAAAAGTGTTCAACTAAATAAACTAAGAAATACACAATTCTTTTTCATTTTCATGGGGCTAAGATTTGGTCTTGCTATTGGCAGGTAGTGTGTGGCAAAGACATTGGTTTGGATTTTCTCTGTGTGCAATCAGCTTTCTGGATTTAACCTCCCCTGTCAGTGGGGGGCAAGGAGAAGTAATGCAATATTTCAGCATTTAGTGAAGGCTTTTTTGGACCAGCTACAACAAAGGTGTGGAAGTGTAAAAAACTTACCTTTACGCTTTCTATTCTTCAGCTCCTGGTTTGGACTTAGCCTCTGGCTCTCATCACATACGTCCTACTCATTGCCTTCTGTATTTCATGTTCATGAGCTGCTGAGTATGTACTCCTATCTTTGCTGTGCACACTGCTTGCCACAAAGATTCTCAGTATCATCAGGTTATTTGCAGTACATATTTAATTCTCTCTTTTTCTTACAGTGAAAATTGCCTCAAGTTCATATTCAGACTTTGGTGGTTTTGCCTACTGGTGTTGCTGCTGCCTCAGGTTAGTTATGGCCAAGTCCTGGGTATCCAAGTCCCTGATATGCAGTGCAGCCTCTTCAGTGCTAAAAGGTGCTGCCCCAAGCTGCTGCCATCCTTTCTTCCTTCCACTAATGACTGCAACCTCCTGCTGTCACTCTTAGCCTGCTTTTTTCCCCTATCCCCTTTCTCAAGGAATAATCAGCAAATAATCCCATTTGAATTTTCTGCAGTGACTCTGTGAGCATGAGATGACAAAATGGGGAGCACATTTTCCTATTAGGACCGGGGTTCAGCATTGTCATATGAGAGGTTAATGTTCTTTTTCCAAGAAATGGTCGTTGCAATGCCCATTGCACTGCACTCTCTAGCTTGTCTGCTAAATTTGAGTTTTCATCAGGGTTTGGCTGCCTCAGTAGCTAGAAGACCAAATATTTCTTACTTGTTCTTTCGGACAAGCAGCTTCCTGTTGGATGTTAAAAATCTTACATTTAAGATGAGTTTAAGAGATTTAAGTGCTTTATGCATCTGTTACACTGACTTTAAAACCTTCCAGGCCTTTTAAACATGACATCATGGCCTGGCACATTAATTTTTCTGGCATTGAGAAAACCTTTAAATTTTGTTTTAACAATCCCTTAAGTTTGAGTTTTGATACACCTGATAATTGAAGTTTGGGAGCATAAGTCTTCTCTCAAGAATAACCAGTCTTCAGAACACTAAATGTATTCATTCACTTCATTAATGTACCTATCTCTGAGTAGAGCTCCTTTTCTCCTGAAAATGTTTGGCAAACTTTGAAGTTTTCTGTTATCCTAACACTTAAGAGCATTCAGAGTGTTGATAGCTTTCTCCCCAAGTCTTCTCATTGCTCTCAAATGAGCCATTTTACTCCTGTAAATACTTATGTGATGAATAAATGCACATTTAATGCAGTTACGTTACAAAATGAGCATTTTATGAGTTCATGGTTTGAATTCTTGTTCTCTATAATCTATTCTCATAAATGGAACTCCAGAAAGTAAATTAGAGCACATATATTTTAATTCTGATTGCTCTCTTAATGTTTACATGACTGTCAGTATCTTCCTCTTTCTATGTTTACTGTGTTGCCCTGTTAAGATGGCAAAGGGATTGCAAAGTGATAGCTGGGAAATAAGGGGTTTTTTGCACTTCAGCTGTGCAGAAAATGAATGCAAGAAATTAAAATTAGAATTCATGAAATCAAAAAGCAAAAAAAATTCACTTCACATAAAAATAAAAATAAATATTTATTATCAGTTATGTTCCTTGTTAACAGCAGGGTAATAGACTTTGTTTTGTTAATTCATATAGAAGACAAGTAAATAAAGGGCTGGTTTTAAAAAGTATTTCTGGTTGTCAACTCTTTCCCAGAAAAGCAATGATTGAGAGCCTCTCCCATGATGTATGAGAAAGATTTTCAGTGATTTAAACAGTAAAGAGCAGACTGGGATAAACAGGGATAATACAGGAAGTTTTCGATTTTCATGTACTATGTAATACAACAATTTGCACCAAGTACTTTAATATTCATCTAACTGTGGACAAAATGACCAGATCGCCTTTCTTATTTTAAAAGACATCAGAAATACTCAGGTTACATCATGTACCATCTTGGAATTTCTTTCCCCTTGGAATAAGTTGAGCAAGAACTTGTTTTGAAGACCCTGTTGTTCTGCTGGGAGCAGCTTCTAGAGCTTATCTGCAGATGGGAAGGCTTCGCATTGAAATGTAACTTTTTGAGACTAAATGCACCATTAAAAAAACAGTGAAAGGTTAATTGAGCCACAAATAATACTTATGAAAGGAAACAGTTCCATGTGTTCCACAGTATATCCTTCTTTATGCATTCTTCTGGTGTTTAATCTTTCTGAGTGTTTTGGTTTAGGAATGGTGTTCCCAATTTAGTGTTTCCACTGAAATTTTCCAAACCGTGTGCCATTCTCTCATTACTCCCTCACTCTCTCCCTGAGGCTGCTGGAGAGAAGAATTGAAGGCACAAAAGGTAGAGGTTATGGGTTGAGATAAGAACATTTTACTGGAAACAGTAGTGAAACAATAACCAAGCAGCAACAGCAACAACATTAATGCAAGGGTGTACAAGAAAAGTACAGAATTCTCCTTGCAAATATTCTGCCACCTAATCAATTGTTCAGGGGTGTACTTCCAAAACACTGGAGCAGAATAATCCTTTGAAAACTGGCCCCTTTTCTCCCAACTTTCATGACACTCATGGCTATCCACCCTCAGGGCAGATCTCTGAATTACCTTCCTGGATGTCTCTGTCCTGAATCTAAACATGGTGTTGACTGTACTGACTCTAAACCTGGTCCAGACCATATTTAGAATATGTAGCAGACATAGCAACAACAGCATGCTTTCCTTAACATGCAAAGGAAATTCAGAATTCTCAAAAGCTGCTGTAACAGGTCTGAAGAAGAAAAAGGGTGGGAAAAGCTGGGGAAAACCATCTTTCCCTGTTCTCTCCATAGACTGGGTATGGTTATTAATGATCTCCCAAAGGTAGCGACCGAGGTAAGAGTAGGAGAGCAGCACTGAATACACATCCCAAATGATCCTCATTGGCCTTGGTGTTCTCATGTCATGAGCAGATATGACACAGTACAGCAACAAAGCAATCCTGATCCCTCTCCCTGCTCTGAAGAGCACAGCTTTGGACACATGTTGCATATATGGAAATATATACAGGGTTATGTACCACAGCCAGGTGACCAATGTCTCTGGTCGTAACACAACAAATGGTTAGATCAAATATTTTTCCAACCCACTCTGGGCACATCTGTTGTTATCTAAACCCTTCATGCCTCACACTGGATGCCAAATGAGGTTGTCATGGTTTAGGACTGGTGTTCCCAATTCAGTGTTCTCACTAAACACTCCAAACCATGCGCAGTTTGCTCACTCCCCCCTCTCCCTCCTTTTCTCCCTGTGTTGGGATGGAGAGGACAATTGAAGGCACAAAAGGTAAAGGTCATGGGCTGAGATAAGAACAATTTACTGGAAACAGCAATGAAATGAGAAAGGAATACTAACAGCAATATTAATGAAAGTGTGTACAAGAAAGGAAAAGTGAATGATTCACGTGCGAAAGAAAGCTCACCACGTGAGAATCTGCAATACCTGAACCACTGCCACACTACCCCTAAAAGAGAGTAATAACATGAGGTGACAATGAATAACTTCTGTGTCCTGGCTACTGCAAAAATTAACCCTGTCTTGTCCAGAACCAGGACACTGAGAATAACTGAGCTTGATTTATATTAGAAACATGTCTTCAAATAATGAAACTTCCCTAAAATCACCATTTTATCTCCAGAAATCGGTTCTGGAGATAAAAAGTTGATGTGTGAACAAAACACATGTGCATCTAGCTAAGGTAAACACTTTCTTCTATGGTGGACAAAGAAATGCAGACAGAGGGATTGAAATCACTGTATTTTTTTAAAAGAGGAATTAATTTTAAATCTAACAAGGAAGAGATAAGGGAAGAGACATATTAATAGAATTCTGAAAGCAGAGAGGGGATTGCAATTTGAAAATCTTAAAATACCCATTTTATACGGTTAATTTATATCCATCCTGTTATTAAAGTCATTTAATGGCTTTCTATTTTTTTCCTAAAAATGTGTTTAGGAGCTTGGACAGTACAATGAAAAATGTTAATAGAAAACCTAGAAAGATATGGTGGTGCTGCATTAATTCAGATGGAATAGGTTGTCTGGGCTTTACAAAGTTGTTCTTATAACACTTGCTTTATACCATGAACATCTAAGTAAAGTTTAGTATTTGAGTGTCATGATAATAAACACTATCCAAAATCTTTTCAACTTTTATTAAATATACAGAAACAAACAGAGAAAACAGTTAAACTTTATGGCATCTAAGGGACTAAACAAGGCTCATTTTAAGCAACATTGTTCCTATTACTCTCTTATTTTGCTCTAAAGCTTTTAGAAAGAGACTTCTTATATCATAGCTTCTGGATGGTAATAGCTGTTCATTTGAGATAGAGAAAAAAAAAGAAGAGCAGCTTAAAATGAAGTTGTTGTTGTGGTCTGTGTCCTTCAGAACAAAAGAGGATAAACAGAAACAAAGGGAAGATAAAAGAGCAGTAAAAAAAAAAGGAAAATGCAGATTTTTTTTCTGAGCTTCACTTTTGAATTATAGACTAGATTTAGATTTTAAGTGCTTTTTAACCTATGATGAAGGGCATGTTCTCCTTTTGGCTAATCTCCTTTTGACTATTCCTACTTTGGACTTTTATAATCCAGGGCAAGACTCAAGGCCTGCACTAGGGCTTCCTTTCCCTAGTTGTTTTTGGCAAGGTGTCTGAGGATATGTAAGTTTATTTGCCCATAATGAGAAGAGGTCCTCCAGTGCCCTGGACAGAGGTCATGCAGTTCTAATCCACCCTTCAGAAAGCTGATGTGAACCTTCTGTAATAGGAAGGCTCCTCAAAATCATTAGCACACTTGGATACACAGAGAGCTGAGAGGTTGCCTTAGCTAATCCACAGTGCTCATCCCCCCACCAGAGAGATGTCCTTTTCTGTTCACAGCTGTGCTGCCTGAAGAAGTTCCTTCTGTCAGCCAGACAAGGATGAAGTATTTACTCACTAGACAGCCTCTGTGTGGGGTTGATAAAAACTCCATCAGCAGCAGGATATTTCTTCAGCAGCCTCTATGAGGTAAAGCTGTGGTTGGCAAAACCAGGCTCTTTTTAATATAGAAGACCAAAAGAAAATGGAAGAAAAAAAAAAAGCAGCAGAAGAAAATGGAGATAAAAAAGCATGTGAGGAAAGAGTTGGTAGTATTAGTGCTTTAGCTCGTACTATGAAGTAGCATTTTCACTTAGCTGTCTCCATCTGGCCTGGTATACTCAGGGCATTTTTCACAACTTATTCTGAAAGTTTTGGGTGTTCCAATGGAACCCCAAATAACTTGAGTGTGGGGCCCTGGGGAGCAGATCTCACTTCTTTCAGTAAAGAAACTTGGCATGTTGGTGGGAATATCCTGTCCTCTCAGTTTTTTTAAATCTACTAACTGCAGTAATTTTTTGTCCCACACTCATCAGACCCATGTGTGTCAGACACAAATTTAGCACTGTTCTTTGAGGACAGTTTTGTTTGTACTTTGTTTGTTTCTGGGTTTTGGTTGGGTTTTGTTTGTTTGTTTTGAGGAAAAGAACAGCTTGACACAGTATAATACTGGCTTAATCTCTGTATGAGATGAACTCAGAAAGCCACAGAGTTTGAGTAAACCAATTGTAATAATTGCACTGACAAGTCAAACCCATTATTGAAGAACCTGTGTTGAAGATAATGCCTTTAAATGTAATGAGGTTAAATACTTCTGAGAAGATGAATCCTTTTGTCATATGAAATGACTTGGGAAGAAAATGTCAATCCACATTATGTTCCATGGCTGTAACATTATTCTTCACAGACTCAAACATGTGCAAGTGAGCTATTTCAGAAGTTGCATAATAGTGATCTTTTTACCCCTGAGATTATTGCAAATGTCTATCATTAAGGCAGCTACAGCCAGACAGGCAGTGTCAATCAAAGTCTGTGAGGCATTTTACAAATTAGTTCCTACTGATATATAATGACACATGAATTAAAAGCTGGAGATGGAGTCATTTGTAACTGTAACAGCAAAGTTCCCAATTAGCCTATTTATCTACTTTTATTGTATATGCTATGTGTATGCCATGCATATATTATTACTCAATGCATTTTAATTAAATAACACAAATGCTGGAAGGAGTGACAAAGAGCTAACATTAAATCAGCAGTTTTTAAGTTGTTTAAATCTACTGTAGGTATGGAGGTAGGAGGAGAATAGCATTTCTTACTTTATTCTTAACTTCATTTTGCCTTAGTCACTTAGTTCACATTTCTTCACACACACACAGAGAGTTAAGTTATAACCAAAGCCTTTCTGATGATACTTTGGGGCTATATTTGGTGATTAAAATAAATTTTTGGACAGAGAAAATCCAGAGCAGAGATATCTATCTCACTCCTGTAGACTAGTTTAAATCTCATGATGATAATTAATTTGCTCCCACATTTTACCAGAGAAGCTGAAATAAGAAGCTGATCCACACTTTTCAAACAGTTCCTTGGGGTTACTGTTGGAGTAAATCTAGCTGAAAGTATACTCTTTTCAGGTGTGTTGGTGTACCCCAAAATGCAAGGTCAATTTCCTCTTCAGGGTATTTGACAGTGGACAATGGAGCTGAAGAGAAGGTGCAATGACATTCTCACAACTGTACTGCAGCATTTCTCTATTCCCTGTCTAGGCATCTCCCAAAGCATAAACAACAACTCAGCAGCTGGCTGATAAGCTGCAAGAACAGAAAAATTAATGCTGTGTCAGGAGCTGCTTTGCTCTAGTTAGATTAGGAGAAACTATTTTAATTGTTCTTTATTTCTCTAGATTTTAAGTAGTGAAGTATCTTAATTTATCACAATTTCTAAAATGTATCTCTTTCATGTATAATTTCTCTATCAGAACAGTAATCCTATGAAGATTATGCTAGAGTTATTTTCATGTTACATGCTGATTTTTGCATATCAGGTCTTAAGTATTTTAGACATTGATTCGTCATTTGTTTGGCCTCTTGTACTCGGAGAATATGATAGTTCCATTAATTAACTCTTAGATGTTTATTCATTTTAAAGTGACATAATACCACAAGAATAAGATGATTTTTCAAGGAACAAGAATAAAGAAAAATAGAAGGAAATTACACATTTCACATAACTATATCAAGTAGTTACACAAATCTTCTAGAGTATGGAAGAATAATCACAAGTAAAAGCAGGAATTTTTAGAAATATTCTTTTTTAGACGACTTCTATTCCAAAGCTTCTTGCCACATATTGTGTTTCAAATATTTAAAAACAGTCAATGGATTTACACATAAAAGTCCCTCTGGAAGTGCCTTTGAAAGTTCCCCCTAGGAAAAGAGCCTGGAAGGAATTTTGTGCAAGGAGTAATTAGGAGCTACGGTGTACCTGCAAGCTGAGCAAATGCAGAATAACACCATCTGTGTAGCGACTCTCATTCTGCATAGGAAAATGTCACCTTTCTTCACTTATTAATCTGATTGCCCTCATTCCACACTTTACCTTCCCCTGTGTATTCTCCATCTACAGAGAGAAAACTTGGATTCAAATGATTGCATTGGTTTTCCTTTTAAAGAAATTCCATTTAACCAGAATTAAGGTATTTACTAACTCTTCATGAGCTGACATTACCTTTTTCATTGTAACGTCCTGCTAATGGTTCTTGACATAAAGCTGAATATTATACAAACATGGTGGAACACAGGTGCTATAGCACACAGATGGACCAGAAAAGGTAGAAATAAAGGCAGGTAAGAGAGGAATCACAGAGATTTATAAAGCCATGGGACACTACAGAGCAATAAGTAGAACAAAAAGAGACAAAAGAATCAATATCAGTCAAACTCTCTTGGGAAGGTGCTTTAAAATGTTTTACAGGTGTGATCTACCATCACTCTAGAAACTCTGTACTGTTATTGAAATAAGGGCAAACTTCCTGAAAGACTTTACAGGAGATCTTTCTTTTCCAGATATAAATTAAGAATAAATGCCACTAAAATCAAGAGTCTGAGAAGAGAGTTAATTGTTCTCTCACAGGGTAAATACAAAAAAGGGGTAAAAGTGATTTACAATGAAGGACAGAACTGACGTAAAACAAATGAGTGTACATTGGTGAGGAATTAATTCAGGCTGGAAATTAGAAGCTATCTAGCCACCTTGAGAGCTGGGTTCCAAAAGGCTCAGCATGTGACCCAGAAAAAAAATCCATTTTATGCTGGGATATGAGAAATTTATGATGGCAGTTGCATGGCAGCTTCATATCCTGGGAAGTGATTTGAAAGTGGGAAAAAACAAACCAAACCAAACCCAAACCCCTCCTGTCAACTGTTCGGTTGACCTGCTACATATCATTATATACTTAAACTTTAGGCAGCAATTATCTTCTCACTATACATTTGGACATGGCAAAGGAGAGTCTGAATCAAATACAGCTCACATGGTAGAAATAATAACAGAATAACATTGAGGTTTAAAGAGAGCTATTTAGGGAAAAAATTAGATTATGATAGTGTCTGCCATAGAAAATTTCAGTAAATATATCAGAGCCTCGTGAGTTCAGAATCAGTGAGATAAGGGTCAATTAGGACCACACTTGTTAGGTAGAAATGACCCAAGTGTGTAATTTCTGAAATGGGGAAAATTAGGGAAAACATGGGAGGCAGCTTTTTGGAAAAAATGAGAACTTAGAGTTCACTCAAGCCAAACATTTTCTCTCCTTTTTCCTTTTTTTTTTTTTTTTTCCCCCCTAAGCAAAATAGTGCAGTTCAACTTCTTTCTTTGCAAGCATCAAATTATCCTAGATGTTGCTCAAGATCAGATTTACATAAAAACATTGGTGCAGCAGAATTTATTAGAGCCAAATAACAAGAACCACATAAAAGAAATATCTCTTTGAAAATTAACACTGTTGTGTGCCTTTACTATTTATTTTATGAATTCAATGCCTTTGATTCATTTAGAAGGAAGAGGTTACTATCCTGTGACTATGTCCTGTTTGATTCGTATTATCTCTTAATTAAATTAATATATGCTGTACCACGGACACTTGAAAGGGAATTGATTGGTAAAGCAGGGTTTTACCATATATCATAGATATAAACATTCCAGTCATCTTGATGTAATTCAGAGGTCTTTGCTAAAACTATGAAAGGAAGATTAAAAGAAATACCCTGCAAGTGTAAAGTTTTGGTGGTCCTGTTTCCAGACTCAAATATATGGGCAAAGTTTCCATTTATATAAAGCAAAAATAAGTAAATGAATAAGAGCTGCCTCAGAACATGATACCACACATGGTTGGGGACAGTTTCTTCTTTGGAGTCATGAACCTGAATTTTCATAGTGGGCATTTGACTTAAATTCATTGATACCTTTGAAATATTCAGCACCACTGTCTCTGAGATAGATGTACTTGATGAAAACTAATAATAATGTACATTGCTCTTTAACAGCAGACCTTCCAGAACAATGACATGGAGAGTCACTTCTTTGAAAATTTTTATTCCTCTTTTCCCAAGGCGTATTTGAGTTGTCTGAAAATCAGTGACAAAACTGTTCAATTACACTGAGAATCTGAGGGAAAACAAGTGTTTTTCTCCATAGGTAGAGGTTTCCCTCAAGAACTGGTAATGTAATATTAAATGAAGAATTGTCATGACATGTTCTTTGACCGGTATTTAAAATTATACTATTGTCCTCAGCATCAACTCAGACTTTTACTATAAGCAATGCTTAGGAATCAAAGTCAGTATTTGAACACTTTTCATTTTCACTGAAGTGGACATTAATCATACGGATTCCTGAGGCATACTTGTCATTTATAAGCTTTTCTGATGTCTTCTACACAGCCTGGATAATAATCTTAACCAGACCCCATATTCAGACCCTTGCAAGACTGGATCTAGAAGCACAACAGAAGACTATTACTGCTAAATTATACTATCAGGTGATATCCTTGTAATGAGAATAAAAACACGGTTTCCTTGTAGACGGGTATTGTGACTTCAGTCATGTTGAAGATACAGAATTTTCTTTTCATATCAACTGTCTTAACATAGCCAAATGTATATTTCTGAAGTTTAAGATTTTACTGAATGGCTCAACTGGCTTTATAGTACCGGAAAAAAAAAATCCATGGAATTACTTATATATTGTGGAATTGTCTCCCAATACAGGAAGAGATTGGTTGATATAGCTGCTGCCTGTGAAAGCAGCTGACTTCTTCAGCATCTGATTACTGTAATATATTAAGTGGCAATATCCAATCACTAGAATTAAAAATAAAAAAAAAAAAAAGAAAATTAAAATAAAGAATTAATAGGCAGCATTAAGGAAAGCATTATATGTTTGAATATTCCCTGTCTCTATATTCCTCTTTTTGTAATTTTTCAGCTACTGTGCTCAGCCAGACATACTTTATAGGACTTGATTGTCAAATTGTCCCAGTATTTTAAATTCTATGCTCCTACTTCTGATAAATTCAGGTTGATGCCATGACATTTACTATAACGTGTAAGCAGAAGTAGCATGATTCATTCATATCTATTCCTCTCAGCAGTTACTTTCTTTTTTTACTGTGAAACTGGAAGAAAAAAAGGAAAATTAGGGATTATCTGGATTCAGGGCTACTATATTCTTAATATTGAAACAAATTATTCACTACTGGCATCAACCTCTCTCTTAAGTAACTTTTGCATACTGTCCTAAGACAAGTTTTCTTCATGGATTTCATGGATCAAAGAAGCAACTGCAAACAAAAAATGAAATAAGTATATAAAAATAAACTTTAATTCAAAATGCACTTAGACAAAGATGATTGTCCCTGTTTTTCCCCCTGTTCCAGAACTAAAACAAACAGAAGATGCTTTGTTTCTTTGGTGCACAAGTCATTATTTATGCTTTTGTGATGTCAACTTGCTCTACTGTTACAAGAATTTTCATGTTCAGCTACAAAGACGGAATCAGTTGTTTTCAAGGCTAAAGCTGCAACTGGAGAAGTTCCAACTCATTATCTACATTTACGTTCTATTCTGTCCGGAAAAGTATTTTAATAAATTTCAGGCTTTGCTGTGTTTCTTTGAAGTCAAAAAGTTTTTGCAATTGGATTAATTGTGAAAAAAGCATCTTTATAGTTTTTTCAGGGATGAGTCAAAGTCACAGGATCGTAGAATCACAGAATAGCCCAGGCTGGAGGGGACCTCAAAGACCATCAGGTCCAGCCTTCCATGGAAAAGGGAGAGGAAGCTCAGCTATGACTCACTGTCTATATTTTACATATTTTATTTTATTTTATTTTATTTTAAAACTAAAATGTCACAACATCCAGAAAAGATCTGCAGTCTTGCAGAGGATGGATGGTTATGGACATAAGAGTGATGTTCTCTCAGAGAAATATCTTTTATGCACATGTTCTTCTCAGACTTCTTACATTTGAAGTGCAATCCAGCAGCCAGTAAATGTATGTAGGAGCTCTTTTGTAAGACACAAGGTGAAATTCTGTTTCTCTTAATCATCAGGTATCACCCTTCCGAAGTAAAGAACCTGACTACTAATTCTGCTTTGAAATGGAAAACTTGGAGGGCAGAAGATTTCACCACTTAAAAGAACAAGGTATACTGATATCAGTTATCTTAGAATTCAGATGGCTCTCTTGCTGCAAAGGTTGTACTAAATATAGAAATGGTTTTGAGCTGAGGATGAAAACCAAAAAAAATCTGCAGAAAACTGTGGTCTAGAAAAGGCTTTTTGCTTGTGAAACTTCTCACATATTAGAAATAGATGCTTAATTAAGGCCAAATTCCACTAATTTACAGGAATCCTTGTTAGACCAAAACCTCGTGATTTAGGAGAACAATAGTTGCCAGATTTGGCTGATTTGTACTGTGAGTCAGAAAGAACAAAAAAAGAAATATTATTCCTTTTTTTCCACTGTCACTCTCACACTATCTTTCCCTCCCAGCTTAAGAGCATTAGCTCAAGAAGCAGAGAAAGAAAAGGAAAGCAAGCATTCATCTAAAACAAATATGATGGTTTTTTTGGCCAAAAAGACAGGTTAATATTTTTGGCAACTTGCATTTTTCCCTCTGCAGCTGGAATTCAGCAGCTCATAGCTGTCTGCCAAAGCAGATGCATAATCTAGGCCACTGCCTCACAACAGCTTTTGTGAGTGTTTTTAAAAGAAGCACTTTCTAGATAAATACTGTGAGAATCTTAGAATTAGAGAGTTTGAATAAAAATGACAGAATTCTCTTGTCCAAGTTGGAGCTGAGGAAACAGCTGGTTGCAGAATTTAGGTATGGAGATAGTTTTTCTCATTTCTAATAAATACACATTATTATTTCCTGCCTAACTACCCATAAAATAAAAATCAGTCTGGTAGTTCTAATGCTGAGGATGCTGTATTGATGAAATCAAGCATTTTTTATAGTATTCTATTAATATGAATGCAATCATCATGTTATCTTGAATATGAGAAAGATTAAATCACCATAAAGTTTTCTTGTTCCCAGTCCTAAGTCTTTTTCAGGTAGAGTATTGGCTTTATAGCTTTCTTTTCAAATAGATTTACAGTGTAGACATGATACTTTCCACTTCCCTTTTTGATTTTCTATTTGTTCCCTCTCTTACTCTCTCTCCATACGTACACATGCATGCATATATATCTACCTATTCAAGAAAATACTGAGAAATGTCCTTCTATTTTTGAACTGGGTGGAAATGAGTGTTTTGCATTGAGGATTTGGAGACTGTTACTTAGCTGTCTCCTGTGAAAGCACTTACACTAGTATTTCTGGTAAACTAAAAACATTAAACTCATCAGTTTCAGCAATGTTCTATCAGAATCCAGTAGTTTTACGGAGCTGATAAAGATCTCCTTCAAATCAGGAAAATTTTATGGACTTGTAATCTCTTGCACACAATTAGAACATTTCTGAATTTTGTTCTCCACCTCTGGAGGCCATCTTTTCTCAAAACACGAGCAGCTTTAGAGAAGGCAGTTCAGGGCAAGGTTTCACAGCCTTGCTGGGAAACCCATTCCAGTGTTTGATTGCACTCAGTCTGGTGTTGCTCTTCCTGTTACCTATTGAGAATTTCCCCTGCTGTAACTTGTGGCTGTTGTCCTTTCACTGCTGACTTCCAAGAACATTCTGGCTCCTTTGTTTTCAGCACACCCTCATTAGATGTTGAAAGACTGCAGTAAGAATCCCATTCAGAACACAGATCTCTCAACCCGTCATGTGTCACGTGCTCCAGTCTTTAATCATCACAGTGGTTCTCAGCTGAATTTACTCCAATTAGTCAATGTCGTTTTGCAGCAGTGGCAGTGTTGGAAAACCCATGGTGAAAGAAAGCCGCTGTGGGTGGATGTCACAAGTCTACTGCTTCTTACTCTTCCACAAGCTGTATGCCAGCCATCCTTCTGTGTGTTCCAGCTAATGGGATGTATTTTTAAATAGAAATATTTCAGGTCTAGAAGTAGTCTGCCCTCTGCATAGTGCAGTTCCCAAGCTGATAATTTTTCCTGGCACCAAAACAACTAAGGATGTTGACACAGATAGGTCCAACCAGAACCTTATTAGTCTCAGAGCGTCTGCAAAACAGTGAAGGTGGTTAGAGCTTCCTAATTAGGGCTGGTTTCTTATGGAGTAGCTTTTTTTTTTTTTTTACTCTATTAATTCCCAGGCTTCTGGAGAAATGGTTACAGAAGTTGTATGAGCTGATCAGTCATGCCAAACATCACTCATTCTCCATTAGGTCAGTTCAGGTGCATTTATACCACAGATGGTGAATCTCTGATTTCTGCACTGTCCAATAGTCATTTTCTGTAGACACGTGGATTCACATACAGTTAATCTAGATGTAAAAAATCCACCAATGCCAAAAGAACTCCTGGTCTAAACCACAGAATTACTTCTTTGCGGCCATTAATGGTGATAAGAAGGACATTAGATGTGAATTAAACATGACCTCTGTACCATCTGATGCAAGGAAGACTTTGGCATCTACTTTGTTGTGCTTTTCATGCTAAATATTTATTCTGTTTAAACATGATGTGTGGAATGACAATGATGTTTTATTCTAAAACAGGCAGTATTGTCTAAAAGCTTCCCTAATTAATCACTATTTTTGACACGAATTGTGGAAAAAGATCAGTATGCTTTAATGCAATATTGTCTCAGAAAAAAAGATAGTTAAACACACATACTTCTACATCATGAATAAAGGCATAAAAAGGAGAGGAGAGGAGAGGAGAGGAGAGGAGAGGAGAGGAGAGGAGAGGAGAGGAGAGGAGAGGAGAGGAGAGGAGAGGAGAGGAGAGGAGAGGAGAGGAGAGGAGAGGAGAGGAGAGGAGAGGAGAGGAGAGGAGAGGAGAGGAGAGGAGAGGAGAGGAGAGGAGAGGATTTTTGCTCATTAATTTGTAATCACCAAGGTTATCAGGGAAGAAGTCAGAAAGTCTTGAGCATGTATTTGGTAAATCTTAACTATGTATAACAATTTCTTGGCCAAATTCATGGCTGTATTCATCAAGATCCTTTCTCAAGAAGTATTTTAATGAACATACTGTAGTTAACATTGTTTTAAGATGAAAAGAAAAACAAATACAATGAACCAGAGTGGGCAGCGTTTAATGTTTTTATATTCCTGCCATGAAGACAGATGTGCTCCATTTGTACTGCCCGACACATGTATCCCTAAAGCAACAGCCACATGAGGTCACTGTTGCTCATACATGAGTCATAAACTCGAATCCCAAAATTTTTAGTGGACTGAAACCAAAATGTGTGACTGAAAAATAAAGTTGGTTGTATTATACGTTAACAAAAATCTGTGTTTCAAAGTCTGCAAAGAGGATTTATTAACATGGGAAATATTAAATACAAAAATTAAATGCATAAAATACAGGATATACATTAATAGTTTCTTTGCATTTGAAAACAGTTAAAAATTTTCCTATAATGGCTGAAAAGAGCATGGGCATTATTCTACTATGTTTTCTGGACCTTCCTCTGTAGTAGTTATTCAGCTGTGCTGGCATAATAGCATCAAAAGAGTTTCAAGAGACTTAGAACTTCGTAATTATTTAATTACTTATCTTTCATGAGAAATTCGGGCTTTTTTCTGCTTTTACATGTAAAGTTTATCGTCTTCAGAAGCATGGAACTGCAAAAAGTTTCAATATCACAAGCAATGTGAGATGTTCTGGCGTTAGACAAGCAAGCTATTAGACAAACATTGTTACAGCAAACCTGTGGACTGAACTGCAGTGCAAAGCCTTCCTAGCTCTGAACTTGCTTACAAGTTTTTTGTCAATTCTTAAAATATATTATACCTATTATGCTGATAGACTTTCTCTGAATGATTCATCCATTCATGTGATTATATCAGCATACATTATCATAATAGCTTCTCTTAAAAGATTACATAGCATATATGATGTATTCAGTGTTATGAGATTTCAGAGTACATTTCTTTTTTGTTGAATTCTTGTCATAAAAGAATAAAGTGTCATATTCACCAGTGCTATATAGTCATGAAATTAAAAACCTTATCACGATCAAAATCATCAAGAGAATAGAACAGAAATAGCAATCAAAAATGTCAGCTGAATTTGAAGAACTGCATAATTAAAATCTTACTCCCCAAACTGAATCAAAGTCGCATTTGTATGCTGAGATTCTTTCAGGGAGGTGGGTTTTTTATACTGGTGTATTTATCATCATGCATTTAGATGCAAAAGCATGATTTGTTCTACTAATAAAAAAAAAGATAACTTTAAAAGTTGATTCGTTTTTGCAACATCTTTTATCAAACTACTATGCATATTAACTTCCACATTTGAGCATTAAAACCCCTCACTACATAATGTAATAAAAGACTGCTTTAATAGAACATTAACACAGTAACAAACCCCCAGATATGTGCTCAACAATTCTTCATTTATTTCTTCATCCGTAAGCAGGTGAGTAAATAAAATTCCTCATATGCAATTATTTCATACCTTTGGATCCCCATATGGGATTTTAGAGACCACAGAGAAAACTCAGACATTAAAGGTATTCATTTTCAGCAAAAGAACAACAAAATAATGAATCTTAGAGGACAGAGCCTGTATAAAAAAATGGGTGGAAAAGTGGGTCAGTGCAGGACATTACCCCCAGTTTCTATTGTCACTATGTAGCCTTAAAACTGAAAAAAAAAAAAAAAAAATTGTTCTCATAATTAAATAACCATTAGCTTAAACTGTACAGGTGATATGACTACACATAATATGACCTCCATGTTTATAGAAACAAAACATAGTATAATTACAAAATATAATTAACTACACTAATTAAGCTATAAAATAACAATAACTCTCAGTAAGCATATGACTACAATTTGCTGCTTAACCAAATTAATTTATGACTGTAAAGGAAGGCTAAAAGAACTAGATGCTGGAGTGAAAGAGTTCATCCAGCCTCAGAAGTCAACTAAATTTTGAAAATCTGTCAGAATAACTGGTGACTAATCCGTAGCAGCAGCATGTGCAGCAGATGGTTGTTCAGCGGTGGAAATGGGTGTGAGCGTGCATGGCTGCAAACACCATTTCCATAGCTGGTGGCCCTTCTGCGATCTGAAAGGACAAGAAGAGTTTTATCTCAAGATTTGTTAGCAGGATCCACAAAACAACAGTTCAGCCAGCACTGCTCTTAAAAAGGAGTGAGATAATTACCCACAGAAATGCTTGATTGATAGGGAAGCAACGACTGGGTGTTTTCACTTGCAGAGAACAATATATAAAATTGCTTGATAGTGCCATCAGGCAGGGAGAGAGAAACCTCTTTCACTCCCTAGACTCAGATCACTATCATAGAACAAACGAATGCTTTTACTTTGGCTCTTATGACCAAATAGATCTTGATACGTTGTACTAAAAATTGTCATAACATATCTGACCTTTTAAACCATACCAGCTGTCTATTGTTGTACAAGATAAATATATGAGAGATATTTTCAGGAACAAGTCATATGACAAAAAATTCAGCTTAATGTTTCTTAGTTGTTTATTGCCTAGTGAGTTCTTTCCTTCTTTTGCTAATTTCTTCTAATAGAGTATTTCTTCCTAAGCAAGCAAATGAAAAGACCTCCTGTTACCTTGCCTTTACTCAGTTATCAAAATCCTTACTGAAATAATTTATCACAGTGTTAGGAGCATATTTTTTTAGTGGAATCCCTTCAAGATATTGGCAACACATCACTGGACTCCCCAGGAAAGAAAAAAATCTTCTTTACTAGAAATATATATTATTGCACCAACTACTATTCCACCTAAAAACTCAGCTACCCAGGAGACTACTTTTCATCATTGAGTGTAAGTGCCCAATGTGTCACTCCAGCAGATGATGATGGGGCAGGTGGAGGGCTCTTATATTCATTTATTTCAAGTGAGTTTTAATTTATTCTCCAGCTATTCTTTCACGTCTCTCCCTTGCCTTTATAACCCACTCCATCAGGGTTTCTGGCAAGTCAGTGAAGAAGAGAGAGGATAACATATTTTTGTGTGAGTCATATGCTGGTAATAGTCTGAGCTATTTTACTGTCTAAAGTAGCATTACTCTTTCATCTCACAGGTAGTTTTACTACTGCTGGTTAAAGGTTTAAAGGAACGTATGGCCAGTCTATTTCAGGGGCAGCTGACACACAGTCAGAAAATGCATTGGGGAAATTTTAGATCAGTGAGGTTCTGATATCATTTAGAAGCAGCAAGCAAAAAAATCCTTTCACCACAACCCTGTGACCTCAAATGCAGCTTTTTTTTTAATGTATCTCTATAGCTTGTGACTTATAAGATCAATTTGGTAGCATTCTTCAGAAAATCTTTTCAGATTTCCCCCTTTTATTTGTTCAAGATTACATTTATAAGAAAAAGTTAGCATAGTTGGTGTAACCCATAACTCCTTTATATGAATCCAATAATTTAAACATATGTATTATATATTTTCCTTCCTTCCAAATTTGTCATCCATCCACAGAGATGTGAAGATCACTGCTGACATACACAAGTCAGAATGTGAAGTCATTCAGAAGTCTATCAGGATGTAATAGTAATAATAACAATAATAGTATCATCATAATTATAATCATAATTAAGCTTGTGTACAATATTAATAAGAAGTAAACAGTTTATTCCAACTGTTGCGCAGATTTTTGAAGAGCTTACTCCCTGTGCAGAAGTTTCTTCTTCCAAACCATGGAATCCAAGATTGAGAGCCACAAAAGGTACCACCTCTCTGACCACCAATCATCACCATATCCACGACTTGTACATGTCTTTTCTTGGAGCAAATTTTTTAATCTCCATCTTACCAAAATCCTGGAGATACGTAATATGCGATTACTCATCATCAAGGCATTTTTGTAATCCATTTTTACTTGGGAAATGTGTGTGTGCCCACTTTTTATTTTTTGTGTGTATAAACAGGGTCACAGAATAATTTAGATTGGGAGAGATTTCTGGAGGTCATCTTGTCCAGCCTTCCTTGCTCAGGGCAGATATACATTCACTAATTAGGCTGGAAATAGCAAATTATTTATTTATATTAACATCCGGACAGCTATGAAAAAGAAACACTTTAATGAGAAAATAATCTAGTACCTTGCAATTTTATACATTAACGAACACCACTTCTCAGTTACCTTTATATATACGTTTCTCTTTACACAGATATATATACCCACACACACCCCACGTATAAAGATAGAATCATAGAAGTTGGAAAGATAAAGAAAAGAATGTATAAATATGCATAAATATATATATATATATAAGAAACTGCATTTGTTAAAAAAAATATATGAAACATTCTAAAATAATACTCTTTTCCTCATGAAATTAGGGCAAATCCACAGAGCCTACTAAGAAAGATAAAAAGGGTCAGAAAACCACTTGTCTTTTACTTAGACCAACCTTTTCAAACAGAAGTATCATATAATGGAGCCTGGATACAAGATGTGACATTTTGAGAACACATCAGTTGCCCCTCAGTGCATTCTGTATGAGTTTAACAAGTCAAGGCTAACCTGGGTGACAACTAATTAAGACACTACTAATGAGGCTGTAAAAATTGGTGTCCTTAGAGATTTCTGATTACTGACCTCTATTGCTCTTTGGTCATTATATGGGGAGAAATGTCCCTGAGTGAAAGCTTGAACCTTTCAAGTAGATTTTCCAGAGCACAGCTTTCTGTGGTAAATAGAAAACAAATGTAGTTAATCATGCAGATATCAGCAAAACATGGTACATTATGTCTCTGTGTTCATGCAGACAGAAAATGTGTCTAATGTAGATGTTTAGATTTACAATAGCTTAATAGAACCAATATTTGGCATATTCAAATACCAAACTACAAATGTGCTGTCACTCTGAAAGCTTTCATATGGTTGCAATTTTCAAATTAGCAAACTGAAAGTTATCTAAAAGGCAACATATTGTTATACTCTAATGGGGCATTATGTCATAACTTATTTAGTTATCTGCTCCAGCTTAAAATCAATTTATCCAGATTTTTGGCTCAGGATCCCCACAGGGTTTTTACAATTTGGCTACGCCTTTCTCAAGAAGTAGACATTTTCTTCTGGGCTATATTACAGGAGCATGTACGCCACAGGACCTGGCAATACATCTGAGGAAATGTGACCTGTATAGGTGTTTTTCTCCTGTACTTATCACCCCCAGTACAACAACAGTGTAATGTAAAGACTCCCTTGTCATAGTATATCCTTGCATACAGGAAAGCAACAAGACTGATCAGAGCCTATTCAGAGAGAAAATATCTGATCTCAGCACACAGGGAGAAGCTGAGTGAGGCCAGATTGCAGCCAATTGACCTGAAAGGAAAACATCCAAACTCCTGTATTAGTTCCATTGATGCTCTACTGACTGAAAGGAATTTACATTCGTGCTAATTTTCCTGTGCTTTTTCTCCAGACATTTTATTTTCCTAGTTTAAAGCAGAGAACATGAAAAAGGTTGCCTTCTTTATCCCATGTTCATAACACTAACTCAGAATTGTTGTTTTCTCAGATTCAGGCACCTTTCTCAACTTTAATTTCCCACGATGTAAATGTCTATATAGAGAACCATTTTTTTAAAAAAAACCCCAGGCTGTATTGTCAAAGGAAACAAATCTGTGTAGTCAACACAGAGTTTACTTGAGAAGGAAATGCATCTGTTGTTTCTCTTCATTGTTATTACCAGATCTCTGCTGACTACAGAGATACTGCATGATGATTTTTCAGATGATTTCTAGAATTACTTCAATTTGTTTAATAATAATACCATTGCTCAGTGTAGTCACAGCTGGAAAAAAAATGTTGAAAACATGATCTTGTTCCTTTGACTTATCTCTGAAGGGCTGTTTCTTTTAAGACCTTTTACTCCTATATATCCAAGTGACTTTCAGAATTCATTTTGATCTTCATTTACAAAATCAGAGTATACACAATTGAGGAGGTAAAGTTCTAATCCATGAAACTCAGAGATAACCACAGCTGGAATACTAGACTCAATTTCATTTTTGAGTTTTACACTGAGTCTACTGCTATCTGTTGAAAGATTGGCATCTGTGTGCACACCCACTGGATTAGGTTCCAGATATTTAGATTCTTTTACAATTTTGGGGATAAACAAATGAATTCTGAGTTAAATTGGGCATTTATACCAGTCAGATTTTTCAGTGCTGCTGAATGATTTGGGTGTCCGTGTTTTCTATGTGCTGCGACTTTCCTTGGTGACTTTTTTTCAAAGCTGCTAAAAACTTTAAAAGATTTTCTCAGACCTGCCTTAATTTTTTTTTTTTTTTGCAATACAGTCATCATATAGAGATGTCTGGGATTAGTCATTTGAAGTAGTGCCAGAAGAGGAGTAATTATGTCCCTGTTAATGCATGCCCTTTTACATTTGTCAAGCAAATATTTTTTTCCCTTCAAATTGCAGTGCACTGTCTCCTAGATCATGATTATGCCATTTATTCCCCTTATTCTAAGATTTTATTTTCGAAAGAAAAACAAAAAGATTTATCTCTGATTCACTAAGGGTTGTCTCAGTAACCTTAGCTGTATATAGGTAACCTTTTCCATTCATGTTTATATGACTTTTCTCTTATAAAATCATCATATCATTTTATATCTCTTTCTTTGTTTTAAAAGTAATTATATCATACCTATTAAGAAAAAATAAAACACAACTGTGATTATATTCAAGTTATTTTCATATTTTTTAGGTAGGGTTTGTGGTCCCTAATGTAAAATTGTAGTTGAAATCCAGCACAGTTCTCAGGATAGAGTTGGAGATTTAGACCTCTCTGCTCCCAGGACTGTATATTTAATAATACTAGTATAAAATAAACCAAAAGCATTTGGAGCAGGAACCAGAAGCTTGAAGTATCCCAGATAAGGACTCTTTTCTTTTCGGTGGTGTGTTGTAGCTGGTTTTCCCCTTTCTCCCATATCTTTACCGAATGTCCCATTTTCACCATGAACATGAGGAACACCTTACTACTGTGGTTTAACTGGTGATTACAAGAGTTTCCTTGACAACAGAGCAGTGTGTATCTGCTTCTCCAGATTAGTCTCACAAGACCTAGTAGCTACCAGCAAAAGTATGAAATTATGTGATTAACAGAGGTGAAAAAGTTTATTTAGCCAGGAATACAAGAGACATGTAATCACATTTTCCTTATTGGCTCATGCTTTATAAGAGAATGATGGCAAACTATGCCTTCCTAAATGAAATTCATAACAGACTAATTGCAGACGGACATTTTTTGATTGTTTGCTTCCATTTTCATATACCAACTGAAGACTGTGAGGAAATGGCTATTTGCAAGATTTCAGATAATCCACTATTTGTAGTATTTCCTGTTGATTTTTTATTTGTATGAAAGATCTAAGGAACTGCCACTTATGACTATATCATGTGATTTGTACAGAAACTGCCTCTTTCAGACATTTTACTGAGGCTCTTTTTGAAGCTATCAGTGCTCTACTCTTGGAGGTTGGGCACTGAAAATGAAAGACCTTGATTAGTAGCCCAGGTTGTTCCCTCTGGTTACCAACATTAACACAAAACAGACCTGCAAAATCTTCAGATAATAAGATTGAAGCAAGACTTATCAGTGTGCTGTCTCACCTAAACTTGCAACTCCCTAAAGCCATCATAAATACACAGGCATGACTTAATGACTTCTCTGGGGTGCATCTCTGCTGTCTTCTGCTGCACAGCATGTCGAGGCCTGAGGCCTGCAGCGTGCTGGTTGGTATTGCTTGGAATGCATCAGAGATCCCATCTGGGAAGTGCACTCATTTCTTTTGCAGAGAAACTGGAGCATGTGTGGAAGTGTGGGGAGGAGAAGAAAAGTTTGGTGAAGAGGCAGTGCATGGCCTTCTCTTGTCCCATCAGGGTAACCTGATGCATCTGTGCTTGGGCTTTGCTTTCTATAAATCAGGACTCCAAGCCTGAGTCATAATGCAGCATTCATGACTCATACCTCATCTTTCATTGCTTTCTGCAAATGGAAGCCCTTAAGCTTTTAAACAGATACTTCAAGATTGACCTGAGAATTAAAATCTTGGAAGGCCCATATGCATCCTTTGTTACATTGGTGTTGTGTATTGTATCATGCTGCTTGCTATTGTTTTCCTTTCCTACATTAAATCTTTTCATCTTATCTAACTGTAAGTATCACACAAAATGCACTTTTATTTACTCTGCCAACAAATAGAATGCAAATATTTCCCAGCTTGGCACACAGAGCATGTGTCACATCTTGTGACCATATAACAGCAGCACACTACATGTAAACAGGAAGATAAAATTCCTTGGCAATGTATCAGTCATCACGTAACACCTCTCTCTCAAGACAGAGTAACATAAAATTGCTTAATAATCACCTTCCAATTAATAAACCATACTTAAAAGTTCTCTATTAAGATATAATGTAATTCTCCACAATTTTCTCATCATGACTCAAGGAAACATCTGAGAATTTTGTGAAAAGAGGTTTTGGTCTATTTGAACAGGAGTATGTTTCACTAATAGCTCTCAGCATCCACTGATGAAGGAAGTTTACAGAAGCAATCAAAAGAAGATTCCAGTGCCTTTTTGTTGACTTTGACCCAATCTGTTGGAAGCATAAAAATTCCTGTTCAAGACTGCAGTTTTTGGAAAATACAGGCAACTGGGTGTACTATGGGCTAATTTTCTGAGATGTTAGAAGTGTTCACATTGCTTGTGTTAGCATATGAATAGAAGGAACACTTTTAAAGATAAATATAATGTTTATAGACATTTATATGTCAGGTCAAATGGAAAAATTATTCTCTTTTATTGAGAGATAATGATTACTTCTTATGACTAAATTTTATAGTGCTGCATTATTTACAAAGCTTTGAGCAGACATTAAAATAGTCATTACCAAGGCGAGGATTCTCCTTTCATTCTGTCGCTGTTCTTTCACATAAAAGAACATATTGCAAATGTAAACACACTTTGAGCTGAATATTTACAGTATTTTTAACACTCTTTCTGGCATCTTCCTGGCACATGACTAGCTGTGATATAAAAAAAATGTTTTTGCAACAATTGTTTTATGTGCTTTTTAGTGAGATTTTCTTAAGATACATGTGCTGTCAGAATGCACATACACAATATATTTATGCTTTGTTGACCACCCAGATTTAAGATATACGAGCTGGATACAAGAAAATGGATGCAGTCAATCTCAAATGTCTATGCATCTCAGCTCTGCCAACTGAAGAAATCCAGGTAGCTTTCTAATACTTACAGCTTGACTGTTCTGTGTTTCTGCTCTCTCACCTGTATTTATTTACTCCATTTGTATGGACAAGAAGGAAAAAAAGAATTATACAAAGGCTGTTATTACAGGCAGGATTAGGATTTTCAATACAGACAACAAACAGGTGAGGTACACCTTTGAAGCCCAGACATCCCATGAATAGTTCCCAAAGACACTGTGTTTTCTGAGATGCAATTTTATATTCATTTCTCTCTGCAGCCCTAGAATCCATATGTGGAACAGGCTAGCAGCAAATGTTAGCCTATAAAACCAAGAAGGCACTTTTCCCCTCTGCTGGTTGCTCATCTGATCTAATAAAAAAGCCTGTGAACCAAGGAAAACCAGATGCTAGATGCTATCTCCGTGCAGCTGCGGACGGGTTAGCCCAGAAACCGAACTTGTGCCCACCACCAGTGCAGAGTTACTTTCTGCTTCCTGGCACATGAAGGCAAAACTCTTAATCAGAAGTTTCAGTTGGCTGCCATGGTGTTAGAAATTTTGTGGGCCTACATGAAAAGAATAATCAAAACCAAAAAGGTTGAGCTCCACACATCTGTAAAATGTAAAAAAGGCCTTACCCCTTTGCAAAAGACACAGCCCACAGGGGAGCAGATTATTGCTGTGCAATTGATGTATCCATAAGCCAATTGCATGCTGTGTGTGGTGGCTGTACAGAGATATGAGGGAGGGAAGGAGAGCCTGTGGTCTTACGGGCTGACTGTGCTTCTGGTGAGGAACAGCTCTTATGTTGACCGAGATGGCAACTGCCATATGTATGCTGTAAAAAGATCACCTTGAGTGAATCATCCAAAAGAAATGCATCAAGGATAGATAAAGCAGACAAATGTGGAGAAAAATAAATTCGACTCATACAGGCTGGTGTTAAAAAAAAAAAAAAAGAAAACTCTGATCATATTCCTTTTTTTGTGATGATTTGCATTATCCCAGTCAGCTCTATCCACTCCTAGAATCTTGTTTGATGAAATGAAAATCGCTTTAGTAATATAGTTTGCAGAGGGCATGGAGAACAAGATTGTTTATTCTTATGTTATAACTTTATTATTCTGCATATTTGCAGGAGAAGTTGCTTACTGTAAGAAGAAAAATGAAGCTTTATAGCTTGGGTATTGACTTCAATATTTGGGGTTTTTTTCACTTACATTTCATTTCCTATCTCATTTTTAGGTAATTAAAAAGAAAGCTACAAATAGAATCAAGTTGAATATTCACTTGTAATAGGGAACTTTGGCAATTTCAAAACCTGCATGACTGAAGTATCTTCATTTCTTGATTTTTTTTCAATGTTTTTTGATCAAATTGCTATAATCAACAAACAGCAGAAGTGGGAAGAGTATCCAGTATCTCTGAGTCTTCCTTTCTTTTACCCTGTAGACAGATGTTGAATGTACAGCTTATGTGATTTTTCCCCCCAGTGCTGTTCAAGACAAAATCAGACTACTGTGACTAATGTTTTGAGAGTAAAGAAAAACAATAAGTGGGAAAGAAAGCCCCAAGACTAGCCAAAAAAAATCAGTTTGAGAGTTTCCTACTGGAATTATCTGCAAATGAACCTCAGAGTTCTTAAGAAAGCTTGGGATATGGAAGGGATTTTCGCAAGTGAAGAAAGAACTTCAGTGAAGCAAAGAAAGCTTGGTCACGGAAGCAAGACCTACAGGCAGTGAGGCCAAAGAGAAAGTGAGTCAATGTGTAAGCAAGGAACAGTGTCAGGCAGTAAAACAACCAAAGAAAACGTGCTGAAGAAAGAACAAAGAGGAACAGCAATAAAATGTGATTGGAGACTACAGTTTTACTATGGATGATTTATTTATGTGAAATCTTCCTAACATGTACTAAAAGATTACTCCAGGCTGGTTAAACCTTCTTAGGCAAAATAATCCTGAGAAATAGACTGAAGGGGAGATTTATTTTGGCCTTTTACTGAATATAATGGCAGAAACGGTACTGAACTCTTACCCTCAGAAATAAAGTCTTTTACATTGTTTACCATCTTCTTCACTATCATCTGCTGCTCCATTTCTTCAGGGTCAGTGAAAATGAAAAAAGCTTTTGCATTGTTTCCAAAGAACTGTAGGAAAATGCTAGCAAAATTAGTATTTTCTCAGAAGTCTTCAAGCCAAAGTTAGTCTACCTTTGTGTGCTTCTAGAACAGGTGAATGGGTTAGTAATACTCAATAGCTGTCTGGAGGGATGGATAGGAAACACGTGGGAGATACATATGTATTGTTAGGTGAGGGCATGTATTGAAATGTACCACGTGAACTTCAATACCAAACAAGAAACAAAACGCATATATTTTCCTAAACACAGAAATAGAGATGAGTGTTTTGCATCCACAGTGCAAATAAAATAGGGAGGTTTTGCCCAGAGACGAAGGTAAAGAAACGCTCCGGACCATCAGGAAAAGACACATGGAGAAGGAAGCAAAAACAAATCTTAAATAAAAAGATAAAAAACATAGGGAAAAGTATAGGAACAACAACAATAAAACCCCGGATCTGGTGGCTGCAGGAATTGATAAACCCTTCTTATTCAAATCTAACCTCAAGGCAGAACATGAAAAATTTGTAAAAGCATTAATGGCAAGAAAACTGAGAGAGCTGACATCTGCCATGGCTAAAGAAAAAACCGAAATTAAATCCCTTTGAAATACTCAATGAGTTTAAGAGCAACTGAAAAATTCTGCAATAAATCTTAACATGATACACAAAATAGGAGCTTAAAGAACACAGTTCTTTAATGGCCTAGCCTATTTAATGTCATTTCTTAAATGCCCAAATGTATTAAACATTTTGTGATACAGTTAAAGGCCCAATCTCTCTCCTGAAGAATTCAATTTATATTTAAAGCACAGCTTAGGGAAGAAAAAGTATTTCATAAAAAGAATTGGAATTGGTAGTTGCAGGCTACACTGTTCAGGTAGTTGCTTGTTAAGCTTACATATGTCTCAGTGGTATGTGAAACCTGTATTTCATGCTGGAAAAAATATATCAGAGATTAATTTTAAATAAAGGTTTAAAGAAGGAGAAGCTAATGAAATGTGTGTGAGAGAACAAAATAAATCCTAAATTTCTAGTAATAATCAGATAATATTACTTCTAAATAATCAGATTGGTGGACACTTCAGGAGCCTGTTACTAAAAAGAAAAAAAAAAAAAAATAATTAAAACCAAAGCTTAAACTAGCTTCACAAACCTTAACTAGGTCTCTGATAGTTGGGTGATAGCAGGGAAGAAGTTTATTTCACAATTTTATGATGTAATGATAAGTTTGTTACAGCTTCTTGCACCAAAAGATGTAATTCTTGTCCTGAGGAGGTGTTTGACCTAAACTTCCTTTATTTCACTTTGGCAGAAAAAGAAAATAAATCTGAAAAAGAAACTCAACCCCACGGAAAAAAAAAAAAAAAATAAAACCCCCCAAACTAATCTAAAACTGTTTGGGAGTTATTATTACAACTTAACTAACATACATTCAGTGGTCTGAAAGGTTAATAATTTTCCAACATGTATCTCTTTTTAGCACAATAACATCTTGCACTATCATCTCCACATATTACATCTATCTCAAATCTCTGTATCAGCTGTATAGTTGAAGAAAATCACCATTCATGAAAAATAAATGGAAAGGGTCATCTTCAAGTAAATATAAACTAGTTTGCTGTTATCTGAATGCTGAGACACAAAATGTGACACTTCCATTTGATAAATGTTTTAAGCCAGTCAGCAAAACTTTATCCATTAAAGTCCTTTCCCTACTCTTTGTGAGTTGTGTTAATCCCAGAGCTGGAAGCTGTTCCTGTGCTCCTTGTCACAGCTTTCCAGGCACAAGAGAGGAGCATGAGAGAGACCTCTTTGCCTGTCTTCCCCATCAACAGTGCTGAGGATTTCTGCCTACGAGCCAGATGGACCTGAAAATTCAGATGGTCACCCCTGCTTTCCCCCAGCACAGAAGGGTCCTGTGTGGAGAAGTAAAGGTATTTCTCCTGCATCTGTGTCTCTGACCAGGGAACTTTCAGCAGCCAACCGTGCCACAGCAGGGCTGGGGCAAGGACTACCAGGGACCCAACTCCCACCTGCAAGCTTGCTGTCCAGCAGATTTCCCCAACACCCCAGCCTGCACAGAGGAGGGCTTTTGGAAACCTGAATCTCCTCACAGCTCTGATTTACAGCCTAATTCCATGCAGAGTTGTACAGTATCTCTCAGAAGGTGGTCCATCATGGCGGATGCCTTAGTGAGAGGGAAAAACAGGAACTTTTTTCACTGATCTTACTACTAGTAGAAACAAAATGGGAAATTATACCCGAAGCCTTGTAATTGAATGTGAATCATGGCATAAGAAGATGCCTGATTCTGGAGAAATTCATGCTGCCTATCTTTGGCAGCACTCTGCACTTGCTGTTGTAAATTCACTTTCTGCCTCTTGACATGCATTGCATTGGGGGCTTCCCCTGCACATTCTACCGGGCAGCAAGGCACCAGAGTCCTTTCACAAATGTCTGAAGATGACAAACTAATAACAAGAGGGGATGATGGAGAGATGAGGAGAAGAGAACCGTCAAATTTAGCAAAAAATGAAGACAGAGCAAAATTAATCAAAAATCCAAAGGATATGAGGAAGAAAAAAAAATCTTTAATTGCCTATATGGCAAGGCTAGGAGCCTTTTTAGTAAACAAGAGCTGGAATGGCTCATTTATGAGCATGAATTTGTCCTCGTTGGCATTACTGAGACTTGATTGGGTGATCTGCATGACTGGAATACTGAAATCACTGGCTGTAATCTATTTAGGAAAGAGGAAGTTGGGAGAAAGAGTGCAAAAAGACACTTCATGTCAAAAATGGCTCTTTCCAAGTGCTGACAGTGTAGAAGTGACAAATATTAGAAGTTTTGGGGTGGGTATTTAACTGGCAAAGTACAAAGTAGCAGCTGGGAATGACTGCAAGTTACCATATCACAGAAGGAAGCCCTGGGCTCAGGTGAGTATCTGTCTATACTGTAGGAGGACTAAATGGCTGTGTAATCAGAGGGACTTCAGCCTGAGTGACATATGCTGAAGAAATTCTACTGCCAATGTTAACATTCTTCTAGAATCTCAAAGTTATAGGTAAAAATTTCTAACATATTACTGGGAAAAATAATGGTTACATTAATACAAATTCTTAGATTTGCTGTTTGCACAGAAAACAAAGCTCAGTCAGCACTGATCCTGTATTGTTTTCAATGGGTTGATTTCAGTGAGTTGATAGTAATTAAGAACCAAATTAAATGGAAGGGGGGGAAATAGTATCACAACATAATGAGCATATATTGAAGTAGGAACCAGAGAAAATAGATAAAGGAAACAAAAGTAAAATACACAATCATTTAATAATAGACCTCACCAGATTCAAGTAAATCAAGATTAATCAATTACAAAATTGAAAAGGCAATAAGACCTGCCATGGCTGCTAAGGTCAATAAGAAGAGATATTATTTGGGCTTTTTAAAAGGATATTAAAAGCAAATAAAAGTGAAGAACAATATCGGTTTTGCACTAGCAGATGCAAAATGCAGAATAAAGAATAATAATGCAGACAAACCATGTGTGCTCAGTGCATAGCCTCATTCTCTGTTTAGGAGAGGAGAAAGTAGAAATTTTATCATAAGGTAAGGCTGAAGTACTTTCCATTCCAGTGGTCACTCCAGAGAATTAAAAAGCAGTTAATAACAGGACACATTTCCAAATAAAAAGATCCAGGTAATTTTCATGGAGAATTTTTAGAAAAATTTGGTAAAGAAATAGTCTGGACCATTAATGTTGATTCTCAATAAGGATTGGAGCACCAGAAAAGCCCTAGTGAAAAGGAGGAAAGCCAATGTTTTGCCAATATTTTAAAAGGCAATATTTTAAATGAGATGACCTGGACAATTATATACCTGTCAGTCTAACATTGAACTGAAGCAAAATGATGACACAGTTGATATAAAACTCACTTAATAAAGAATTAAAGGAGGATAATTAATGCTGATCAACATGAGTTTATGGAAAATGGATCTTATCAAGCTAACTTGACGGCTTTTATTGACAAGATTACAAGTTTGAATGATGATAGTAGCCATGTTCATTCAAAAAGTTCAGGCTTTTTGAGCTCATTTTGATGACCATTTAATTAGGAAAACTAGAAGGATGAAAAGTCAACATAGAGCATATTAAGTTAGTAAAAAAGGTAGCCAATGAAACATCTCAAATTAGAACTTTAAATGGAAAACAACCTCTGAGTATATCAATAGCACCTTGTACTATCTACCATTTAAAATATTTCTACATAAAAGGAAAAACAAAAGAAATTCCTATAATATAGTTTGAAGATGAAAAAATAGTTTCAGTGGCATGTTGTCAAGAGGACTGGTTGTTCTATGGAACTTGGGTAATTTGGCCAGCTGAACATAAAGAAAGATTTATCTGAGCAGGACAGAATGCAAAGTCCCATAGTCAGGAAAAGATAAGGCAATTCAGAGGGAATCCATGGAGGAGCCTATCTCAGGAAACAGAACTAGAGAAGGAGCTCTAGAGGTCATGGGAAATGAACAAGATGGACAGGACATTTCATGAGGATGATGTAAGCAAATCTGATATGAGGCTTTTTGCATTTGAAAATGCCACATTCCTTAATAATATATTGTGCTCACTTTCACAGCCCAAATTTCTAGAAAACATTGAACTGCAAGGGAGGATTAAAAAAAAAAAAAAATCTGTGAAAGTGATTGAAGGATTGAAAAATCTACCTGGTAGTGTAACGCACAGGGAGACCAAAGTCTTTACCTTATCAGAAGGAGGATTATATATTGAAATGGCAACAGTCAAGACAAGTTTATAGAGGGAAGAAAACAACCTTTTTGAGTTCTAAAGGGAACTTTTCAGTGTTGCTGTTGGAGGCTGAGCAAGAAGCAGCTCTTTAAAAATAAGGTTTAGACTAGAAATAAAATGTAAATGTTTAATATTATTTCTTCTACTGGATCTCTAGGATTAATTACAGAATGATTTGTGGATCCCTTGCTTTTGAAAATTCTAAATAATGTCTGGAACAGTATTTCCCAAGTTTAGTTCAGTCAGAAATCAGCCCAGGGAAGACCTATCACCTGTTGCAGAAGGCTAGCCTGGGTAAACAAAGGGACTCCATTTCGCTTAGAAAGCCATTAAAATATTATAAGGAAACATAACTTGGGTTATTAGAAACATAACTTGGGTTATTCTTCTCTCTGATCTGTTGAATGATTTACAAGGCCACAGTAGGGTTTTCCAAGATCAGAGTCCAGAAGAGATCATTAGACCTGCTGCACGCCTTTTCCTTCCTACGGTTCACTCTTCATGAAGTCCATTAATTCCCTGCGTGGCAAAGCGAGACCGCGTGAGGCACAGCTGCCTCCTGTAGCTTGGTATCCACGCCGGCTTCTTCCGTCCCGCGGCGGCCGGAGAGGGGCGGTGCCGGCGTGGCGGGCAGGGCAGGGCAGGGCAAAGCAGGGCAGGCGGGAGCGCTGCGGGCTGGGAATCTGCGCATCCATAAGCATCCGCAAGAGCGGCCGGCGTCGGGTGCCGTGTCTGCGCATGAACGCAGTGCCCTCTTTTGACGGGTCTTAGTTTACAAAGAGCATCAAGGTTCAGCTGCGGCTGAGCGCTACCAGAGCTCTTCCAGCTGCTCAGATCTTTGGACACTGGCAGTACGACGGTTCATTCTACTTCTTCCGTTTGCCTATCAAATCTCCGCCTTGAATACAAGCCATTTTTTTAATCGCTCTCCCCAATTTTTCTCCATTTCAAAGACCATAGTCACACTTCTGCCTCAGCCTCAGAAGAAAGCATCCTTCTGTTTGTCAAATGTCAGGATTTTAGATTCACTGGCAATCAAAATATTTGCTGAAAACAGAGCTTGTTTATTTTAGAATTAAAATGTGTTAAAATAATTTGTTAAATAGATTACATTCAATACCAGCTTGATAAATGAAGATTAGATTTGACACTGGCTTAAGGACAAGGCAACTTTTGAGAATATTAATAGCAGAATGCTTAAAAATATAAAGTTAATGGATATGCATCCATGATTTCATGACAAGGAAGCAAGTAGAAAAAACAATAGTCACAAAGAATAATTTGACCTCCTCATTGGCCAATTTAAATGTGAGAAGAAATTCCAATGCTACGAAAATGATTTCTCCCTTGTGTTACCTTGCCCTAGGCAAAATGAGAACACATTTATTTTCCAGATGAGGCATATAAGAAGCAGAATGTTTAATCGACTTGTTAAAGGTTACACGAGTTTATAGGAGACAGATAAGAAAAATCTACTGTGAGGATGTCAAAAGTATCTAACACATGAAGTGTTTCAAATGTCTGTACTCAGATCTACTGAAATGTAGGATCAATAATATTAAATTACCTATACAATGCTTTAATGTCCACAAGTGAGAAAACATTGACTAAAAATAAACTAGTGATAGCATTATTAGACTCTTTTTTTTCCCCCAGAAAAACTAATAAGAGCACAGAAAATTACAGTGTTAGTTAAAAAAAACATTGTACAAACTGTGTCCACAGAGAGCAATGATAAGCCTTCTGGTTGACAATTTTGTTATCCATGCTCCTTTGTGAAGCAAGACAACATGTCAAGGAATTCCTCCTTTCCTCAGATTCCTATTTTTCCCATTCTCCCACAGAAGGTGGAACAGTCCAAAAAATGCCAAAGCTCTTGCATCCTTAATGTCTCCCCAGCCTGGGTGGAAAACAAACTCAGCAGCAAGGATGCAGTGACAGGACTTAGCTGCCACTGATCTGCCCAGTGCAGGCTTTTTGCTGCTTGTGGTGTGCTGCAGCTGGTGGCCCAGGAAGGCTGGAGACCCTTGGACACTACTCTGCTGATCTCTGGTCATATCCTGTGCTGCAGCCCACGGCAGGAGGTCAGCTGAGCACCTGGGTGCAGCACCTCTCAAGATAGGTTCAGCATTCATCCTCATGTGTAATTCACTATGATTTTTACTAGCATTCGTAATGGCAGGTTATGTGATGGCTGCACAGTCTACAAAGTCAGTATATGACAGAGTGCCAGGGACACATCATTCTCTTCTTCAATCTAACAGCTTGCTAAGCTTCTCCATCCTATCCCCTTCACATTTTGAAAACTGGCTTGTCCTTTGCTCGCACACAAGAAGTGAGATTGCTACTACCATTACTTCATCCACTCATTACCAGTAATGAAATGCCCAGAATATTCCCTTACCGGTTCATGTTGCTAAGTAGAAATGACACATCATATTATTTCCAAAATCTAGTCACTTAGAATCAGTCAAGAAACTGAATACATTAAATGAATGGGTTATCCTTATTACTGTTATTACTTACATCTCATCTAAGGTATGGATATTATTGAATAAGAAAGTAAAATCTTATTCTTTTCTTCACAGCAGTTCCAGTGACCCAGTACTTCTGTGCTTAGGGGAAAGGGAGACTTGGTTTCCAGTAGCCAGAGTGCATGACATGGCCTAAGGTCTCCAGTGCAGGTTGGTAAAAACAATGGGTTTTGCAAATAGGAGCGAAGGACTTTTTCATCTTTGTAGCAGCCATGATGTATCACTAGGCTTCCCATTTCTGTTTTTCATTTCATTCATGAAATGATGCCCCTCCTAACTTATCTCACCCTCTGGCTAGTTGTTGTCTGGTGACTTTTACAAGTCTTAAATTCATGCCTGAAAGGGATAACACTGCTCCTCTCATTCAGTTAAAACAAAGACTTACTTAGAAAATGTACACATTTAAATCCACTTAATGTTTCAAATATCATTATTTTCAGTAGAAACTTCTTCTTAGTTAAATGGTTTTCAGGCATCAGACTATTATACGACAGATGATTTTGTCACTATGCAAAATGTGAAACCTGTAATCAACTTGTTATGGCATTTCACAAAAGTATGTGACAGTAAAATAAGTAAACTGTCATTTGGGCAATCAAGTCTTGAAATCCTGCAGGAGGTAAAAAAAAGTACCTGACACTCAATCTTCATGGTAGAGATGATGTTCAAAAAAATCATTTAATACTGCCACAGTCTTAGAGGTTTGAATAGAATTTTTATTGCAGTGTGCTTAAGCCTGTAATAATTTTGTACTATATTTTAATCACTTCTTTTCCCCCCCCAATTGATTTTTTCTGCAGATAATGTACATGCACATCACACAGTAAGGTCTGCTCTGTTAATGAGGTGTTGGTTAAATTGAAACAATATTTTCCCTTTACTATTGATGACAACATTATTAATTACAAAGCATTTTCAGACTAGTTTGATACGAGAATGGAAAGCAGTAGGTAGGAGCCCACACTGATTTACTGGCACCTGGGACAGCCCGGGGAGATGGTGCTGGTGGCAGCAAGCTCCTACATGGCTGGAATGCTTGGGATGACGCACCTCTGAGCCCACACTGTGCTGGCTTAACGGATTTCACATAAAAGTTTTATTAAGGGAAAGGGATACAGAAGCTACAGACCATAAGCCGCTCGTGGCCCTTCCTGCTGGTCTGTTTGGCCTGCAGCTTGTTCTTGCAAGTCCTTGTTCTCCCCCGTGGCTGCAGGTTTGATGCAGCAGGCTGGCAGCTGCAGCCCTCCTTGGGCTTCCCTTTTCCCCAGGTGCTCCCCCAGGCCCAGGGAAGGAGCAGGCTAGAGTCAGGCTAAAAACCAATTAATAAGTTCTGTCAAATCACAGGGAAGGCACTCTAGGAGACACAGACTTTCACCATTATGCTGCTGAAAGGCGTGTTCCCCTCTCGTCTCCAAAGAGCAGACATCCTGGGTGTATAGGCACCAGCAACGAGCTCCTATAACTGGAACTGTATAATGAACCTGTAGCCTCCTGTTTCCAGTCATTAGTGACAGTCACAGATTTTGGAACTGATCTCTTCCCAGAAATGAGTTATAGATATAGGAATAAAATTACACTTGATTATGAGAAGAGTGAAGGAAAACGGGGAAACCTATTTTTATCTGAGTTGGTTTTTGTTGTTGTTGTTGTTTTGGGGTGTTTTTTTTGCCTTTTTGATTACAAACCAACTGGTGAAACCACTGTAACCCACAAGTTAATGTTTTGCATGGAATAACCTTCAGTGAAGAGCACTGCACAGCCTGCCTTTGAAGAAAATTGGTTTTGTTTTGACAAAGTTATGAACGTTTGGAAATTACTCACTGAGCACACATAACAGGTCTTTTGTTAAGTCTAACTGGGAACCTAAAAACCAGTATTTCTGTGTGTACACAGCTGATTTTGCTGCATGCTAAAGCTGCAGGGCCCCAAGGACAGGCTTAGACTGGACTCAAGAAGACCCTGAGCATTTGACCCAATGAGAGCTCAATCCTGTGGCTCGCTTTGAGTCCTCTTGATAAAAGAGATTAAACAGATAAAAGTGGCATGGAGAAAGGAAGTTTGCATGGACAGATAAGTCACAGAACAGGTGGAACTGGATAACAGTGACAGAAATAGACATATTTATTTTAAAGGTACTTAGAAGGCAAAGAAGTTGAAATTCTTACTACAATGAGAAGCTATAGGAGAAGGTGTTGAAAAGAAAAGGGATCAGGGAATTTTGGGAAGCTGTTGGAGTCCATGAAGATTGTCATTTTGGACTCTGTCACTACTGCCCACATTTTCCTTAAGAAACCTCCCACTGTAATGAACAACCAGATCAGTTAAGGGCACAGGGAGAGAACTACTGTTTGCTTCTTCTCAAGAGTCTACATGAGTACAAGTTGCCCTTTCTGTTAGCTTCTCAGCTCCCAGTCTCAGATAATGAGCTACACTGTTCTTGCCACTGCCATGTGCTATAGGATGACCCTGCTTGAGCAGGGAGGTTGGACCAGATGACCCACTGTAGTCCCTTGCAACTCTACCCATTCTGTGATCCTATAAATGTAAGCATGATATGCTGAAGAGGTCAAGAAAGACTGTTTGAGTTCAGAACTATTCTGTGCCACTTGCTGGACATCTCTGCTTTCTGACAGCTGAGCTGAGCTGTCCCACAGCTTTTGTTTATTCTCAGGTATAGCTATCCCTAGTAGTTGCCTCCTTAAATCCTGAAGTGAGCATGTTCACTGTGTTTGGTGTTCCTCGTGACCAGTGATTTGACTGGTCCATGCTGTTTCTGACAGCACAGAGGCTGAAAATTAGAAGAATGTACTTATGGAGCAGAGGACAAACACTGTCATCTTTGTGTGTGTTTTGCTTCCCTGTGGAGTGCTCATTACATTATAGGAATTTTAGGAGTCATAACTGATCATTTGACAGTTTGCCAACTATTTTGACAAACTTGCTTATAAAGTGAGAGCAAACTACATGGGGTTCTAAGCTTCCAGAGAGCTTTCAGTTTTACAGGATCTTTGTGCTGAAAACAAATATCCCCATGTGCTCAGGAAACCCAGCGACATTCCTCCAGTTCGTAACTGTTGATGTCACTGATAAAACTACCTCTGTTAATGGGCAGCTCAGTAAGAGTGACCTGGTCCAAATGCAATGTCAAGGTGGTTGCTGATGACACAGCAATTAACAACCTTTGGAGGCTGACTGACACACCAGATCCTGACACATAATTTCCCATCAACTTGATGTATTCTGAATGCTTTTAACAGCAGAGGAAGGCCGGATCAAGTCACTAAGTGCAAACGTTCCTCATCATAATGGTGGGCAGAACCAGTTCCCTGAAACCAATTAATATTCTTTTCCTGCACTCACCCTCCAGCTCCCAGCCTCTGCCTCGGATCCCTCCCAGTCTTCCGGGTCAGACCCTTCTGATCTGCCTCCGCCTGTGACCTCTGCTCAGGGTGGGAGGGACAGCGGGGCAGTGGACAGGTGGCGGCCGTCGTGTCCCCGGCGGTCCCGGGGAGCTCTCCCCGGTGCCGGCAGCAGCGGAGGCAGCGCGCCTGGGGCGGCTTCCCCTGCACCGCCGCCCGCGGCCCGCCAGGCGGCAGCAGCGCGCACCACCGCGGGGCTGCGGTCGCGCCGGCTCCGCTCCGCGCCCGCGGCCGGGCCCCGCTCCCCTCCCTTCCCCTGCCGTGACCGCAGGCCGGGCCGTGTCCCGCTGCCGCACAGGCACAGTCCCTCTGTCAGGGTGCGGCGGCGGGGCTGCGACGGGCGCCGTGCGGTGCGGGGGAGCCCCGGGCAGGGTGAGCGCGGAGAGGTGTCCCGCCGAGACAAAGGCGCCCGGGAAGGTGCAGCCGCGCTCGCCGCGCCCGCGCAGACAAAGCGGAGGCGCCCCCCGCCGCTGCGCCGCCCCTCCGCGCCCTCCCGCGGCGGAGCCCCCGGGAGAGGGGTTCCACAGCTGGGGCTGCCTGAGCCCTACCGGCAGGAGGAGGACGAAGGCGGGCGGGGGAGCAGCTGTGCCGCGCCGTAGGCAGGAGGGAAGCCGCTCTGCGAGCGTGAACCGAGCTCAGCGCCGCCGCCTGCCTCGCCTCCTCGTCCGTCCGTCCCTCCCTCCCTTCTCCCCTCCTCCCCCCGCCTCCCCCCGCCGCAGACGGCTGCGAGCCCGGATGGTTTGCGAGCGGAGTTGAGGGGGCAAACTTTGAAGCCCAGATGCCTCTGGGGCTGCGCGGCAGAGCGCGGCTGCTCCTGCAGGCACCTGCCGCCGCCCTCCCCCCGGCGCTGCCGCCCTCCGCGGGGGCGGCCAGCCCCGCTGCCCGCGACCGGCGAAGCGGCGGGCGCTGCGGCCGCGGCTGAGGGCGGGCGGGCGGGCGGCGGGCGCGCCCCCATGCGGGTCCCGGGCTGGGGCGCGCCGGTGGCAGGCGGGAGCCGGGCGGCAGCCGGGCGGTGCTCTCCCGCCGCCTGAGTGGGCGCGGCGCGGGACGGCGGCGCGGGGTGCCGGGAGCCATGGGCTATTGCAGCGGCCGGTGCACGCTGGTGGCCGTGTGCGGCGCGCAGCTGGTGAGTGGCGGCGGGGGCGGCCCGCGGAGGAGGGGGGGAAGGAAGGCGGGAGGGAGGGAAGGAGGGGGCGGCGGGGCGGCTCCCCCGCTGCCCGGAGTGGGGGCCCGGGGAGGGGCAGGGTGGGAAGGCAGCGGCTGTGCTTTGGGCGAGGGGGGGACGCGGGGGCCGGGATGGGGGTCCGCGCGAGGCGGCAGGGTGGGAAGGAGGGGCTGTGTTACAGGTAGTTTGGCGGGGGCTCTGCCAGGGAGGCTGCGGTGGGCGCACGGCGGAGTTAATAAACTCGGGGAGTTCTCCCAAGCGTTGAGTCAAGTTGGTACCTGGTTTCCTTTGACTGGCCCTATGTAAGGCAGAGACGCGTGTCAGGGGTGATGCGCAGCTTGCAAACAGTTTGCCATACAGGTGTGTGTCTGTGTGAAGTTGTCAGGCCTGAGCTCTTCTGCAGATGTATTTCTTCCTTTTTTTTTTTTTCCTTTCAGACTTGCTGTCCAGTGTATGTTAACACTGTATCATTATGTTGCTACAGAACTCAACCATATATTTATATTTACCTTTGGAGGGGACATGTGGCAGCACTTGTAAGCTCAGCTACCAGCGAAACTAGACTGAGTTTAAAAAGTAGGCGCTGAGATACAATACAAAAGAAGCTGCCTAAAAATAAATATGCTTTAGCAAGATGGTTAGGCTGTGCAATTGTGTTGTGGCACTTTTAAAGAGACTGGGGTTAAAGTTAAGAAACTTACGTCCCTTCTTGTAATGTATATGTAGATTATTTCATTGTTGTGAAATCAGATATGTGCTGTAAGAATTCCTGTGGATTTGGATGCAATGACACACAGATAAAGACCTATCAATGGAATATGCCCCATTTCTTATTCTCATTATATCGAATGTTCGTGTGCTGGCAGAACAGGTGCTGGAAGCACCTTTGTTAAGCAGTTAACCTTATGGCAGAAAGGGAATATTTCATGTTACTCCATCCCTCTAGCTCTTACTGAATAGTTTTGCTGAGAAAGTGTAAGTCAGTCAATAGCAACCAGCATTGTTGCCAATTTCTTTCCTGCAGGCAGGTACTAAGAGAACTACAGAAGAAGAAAAATAATAGATTTCAGGAACCAAATCAGTAAAACAGTACGTAGGAAAGAAAGATGTGCTAGCAGATCAGAAATTTGAAATGCCTGTGATCTTTTTATCGGTTGTCATCAACCCTTAATTGTTTTGTATTCTGGAAAACATTTTATTTGTATATGCTGCTCTCCACCTAAGTTATCTAATTCTTTGTAACTGGATGTATCTTCTCAGACATGATTTATTCATGCATATTGTCTAAAAAAAAAAAATCTTGAATCGTAGTAACAGTAGTAGTGAATCTTGTGTGGAATGGTAGGAATGTAGCCTTTTCCAGCATATTGGAAACATAAAATTAATGACTGAAGTTCTTCGGATCCATTTAAGTTTCAGAGGCTTACTTTTTTTTTTTCCTCCAAAGGGAACAAAAAATGGTTTAAATTGTGCCTCTTACAGAGCTTTTTTTTTTTTTTTAATGCATTTAACAGCCAGGAGATTATGATGACTATAGAATGTGATAAGATGCTAAATTGTTATTGTTTTGAAAGTCTGTGAAGGAAAACATATTTGCTAACTCATGGTGACAAAAAAATGAATGCAGAACTCATAAAAACATCAACAGAAATGCCCTGTAGGAACGTATCAGCAGGTGGATGAGCAGGTAAGCTATGCAGAACTGTAGCATTACTTTCTGCATTAAGCTTTCTACAAGTGGTTGTAAACTAGAGGCTCAAATGAATATATATTTTAAAAATAAATGCTATTTTCTGGAGTAGCTTAAGGAAACGTTTAACAGAATCATAAACTGAAAGCTAACTTGAAAATTTTTATTGGGCAAGAAAAGGATGTGCTAACAGCAATGCAAACCTCTGAATCACACTTGGCCTATGTAATGACATTTAGATAGGTTAAAAGCAGGAATAATCATTTAAATGAGAGAAATGAGATGGAATGGGAAAAAAATACACATTTTATTAAAATCACGTGTCATATTCCTTCATGTGCCATATACCATCAGATGGGAATAGGTTATGAGTTTTAAGTCAAGGAGATTTAACTCTCCTCAGTGGGCCCATGGGTGATTAATCGATTGTCAGTACTTTTTTAGGTAAAGACTGTGTAAAGGAGCAAATGCTGTCAAGATTCATTCTAGAATTAACAGCCATGTTAATGCATATGCAAACCAAAACCAAAGGATCTAGTAGTTATCTGGCCTGAGGAGATGGGTGTGGGAAGTGTTTCCACACTGATAACCATACCTTAAAAAAAAAGCCTAAAATTTACAATGTGAAGATTATGTGTTACTGGTACCTGGGATTCCGTTTTAAAATGGTCATATTTGAGTAGAAAGTATACTTTTGTTTCGGGGGAAAAAAGTTGGTAAGAAGAAAGGTTTCTTTCATTTTTTTAATGTAAATATGTTCTTCCATCTTTACAAAGCTAGGGTGTGGTGAACTAATCGGTCTTTGTGGGCACTGCACAACAGTATTGTGGAATACTGCAGTCCATTAGAGAAGCTGTTGCATATTGTAAGTATATAAATGACGTAGATGTCGGAAATGGTTAAAAAAGGTGGTTGTTTCAAATACCAGTGCAGGAGTGGAGCTACATTAGCTTGAGAGACCCTGCACAGAATTATTTTCATGAATGCATTTTAAGTGCTCATAGTTAAGGCAACATACTGTATACCATCAGATTATCAGAAACCTCAAGGAATGCTTCTGCTCTCAAGGGCATACTGATCATTCCTCTCTGCTTATTAACATACATATACCACGCTGTTTGCACTCTCATTTGTGCTATGGAAAACAACCTTTGACAGCTCTTTTTCCTCTGCATTTGTAGCCAATGAGAAAAATTAGCAGCAAGTAAGAGCTAATTTTGCTCATGTTGGGAACAAGGCCTTGCCTTCTGTATACAAAATCTGTTATCTCAAAAAAAAATATATGTATATATTTTTTTAAGATACTACTTTTGGTCTCTTTTGTTCTTTTCCCTTCTAAAGAGAACCACGAGCATAGGGACTCTGGTGGTTTTTGTTGTATGGTAACTATCCTTTTTGCAATAAAAGAATTCTCTGCTATTTCATTTTGTCCTTTAAACCTCTTCGGTTTTGGGTGTCTCCTTTTCTATTAATAGCTTGCATCAGTAGCACTAATATCTTGTTGCCTGGCCTTTTTAATAGCAAAAGCAGCAAAGTTGAAACTGCCAAGATTATTGTGCTTTCTGGAAGTCTTCAAGAGCCCCACAGAAACCAGTTTGAAACTTTCTTCCTTCCCACTGTTGCTGCTTGGGAAAACTTGGAGCATGACAAAACAGTCAAAAGTACAACATGTTTTGAACTTAGAAGGTCTCTCCTCCAAGTGCAGTGATGAGAAAGGACAGTATTTCGTAACAAAATTTTAAGTCCCCAGTAATCATTTCCTAATTGTTTCTATCCATCAGACAAGGATTGCCATACTCCCAAGGCTAATTAGATAACAGATAATTCAGCATTTACACTCCCTTCTCTCTGAAATTCGTCTGAATTCATTTATGTAATTATTTCTGTAAAAATTTGCCATTTCTGCCTGTTCTTTTTCTTTTCTTTTTTTTTCTTAAGTAAATTGTACTGCAGTTCAGATATTCCAACCAAGTATTAAAAACTATACAAAATTTGTAAACAAGCCACATATATATATCCAAAGGGTCAGTTAGTGATTCTGGGGTACTCAACCTGATGCTCTAAAGAAGCATGTACTATAATGTACATATCCCTGAATCTCTAAAAACTGGTGTCTTTCACAAACTTCAGTGTATGATGTTTGTAGTCTCTCCTTTCCCTTGCTGATACCTCACAGTTGGGGCCGTGAGCACACGGATACACAACCTCGTGGTGACTCTTTGTGAACTCATCCTGTTACAGTTCTGGCTGGTGCCACTGTCCAAGTCTGTCATGTTGGCCAAGCAGAACAAAAATGCAGATTTGGTTGCTTTTGCTAAGAGGCCAAATCTTTTGGCTACTGAAAAAAAAATGATCAAAATGCTAATGGTTTGTATAGAATGTCCTCGCTCTGGACTCTTCCACAAATGAATAATGCTAATTAAGAGAAATCCTTTGTTTCAAAAACTGTTTCAGCTGAGGTAATTTCTATATGTAACTGTGATACTGGTGTCCATAAACACATATTTAATGGCCTGTTGGACATAAAGATACATATTTGAACTGCAGCAGGTAAAGTGGTGGAACCTAGGAAGTGAATTACATACAAACTAGTATGGGAAGAAGTATTTATCATTTTTATTCTATGACAAGAGATGTCATGAGAGATGCCCATCATCTATATTGCACACTTGATATAAGACTGAAGAGTTTCTTGTACTCTTCCAATTCTCCTTTGCATTATTGAAAATCGGCAGCTGTAACTAAAGAGGACAGAGCGTGGGACTTGGAGAAAAAGTCTGCCTTAGTGATCAGTCCTGTAAAGTTTAAATTTGCCTTATTAAAATATGAATAGCAAACATTCTTATGCTCGTTCAAACACTTCAGAAGTGGTGATCATGACAGGCTCTAGTCTATATCACAAACCTAGCTACAAGGCTTAATACAGTTTAATACCATGAATATCCTTACTTGGGGAAAACCTCATGTTTTAACAGTTTAGAGGTTGAATTGTCTCAGGACTTTCAGAGAGTGAAGTTTGCTGGATTAGCGCTCAGGTCCCACTGAGAGCAAAGCAAAGGCAGTCACAGAGGGTACTCCTTAGAAGTAGCTATCCTGAAGTATTATGCAATAAAGAACTTATTTTTGTTAATATAGGGTCTTACACCATACATAGTGTCAGGTACTTTGCCATAGCACACCAGACTACATAACTAGTGTACATAGCATGTCCTTTTTTTTTCATTTATGTTAAAGGAAAGCGGTAGTGAAATTTTTGGTCTTTGCTTTTAATTGCTGGGTTTTGGGGAAGAGTTGTTTTTCTTTTTGTGTGTGTGTTTTGATTGTGTTTCATTGTCACTGCTGCCAATGGTTTTCTATAGCAGCTTTAGGAGAGAAGCGTCTGTGATGGAAAATTCTGATGACATGTACATGTTCCTACATTTTCTGCTAGCAAAAGGGAAATGAAAAACGTGGGCTTTTCACGTGGAATGGAAAGTGATGTTGTTGCTGTGCTTAGCCTGTGGATCTGTAGTTTTATTAATCTGCAAAGAATAGAAAGAATTGATTTCTGTGTTTTGGATAGTACTTATATATAAGTGCTGCTTTGGAAATTGTGACTATGTCAACAACTTGTGTCTGTCCATTCTTTGAAGTCCTGCTTCTTGCTTTGTTTCAAATTTGATAGGAAAGTGGAAGTTTCATTGTATCCAAGAACATGTGATCCTACTAGCAATGAAAAGGAAACAGTCTGTGAATAGCAGACTTTCAGCAGATGCGTGTTTGAGAGGCATTGTATAACACTAAAGAGTAAATTTTGAGGTGTTGCTGGATATAGATAAACCAGAAACTTGATCATGAATTCAGAGAGCTAACATCTCTTGTCATGAGAAAATATGTAGCAGTGTTTTTAAGTTTGTGAGACCTTGATAGAAAAATTAACACTTTTTTGTTTATTCTGTTTTTGAGACAAAATAGCGATAATTCATAACCAAACTTTTTTTTTCCATATAACTTGAGCTCGAAAAGGGTGATGAATGCAAACAATGGATGTCAGCAGTAACAGTCCACTGTTATATAATTTAATTTTAGTGGCTTGACATTTGCTATGAATGGTACAGTATTATTTTTCATAGACATGTGGATGTATAATAATTGTGAGTAACCTGCCATGCATTTCAAGAAAAGCAAAGTATGTTGTTTTAAGTTACAGGGGTAAAAGATTTAAGACCAGCTGAATAACAGTTTTAATTCACTGCTTTTTGAAGCTGAACTCCTTTAGAGTTTGGTTAGCAGACTCAACATTCCAATACTCTGGTATTTGGTAGAAAGGAAAGGTTTAAACAGATCGAGAGAAGTTGAATAAACTACCTGATTATAGGCACCTAGAATATCTAGCAAAGTTACTCTTCTTGTATAGCCATGGGGAAAATTTGTGACAGTAGGAATTAATTTCATGTTGAAAAAGATTTGAGCTAGCACCTTGAACAATGAGTGTAGGGTGTTGTGGGTTTTTTTTTTTCATTTTTTTTCTGTTGCTTTACAAAAAAGCACTAAGTAAGCATTTTAAAAAATACACCAAAGGTTTTCTCTAGTCAGTCTGCAGTCAATGGAGGGAAGTATCTCATTTTGTAGTTAGCAGAAAGGAACAGGTTCTATGGTTCAAAACAGAAACATAATATTTTGAGTTGGTAGTGACTTTACTGTCCCAGGCTAGGCCATGAGAATGTACATAGTCCAAAGTGCAGCAGATAAGGTGTGAAAACTAGTACTTGGTGAGTTGTTACAGAAAAGAATCTAAATCCAATAGGGTCTTCTCAATGTTTTGGTGCATTTGATGACACAGATGTCAACATCCGGTTTCATTCAGCATGAAGTTTTAGAAGCTCCCCTGGACTTAGGGACTGGTGAGATTCAGTCAGTATTTCCTGTGGAGGCTAGTGTCAGTGAACTATTTGTGTATCCCAATACACTCCAAACTTTGGTTTTGGTCCCGTAGTCCCACTGAGCTCAAAAGATTATCCCAGGTGTAAAATGCCCAAAGAGACAGCTGTTTCCAATAGTGTTTTATAAAAGGTATGCCAGAAGTTTTGAATTTTCACAGAATTTTACTTAAGGTCCTGAATTTCAGTGATATTTCTATGGAGAATAACAATAGTGAGTATTTTCAGATTTGGATGAGGACAAGAGTGTTAATGATCTAACTAAATCAGAATAATTTCTCTAGGCTTCCCTGCGGTCAGAAAAGGGAGTCCATCAGGGAATAGGTCAGAGTGCCTAATGTTGTTTCTTGGCCTAAACTGACCATTAGAATTGTGCCTTAAAGTGGTTTTTCAACTAGAGTGGGCTTTTTGGGAGTGGGAGAGAGAAGAAAAATCACAGACCCATTGTATGATGTTAGTAATTCACAGTACTTATTAATTATATTTTCCTTCCGCTTGCATTTTCTCATGTTATTTTAGTGAGGAATTTTTGATTTTAAGGGCAACTGTGATCTACAGATTGAGAAATGCTGTTTTGGAAAGGTATTTGTGTCTTCATTGACTGTCAGGAGAAACTAAGGAGCCTGCTTTTGCTAGAACAATGTCAGCCTTTGTGCATACTCCCTTATGATCCCCTAAAATATGATGCTACAATCACATGGATAAAACCAATTTATTCTCATTTTGGGGTTTGGATGATTTTCTGTAGCTTCCAACAGGAGTAAAGAAGACAGGGAGCATTGTAAATAATGTGCGATCAAAAAGAATGTGCTGAAAATTCAATAACTTAAAAGAATCAGATAGTTTATTATCATCCAGATTAGTCTTCATTTATTTTTTTTTTATCACGGTGAGTGAAAGTGAGGGGCTTTTGAGTGCTACCTGACTTGTAAAGTAGAATGGGCACAATAGTTGAAATGACATTTTCTTGCCCCTGTGGCAAATAAACATTTCACAGTTCATTATTTTATGTCCTCTCCCCAGTTGTACATGTACCAGCTGGATGGCATCTGAGAATCATTTAAGCATTTTATCATTCTATAACTCTCTGATGGAAATGACATTTAGAAGAAAAATTACTGATTTCTGTGTTCACTAAAAAGTAAACATGCATAGCTAATGGTTCTATTCACCACTGATCATACTTATGCATTTTTAATAAAAACTTGATTTTAATTCATACATAACTTATGAGAAATGTTTATCAGTTTAGAGATCTGCTGATTCCTACTTAAATGTTTACATATATCTGGATACCTTTAAAATATCTTGCATTTGATGCTTGGATTAAGGTGAATCTTTATAGACAAGTTGCTTCTCTGCTGCAATGATGTAAAGTAATGATGTAAAGTATATAGGAAGTGCTGATTATTATACTGATTGCTGAAAATAGTAAAAAATCCCATTTATTTGACATAAATGAATCTCATATTTTCCTATGCTGTTTGAAATAATAGCTTTCTGATATTGCAGTTTGGAGCACCAGTGTGTGTGTGTGGTGTTCTTCCTTTTTTTTTTTTTTTTTTTTTTTTTTTTTTTGTATTTGGGTTGTTAGGCAGTATCTCTAGTGGCAAGTCACCAGTTACATGTAACTGGCAAGTTACCAGTTATGTGAATGGGAATGAGAAAAGTCTGTCGTATTCTATATTCATACCATAACAGATTGAGTTCTGGTTTCCTCCTCACCCTTCTTTTCTTATGAAGGAATTCTCATTAGCGAGGCTTTGAACAGAAAGCAGCATGTGAGGTTATTTCTAAGAGGTATGTTGAAATGATGATGCCTGTCATTTTTATACATTACATCACCTTTCAGAAGACAAAAAATGTGGGACCCTTTGGAGATGGTGGGAGAGAGACTCATGCTTCTCATTCAAACATGTAATGAATAGGCTCTGAACCACCTTCTGGAAATGGCTGCCTCTTTTTATCAACTGTATAGGCCACTCTTCTGCATGCATCTTTATTTACTTCATTATATAGTTACCTCTGCTTATTTTTGATGATATCTTTGTATTAAAGATGATTAGATAGACTGTCAAACTCTTTTTTTAGAATTCAAGCAAACATAATTGAGTGATACATAACATTTCTCCTGGATGAATGGAAGTCATGCTAGGGGCCTAGAACAAGGGTCAGAGGGCTGCCCCTGTGCACCTTGAGAAGCATTTACTGTCACTCTGAGTGATGCTGCAGGAGTGAATCAAATTGGTGTACAAGAACAAAATAGTATTAAGAGCTAGAGGGTCTTGAATCTAAGGTACTGATTAATATATGTGTAAGAAAGCTTAACTGTCTTAGGAAATGATGTCATTCCTCTCCAGGTGACTCATAGTATGGGTCAATTTACTAATTAAAAATTCCTTTAAACTTCTTCATAGACAGACTATTAATTGGCCCTCAACAAGTATATAGTTCTTGTTTGAAGATAAAAAGCTTTTGTAAGTAGAGGAAGATAGATGCTGCAATGTCTCTTTAGAACAATGCATGTCTCTTTGAAAAGCCATTCTTCAATAATTAAAAAAAAAAGTAAAGTTTGCTAATTTTTGCCATGACTGACAATGGCTTCGCATTTTTCATTATACTCTGGTCGCTGTCTTTGTGGCAGGGTCTTCTATTACAGAGCACAGAAACAAAAGGAGAAAAAAACCCCTTGTGTGTCATCACTGCCTTCACAAAGCCACAAATACATTAAACTCAAGATACTGTTCATTGTGCTCTCAAGCCACCAGTGACAAAGGTGCTGTGAGTACTACTGAATATGAGGGAGTCATATGTCATTACATCACTGTTCAAATTGGCAGAGCAAATAGCACTAAAACAAGTGAAAACATTAGCAGCTAAAGGAATGCAAAACAGTAAGAGGCTTGCCTTAAAAAAAAATAGAATTTAGATGTTATTTTGCTCATAAGTTATAAAGCTGATTTTACCTTTTTCCTGTCTTTTTATTTTATTTACTTATAAGTTCTTGTCCATGCCCATTTCATACCCTTGAGACCAGTTAGCTTTTCTTTTCTTTGACAATTGCAGCAGTCATAGGCAGTGACAGCAGCTTGGTAACAAGCCAGATGATGGCACTGGTTGTGTTAAGATATGGGCTTCAATGTATCCTGAAAACAGAGTTCATTGTCTTGGATTTTACCAGACTGGCTTTCCTGAGTGTGGAGCTGGCCGTAAATTTGGTAGTTCTTGAAGGAAATCCACAACAAACTGGAGTTGGATGCAGTATTCAGCAATATTCCTAATAATGCCTATTTCTAATCCTGGCAACCTCTCAGACTATTTAGAGGGCCTTCTGTCTGGTACAATATTTTTTTGTTTTTTTTTCCTTTTTTTGTAAATGAAAGCCATAACCCAGTGGTGGGGTCATAATGGCAGGGACAGAAGAAAAGCTGTTGGCCTCAGTGACTGGAAGAAATGTCTGTTCTGCATTGTGCTAAACTGTGCTTTTTCAGATGCATAATAAAAGTTATTTATGGACACGATAAAGTGGTATCTGTTGTATAATATCACAGATAGGCATAAGGATGATAACAAAAGGCAGCTGGTTTAGTAAGCTCTATTTGCTGCAGAAATGTGCTGTCCTTTGCGAATTGAAATAAAAAAAGAGAGGAGGATGTTGGGGTTTTTTTCCTGCTTCCTGGCATTTGCGATCATTCTTGCTTTTCAGTGTGCTTATAAAGACAATTACATGGGTCCCATGTCAGTATTATATTTGTCATGACTAGCACCTTATTAGAGGACAGCTGTTCTTCTCTGCCCAGCACATATATGTAACTACCACTGCTGATAACAGAAGTTGTGAGTGTAACCATCCTCTGCTTTTCACCCATGGGGGATGCTGGAGCTCTATGGTTTCAGTTAAATAACTTAGGTATAAATAGTGCCGTCACTATTTCGTTCCTGGCTTTATACCTAAGTTATTTATATATCTGGGACTATTCAGTTGCTTGTTCAGAGTTCAGTGCCTGTAAGGAGATTTTGAACTTCCAGGAATTATTAGTTGGCCTGTTTAACAAGGTGAGTAAGAAAGGCACTGTCCAAATGCCCAGTGTCTGAGTCTTTCAGTGCATGCTAAGTGTCTTCACTAGAAGGCCAGGTATTCAGAACCCCATCAGCCCAAGAGCAGTCCAAGGAAGCTTGGTGTGGAGATATTTTCAACTTGTAAGCATTTTATGTATCTCCTCTTTAATTCCATCAGGATTAAAAAAAAAAAGGAGTAACCAGCAGATTTTTCCAAAGCTACTCAGATGCTCTAATGGTGCTTTGGCTGCTGTCACTTCTGCTGAGAACTGGACTGAATTGGAACAAAAGGGAACATAGAAGTGGCACAGTGCCATCATAATGCTGTTAAGAACTAATGTAAACTCAGCTGGAGAAAACCATTTGCAGTGAACAACAAGGTTTATTGACCATGGCAAGCCCAAGAACATATTCTCAAGAACCACCTCTTGGCATTTTAGCTGTTGTAATGAGCTGCATATGTAAATCTGTAAGCACTTGCTTCTCTCAGCTCCAAGCTGGGAGCAGCCCAGACTGGCCTAGGGAATGTAAACACATGCCTCTATATTCGTGCAAGTTTCTCTTTTGTTTTTTGTTTGCTTTTCAAAATTTGAGTAAATTGGAAATTCTACAGTACTTGGGGTGACTAATTAGATTTCTTGGTGAGCACAAGCCCTGACTTTTTTTGGAAGATGAAAATTATTCATCTTGAAACTACAGCATCTATTCCAGACAGTTTCCTTACTAATTTAAGACAAGATACAAAGCTACAGTGATGAATGGATTGAACAGTTAAAATTTGACATTTCCTTTTATGCTTACGCCATTTAAAAATAGCTGACTTTTGACAAACTGCTAGTATTTTTTTTATGAATTAGAAAACCTAGACTTACAGTAAGTTCGCTGCTACCTTTCAGTTTGAGGTCTCTGGAGAATGGCTGTGCTAAAGGTCCCAGCTGCTTTGATGTTCAGCACAAGCACAACAATACCAAATTGGGAGGAGCTGTTGGCTCCCTCAAAAGCAGAGAGGTCCTGCAGAGAGACCTCGACAAACTAGAGGGCTGGTCAATCACCAACCATATGAAGTTTAACAACTGCAAGTGCCAGATTCTGTGCCTGGGATGGGGCAACCCTGAATGTATGTACGGGGCGGGTAATGGGACACTGAAGAGCAGCCCTGCAGGAAGAGAGCTGGGGCTCCTGGTTGACGGCAAGTTGTACACGAGTCAGCAGTGCCCTGGCAGCCAGGAGGGCCAACCGTGTCCTGGAGTGCATTAGGCACAGTGTCACCAGCCGGGCAAGGGAGGGGATTGTCCCGCTCTGCTCTGCGCCGGTGTGGCCTCACCTTGAACATCATATTTTTGGCACTGCAGTATAAGAAGGATATAAAGCTATTAGAGAGAATCCAAAGGAGGGCAACAAAGATGGTGAAGGGCCTTGAGGTATGAGGAGTGGCTGAGGTCACTTGGTCTGTTCAGCCTGGAGAAGAGGAGACTGAGGGGGGACCTCATTGCAGTCTGCAGCTTCCTCATGAGGGGCAGAGAAGGGTCAAGCACTGATCTCTTCTCTGTGGTGACCAGTGACAGGACCCAAGGGAATAGCATGAAGCTGTGTGTCAGCAGTAAACTTTAAAAACTTGATTAACTTATTTTTTTTATAATTATATGACATATTTTAAATGTCTGTAAAAAGTGCAAACTGGTGATACCAACGGTGCCAGAGGAGTACTTCAGAACAGCCTTCTCTGAGGCAGTTCGGAAGTATGTCTCTCATAACGAGATACCAACCTTGTATTTTTGCCTCTATGGATTTCATGAGAACATGATTCTAGTCTCTGCACCCTTGGCCTATCAGCACCATTTAGGACAAGATTTTTTCTGCTCTCACAGATGTCTCCCTGTGTTGGTGTAGTGCCCCCTGGTGAGGATGTACTCAATGTCCTCCATGTAAGCTGTGAACAGTGGCATCCAGGGACCGAGCCATGCTGGCACCCCTCATACCTCAACGCAACAATGGCCACTGAATTGCATTCTTACAGTGTAAAGATATTTCAAAGTGAATTACATCCATTTTGTACCCACATAATCCAGCAGGAAGGTGAAGGAGAAGGTTTGTGCTCATGCAAAGACCTGAGACTCTCGCACTACTATGTCTCTGGTTTTCTTTAGCAGAGTGTTGTAACTTAGAGCTTTTATCCCATTTATCTTGAAGATGTGAACTTTGTTAAGGAGTGTGCTGAGACATGCTTGCTGAGCAAAGGAATGATTAATCTTCCAGGAGTGTTTCCATATAAAGCGTCAAATTACGTTTATGAGGAATCTCTACATCATAGCCGTCCTAGGACTTAAGGTCACTATACAAACACAGCCACCAATATCTCTTTAGAACATCAAATTTGATAGAGATAAAATTTGCTTAGTGAATATTTTTTTTAAAGGTCAAAAAGTAAAGATCATGTATTTACTTCAATTGAAATTCAGCAGGGCTTAGGTTAAAGTGAGGATAAAGAAAATATATCTCTAGAATGATGTTATACTTGACAGAATATTGATCAATAATTGTCTCAGCAGGAGCCGATGGTGAGCTGAAAATTTATTTACAGTTTTACATAAATATTTCTGATTGGCTTGTCTTGTACATAGTTGTACATGGCTTTTCCCTAGATTTTTGTTCCACACTTTGTCTCCACATTAATGTTCTAGGAATATTAGACCATCCTTATTTTTGATTAAAAATGTATAAGAAAATTTTGTCTTTTGGTTAACAGTCTTACAGTGTAAGAAAACAAATGCTTGCTTGGACGTTATTAGCTTACTAATTTCTTGTAGAAGAGTATTTTACATTGCAGTGGTTTTACTGGATACCCCATGGAGTGAGTGAGCCATATGGAAATTGGCCTTGGAAAGAGAAGCATTTTCAAAATGATAGGTAGGAAGTTATATCTATGGAGGCCTTCTAATGAGAGTACTCATACTTGAAAAATGTCATACAGATATTTTCTATCACCTTTCTTCTTGTGTCTACTTTACAGTCTGCCTATGATTGCAGAAGTAATACAAGGTGCTTCCTTCCTCTTAAGGGTGGGTTGTCACAGTCTTTCACTATTCAGCTATTATAATCTTAAAGTAAGTATTTCTAGTGCACCGTACTGGAGATCTGTGCCATTTTCTGTGCCGCTTTCTTTATTTGCTGCCATACTCTCCCATGCATGCAAACACCTGAGAGGAATTCCCTCCAGGTACCTACCTCAGTGCCTAGGCTGCTTATCAGGACGATGGAGGCAGGCAGGGGCCTCTAGGGGGAGAATTCACTACTCTTTGGTAGCATTTAGAAACTTAACTTAGGTGCTTTAAATCATGCTCTGAAAGAACAAGTATCTCCATGAACTTGGCATAGAATATTGAGTGCAAATTAGGTGTCTGGAATACACAGAATACCTGTGCTTTTTCTGCTCCCATGCAGTTCTTATGTATACTTTGTGCTGAATATAAATTAAGTTAAAATGTGGATTTTTTTTTTTCTTTTTTTTTTTTTTCATTTCTCTTTACCCCCTTCTATATTTCACATAATCACACAGTATTTGGGGTTGAAGGGGTCTCTGGAGATAATCTCTCCATCTGCACAGTCTAATCCTCCTGCTAAAGCAGCCTCACCTAGAAGCAGCTTGCACAGGGTCATATTCAGGTGGGATTTCACAACCTCTCTGGGCTGCCTGTTGCAGTGCTCTGACACCCTCAAAGTAAAGAGGGTTTTCTTCATGTTCAGGTGGAACTTCCTGTATTTCAGTTTGTGCCTGTTGCACTTTGTCCTGTCACTGGGCACCACTGAAAAGAGTCAGGCCCCATCTTCTTGACACGCACATGCTCTGCCATAACCAGATTTAAGTTATATTATCTCCTTACAATACATCAAGGAAAAAAACAAAAAAGAGGCTATTTCTTCAGGCTTACTTATGCAATGAGATGGATGTAATTGTAAACAGGAAAACTGTAAAATAGAGTTAAAGTTCATCCCCTCATAATGGTGACTTGAGTCCCTGCTTTCCAAGAGCTGACATGTACGAATGGAGTACGTGACTGCAGTTTTCTTCCACACCTTCTTTTTGTCACTTTTCATCTCTTTTCACTACTCAAGTCCTACTTGTTTTATTTCCTTGAAGTGTCTTGGTAGGAAGAAAAGTTACATGGAGCCACTTCTTAGTTGGTTTTTTTATATTAGCTTGCCTTCTGCTGCTGCCATGAGCTATAAGCTAAACTATATGAACAGCAAGGATTGCCTACTAAGTAGCTACTAATAAACATGAAATATTTCTGGATGGAATCACTCTGGTTCTTTCGTGGGTTACTGAGTCTGCGTGAATTTTCTTGGTTGCAGTCAGTGATCTATTTGATGACAAGACAATGTGTAGCCAAATATACCTGCCTGTATTTCTCTGGGCTATCTTCTTTATTCCTATAGGTAACAGTGGTTAAAAATGTGTGGGAATATCAGTTCTGTTGCAGCACGATAGGAGAAAAAGACATAGAGCTGTTTCCCCCAAATACTGCACATCTTGAGGAAATACATCTTTAGTGAAAGAAAATCCATTGATAATAAGTGAATGAAATGACTGTAAGGCTTACTGAGTTCAAGAAGTGCAGGTAGGAAAATAAGAACTGGTCTCTGCTGTAGTAACAGCTACCATGAGATGTGGGGATGAAGGAATGGGGAGAAGAGATAGAGGGAAGAGAAAAGAAAGAAAATACATCTTTGATGGAACTAGTTTTTAATTTTGGGAATTTATTCTCAGAGGGGTTTCTTTCCCCTAGACCAACCTCTTTTTATACTTGTCTGAAATCAAAAAGGACAACAGTTTTTCAAGGATTCATGGTTCAGATGGGATAAAGAAGTTGAAGGAAGCAAATCAGTTTGAAACATTTATTTGATGTTGTACTAGTTTGAAAACAAACCAGTGGGAGGCACCAAGTCAGAATAACAATTTAATGGAAATTAAAGAAAAGGGGAAAAAAAGGTAAAAGAAAACACTGTCAAACTGACAGAGTCAAGGTACAACCTGACACCCTGTTAGGCAGGGTGGTGGTAGCAGTCTGGTAGAATGGTGGCTGCAGTCCTCTGAAGCAGTGATCCTGTAGTAAAACAGTCTGCTCTTCCTCAGGAAGTCCAGTGGTGGCTGTGTAGCTCCTGTCCTCTGGAAATCCAGTGGGAAGCTGGTGTCTCTGGTGTTCAGCCTCAGCTTATATCCACGATGGGATGCTTGGTTCCTCCCTCTGGGTGGAGCATCTCACAATGGGGTAATGAGTCATGAGGCAAAGTGTTGATTAGGCTCATTAACAGAAGATAGTCCGGAGGGAGTTATCTCTGAGTCAGGCGGCAGGACAATGATGGGCAATTAACAGAAAGATAGTCTGGGGGGAGGAGGCAAGGAAACACTGCCCCACCTGATTTCAACAGCTGATGGGGATGGTAATAGAATACACTGCAACCCAGGACAGATGTATATATATATATATACAGGAAATGTATGTTTATGTGTTTATATAACAAGAAAACGTGAATGTCTCAGTGATGTGTGAAGATATCATACTTGACACTGAATTCATGTTTTAAGCAGTGATGTGTCAGGTATTGCAGGTGTACTGCAGTGCATACATGATGATACTGAATGTATCATAGAATTGGGGACTTTCAAAGAAAAACTCACATAACTACAACTTGAGCTGGAAAATTTGGCTTCTGGGGAAAAGCAGATGAAGCTTAGGCACAGGCAGAGTCTTAATATGTTGAATAGAGGCTGCATATAAGCAATGGATTACATATCCATTTTCAGCTCAGTGTTGCAACAAAGAAGACAGCAGCTTAAGAAAATATGCCTGAATGAAGTCACAGCTCTGAATGTGTGTGCTCTGAGTTTTTAAAATAGAATCCTGTTGAATTAAATAGAATCACAATCTCCTACGCTGCATGGGTGGTACTCAAGACTTTAGGGGAATGGATGATAAGTCTGATACTAATGGAAGTCTGTTAGAAAGAGATATGAATTTATCTTGCATGTGTCACAGGTGAATTTGTCTTTAGCAGACCTACGAGTTGAGTAAATGATAAATGTTTTGTATTTATGTCATTGAATTAAATGGGAAAGGTCCTTCATTCAGCCACTTCCTACTATTATTATCAATGCTGGACTGCTAATTTGGGAGAAAAAGGAAGAAGAGCAGAAGAAAAAAAATAACCCAGGTAATGAGTGAAGATGTCAAGACTCTGGGCCATTCTGGGAACACAGAAATATAGAACTGCTCTTCACAAGTGGTATAATATGCAGGAGCAAATGCAGATGGAGGGCGTTTGCTGCCGGATCTTGCTGACCAGGGGTCTCTGGACATTCTTTAGAGGCATTAGGACTGCAGTCCACGGAAAGGAGAGGTTTGTTCATAGAGGGATGGACCAGCTGTTGCATGCCCACAGAGCTGGCTTTATTATGCCAGTAACCAGTATTACTGACAATCAGAAATGATGTTCCTTTTGGTAGAGAAATACCCTGCATTTCTGTTTGTTCCAATCACCCAAGGCTTACCTAACAGAGAAATCAGTTCAGTTTGAGCAGTGGGGTTAAAGAAACCCCCATACTTTTAGTTTATGTGCCCTATCAGCAAGCACACACATTTAAACTTCATTTTGTAAAAAAAAACCTGGAAAGTATTTTTAACCCAGTAGTATAAAAGTTGTGATAAAGTCTATGGGTTATATTGAATATATTTAGAAAGTCTACTAAAATTTAAACTTCAGCTCAGATTTTACAATAAAGGAATCAACATAAATTGGGTACCTTGTGTAATGTCAGTTAGACACTTTATTCAAAAATTGTATAAATGTTGATTTTTAAAGCCTGCACTAACAAGACACATGATAGAGGAAAGAATGCATTACAGTTGGACAACTATGGTATTTTTAAGACTACCCACAGTGAGGGGAGCATTTAGCTAAGACAGGTAATAGTTTGCAGGTTTCTTCTCCTTGTGAAACCTGGTCTTTTTTGCTTTTTCACTCACTTAGCTTACAAAAAACATAAAATAAGTTTCCTTTTCTATTTTTCATTTCACTTTTTGTCAAGCAGTACATGCTTTGTAGTTGCTGAATGTATAGTAATTAATGTTATTTTGATTTTGTGGGGGGTTAATTCTGGTTGATACAAGCTTTTAACGTTGCCTTTTCCTAACCTGATCTTTGTACTCCTTTAAATATATCTGTGTTTGTTTCCTGGAGTTCATCAATCGCCGCCAAAAAAATCTGATCAGAATTTAAACTAAACTCCCTTGAAGCTTTACTGGTATCAGTATGATACCATTACTGATGTGTCTGGGCTAGATCATTTTCCCGTAATTCTTTTTCCTGTACTTCTCCTTATTTGTTTTAGCTGCTACTCAGGCCCAAAGATTGGATACTACCCTGCTTTAGCTACTTGGTAAGCTAAGAAATAGCATAGTGAAAGCTGTTAGATCAGTTCCATGGATTTGCCTTAGGTCCTAATGTAGGCTGCTTGCTTGGTTTGTCTGCTGTGAACAGGGCATGCAGAGCAGGCAGAAGTACTCCTTGGTCATTTTGAGTGTGTGGAAGGTGTCTCATTCCCCTTCCCGGCTGGGTTTAAGTGACCACCGACATTGGATGCCTAAATGGGGTTAAGATCCACACTTGCAACCTGTGCTTGAGGAACTGAGGTTGCTCTTTCATCCCCAAGATGAGGGTTGGTCCTTTCTGTCACTGTGTCTGGAGAAGGAGTAGTGGTAGCTGTAGCACTGCCCAGTTTTCACATAGTAAGTAACTTGCTAGTTTGTGCACACAAGAAAAAAAGCTTCCATTTGTTTACCCTCTTGAGAAGACGGGGGCTGAAGCCTTCATTTCTCAGCCCTTTTCAGAGCGAGTACCCTTGCCAGCAGCACAGGACCAATGGGAACTTCTATCCAGGTCTTACTCAGTCTGGACCAAGAACAAGACAGAGAAAGAAAGAAGGTGCCTGAGCTCTCTCTGTGTAAAATAGAAGAGTTCCTTAAAGAATGTACCTGGACTCAGCTCTTTGGACCACTTTATTCATTTTCTGTGATAGAGTTATGCATAAACAGTATTAAAAGCAGATCTCTACTGGGAATTTGTTTAGTGTGGTATAGAGTCAGGTAGAAATAATCTTAGTCATTCACCCAGAGTCATGACATCAAGAAGTGGGAACTGGATCTGAATCCTTAACCCTTGATGTTTTCCCTTTCAGGACTGACTTATTTAATTTCTTCTCTGGTAAAGTCATTCAAATATTAGCTACATTGATCATGTCTGTTACCAAAAAAGTAGATTTGGGCTCCAGGACAAAAGCCTCTTTATGAAGCAAAAGGTCTGATTAAAATATTAACTAAAGTCCCTAGAAGATCCCTTATAAAGAATACTGTTACTACAATACCAAGTTGCTTTGTCAGGGAAAGCAAGATTAAGGTAGAAAGATCAAACCTAACTTTTCTTTCTTTTTTTCTTTCCTTACACTGTAAATTATGGTTGTTTCTATCATCAGCAGCAGTTATCTAAAAAAAAGCTGGGGGAAAATATCTTAAGCTTGCTTTCTTCTGCTCCCTTACTGTTCATGGTCTGATTTTATTCAGTGAGACATTAAGTCAGTTTCACAACAATAACAATAAATGAGTATACTTTGAGTTCTGTGTGCCTAGAAGAAATATCGACTAAGTTTGCACATGGACAGGGTGATAATTGTCATAACATTGCTCCTTTCTGTTCATGCCCTTTCTGTTCACAGCTTTGCAGCCCCTGTGCAGGGCAGTACTGTGAGTGTGTGGCCTACCACAGACTGTGTGAGAGTCCTTCAGATGTGGGATGCCACGTGGGAGGGGCCATTGGCAGTACCCAGAGCACCTTCACTCCTTGCCAGATTGTGGTCCTCTTGCTGTTTTACTTCTCTGAATAGCTCCTTACTGCAATGGCCAGAACTGATGAAAATACTCTGATGTTTGAAATAAGATTTTTATTTTAGAGTCATCTTACCTGGGTGTTCTTTTAAATGTGGCTAGACAGTGTTTTGCACAGAATGATGCTGACCATTGTCCCATGTTTTACCTGATTCTTGGGGGCTCCTTCTGTAGCGGGTTGAGTTCGAAACCGGGCAGAAACACCAATTAAATGTAGTGGTTTTGATTCAAAATATCCATTATTTACTTATTTTTCTTCTGTGAGATAAGAATTAGGAGAAAAGCAAAGCAGGCACAAACCTTAAACAGTTGCAGTACAATGAAAGAGCTTTATTACTAACAGAATTAAAAGTAAAGAGAAAACAACGAAACAAAATTAAAGTAAATTCCCCCCCCCCCCCCTTTTCCAGCACTTCTCTCCTTTTATCCAGCTCACACAAGGGATAACAGAACATGGGATGTTAGTCAGTGTTGCAGTTCTTGAAAAGTCTTTCTCTTATGCTTAAGGAAGAAAAGGTTTTCCTTCAGTTGCACGTGGTTCCCAAACTGCCACCAACAGCACACCCGCCCGGAAACAAACAGTCTGCTGTGTGTAGAACATCTCTCCCATGAAGAATTTCATAGTTCTTTCATACTACAAAACATGGGCCATCACATGGGGTTATTCATCTTTTTAAGGATAAGTTATTTTGGCCTGCACACAGAGGCTTTTCTTCGCCACAAGTCTCTAACAGCCTCTCACTACTTCTATATAGCCTGGCATAGGCACTCTTCACAAACTTCATAGGCACACGAGGATACTCCATCCCCCCATGTTCTTCAAATGGATTAAAGAGACAAACAGTTTGTGGTATTACAGTTTCTTACCACGGCATGCAAGAAGGTTTCTTTTAAGCTGCGCGCCAGAATCGCGGCACCGCCCTCTTTTCTCCTGTCGCCATTTCCAGCTCCGTCCCATGTGACTCACTTCTCTTTCTCTCTGACTCTGAAACCGCCATGTTGAAGGGTGTTCTTGTTCAGGCTTTATGGTGGGGAAAGCCTCGCTCCCTTTGTGCTGCTGGCTGCACGGTGTCCTCTTCAGTTCAGCACGAAGTGTGCTGGCTGCAGACAGGAGGCTCTGCCGGCTCCCATTGACTCCGCCGGCTCCGAACGGAGAGGAGAGGGACCCGCCTGTCCCCAGAAGCCGCGCTGGATGGGTTTAGCTGTGAGCAGTCCATGGCTGGTTTTAGCTGCCTGCGGCTCTGGGACAGCCCCCCCCAGCGACCCAGGGTCCGTGCCGTGGTGCTGAGAAAGGGGGAAAGGGGCAGTGGCCCGGCCCGGCCCAGCGGGGCCGGGAGGCTCGGAGCCCCCCCACCTTCCAGCAGGCGAGCTCCGACCAAAAAGGCAAAGTCCCGCCTTTCTGTGTGGTTTAAATATGTAAATTGTGAGAAGCGTAATTGGTCTTAAAGCCTGTCCATCAACTCAGGGTCAACCCAACACACCTTCCAACCTGAACTATTCTATGATTCTATCCCTGGCGTCCCACAGGCAGAACTGAGCAGTTAATTTCCTAACCCATCCTTCTCTTTAGCTGCACTTTTCTTTAAATCTGGGACGAAAAAAGGACGTGGTTTATTTCTTGCCTGTCCGTCTGATTACTTTGTTACAAACTTACTGCTGCGTGTCAGACAAGGGAAAAGCCCAAAACACCACCAACACCACAAGAAAAACTCCAATCCCTTATAGTTAAAATGTATCTCTTTAGGAGCTACAGTCTTCCTAAGCACAGTTCTGCTACTGTCGGATGGGTGTTGTGCTTTCTGGGTTTGTCAATGGTCAGTGATCTTCATGTTTCCTGTGTCTTAAACCAAGCAAGTGTGCTTTCAACAGACCAGTTCTGAGTTTGTGAAAGCAAGACTCAGGTTTTTGAAAGCTGCCTGTGTTTTCAGTCACACAAGGCTGCTAAAATTTAAATATAAAAGGGACATCCAGATGCCTTTCTGACAGCTTTGAAAGTCTTACCTTATGGGGTCTCTGTTGCAATTGCCAGAGTAACAGTCCATGAAGCCTGACAAGTGATTCAAGGAAATTATTGGTAGCCACCATTATGGTTTTGTTTTCATTGACAAAAACATTAGTGTAGTAGCTTTGCTGTCTTGCCTCAGTTTTTCATCCAGATTGCCAGTAATAAAAAGTATGATTACTTCATTGGAAATGTGCTGCTTGCTATAATTCCTGTAATCATATCTGTTTTATTTTCTTTTTCTTGTCTAAGTTTTATTTCTCTCATTATACAGATAAAGATTAATCAGAAGATGATGTTTGGCATTTGTAAAGCTTAGACTGCACCTTATATTTGGCAAACACCTCAATCAGGGATCTTTTCCAGTTTTGATTTTTTTTTTCTTTTACCTCCCATTGCTTGCCTATATTAGCATTTGTCAAAAAATATTGTCAAAAAAAGAAGAAATATAGTAGAAAACAGTTTCCTGACTACTTTTTAATTTCTTCCCTTTTTCTTCCATAGCATCTCCCAATAAAATTTTAAAGCATATATGCCTGACTTCCTTTTCTATATGAAGGGATTAAATATTATGTTAAATGTAATTTGTAGAAACTGGTGGGTAATTATATGCTAGATAGATGCTATCTTAGTATGCTTATTATGAATAAGGATATTATTTTTATATATTATTATTATTATTATTATACATGCATATTGTTCTTATTCATGTACAAGTTATTCTCTCTTTAAGGAACACTTAAATAATAATATGTGGTGGGTTGACCTTGGATGCCAGTTGCCCACCAAAGTATCTCTAGTATCTCTATCACTCTCCTTCCTTTCCTGGACAGGGAAGAGAGATATAACAAAAGGCTTGTCAGTTGAGATCAGGACAGGATGAGCTCACTCACCAGTTACTGTCATGAGCAAAACAGACTGACTTGAGGAAATTAGTTTAATTTATTAATTTATTAATTATTTAATCAGAGTAGGATAATGAAAAGTAAAAAGCAAATAATAAAAACATTTTTCTCCACCCCTTCCTTCTTCTAAGACTCACAAATTCTCTACTTCCTCTCTCCCTGTTGTGGCACAGCGGGACAGGGAAAAGTGGCTGCATTCAGTTCATCATGTATTGTCTCTGCTGCTCCTTCCTTCCTCTACAGGAGGAGAACTCCTCACACTCCTATCCTGCTCCATTGTGGGGTCGCTCCCATGGGAGACAGTCCTCCACCAACTTCTCCAACATGAATCTTTCCTACAGGTTGCAGTTCTTCACAAGCTGTGCCAGTGGGTCCCTTCTGTGGGGCGCAGTCCTTCAGGACTTCAGGCCCCCCTGCTCCAGTGGGGGTCTCCCGTGTGGTCACAAATCCTTCCAGCAAACCTGCTCTAGCATGGGCTCCTCTCTCCATGGGTCCACAAGTCCTGCCAGGAGCCTGGTCCAGTGAGGGTTTCCACAGGGTCACAGCCTCCTTTGGTCACTGCTGGGGTCCTCCAGGAACTGCACTGCTCTGCTCCCCCATGGACCTCCATGGGCTGCAGGGGCACACCTGCTTCACCATGGTTTTCACCACAGGCTGCAAGAGGATCTCTGCTCTGGTGCCTGGAGCACCTCCTTCCTCTTCTTCATGGATATTAGGGTCTGCAGAGTTGTTGGTCTCACATGTTCTCTCTCTCTCTCTCTCTCTCTCCCCCCCCAGTCAAAGTTGCTCAGGTGTTTTTTTTTTATTTTCCCCCATCTTAAGTACAGTATCTCAGAGGCACCACCACTGCTGCTGATGGGGCTCAGCCTTGGCCAGAGGCAGGTCTGTCTTGGAGCCAGCTGGCATTGGCTCTCTTGGACCTGGGTGAAGCGTCTGGTAGCTCTTCACAAAGGCACCCCTCCAGCTCTCTGCTACTAAACCCTTGCCACACAAAGCCAATATATACAAGATAATTGCAAGTAGCAAGAATATGTGTGTGAGGAAAGATTAATGTAAGAAAATATTGAAACTTAATTTTTGTTATATTCAAAGTATATTTTCCTTCTGTTTTTGTAGCACAGGCACAAGAGCAGTTAAGCTGAGTTTCATTTTATGACAAGAAATGTAGACAGTTTTTATCACTGGGTCTAAAGAAAACAAAAATAGTTACGGTAAAAGAACACATGGAATATTTTCATTATTTGGATACATCTGTCCTCTTAATTCTTATGGCAGTACTGAAATTATACTACAGATGTATTTTCCTAGTCATCATATAAAAATATCAGAGGACATGGATCCGCATCTGACAAAGCTGACAGAGTGGTTATGACAGTATGCAAGTTGGGGTGAATTATTAATGGTCACAAACTTTCCAGCAGTCCTAGTCACACAGAGGAATCTAGATATAGGCTGGAAGTGGTTAACACTGGAGCTGTTTCCTTAGGTGGGTGTAATTCTGAAAGCTCTTCCAAGAGCTGGTTGGAGAACAAAAGGATCCTTTGCCATTCATGTTGCCTTATCTTTTGCAGCCTAGTGCATGAAAGGTTTATGGCAAGCAATTAAGTATTAAGGAACTGCTTTTATAGATTTGAAAATTTTCTTAAATACTGTAGTTTGCTGCCAGTGATAATGCGTGCTGAGATGGAAGTTCAGATGATAGCAGTCTTGAAAACAGAGTTAGGAAGGTGACTTGGCTTTGAAGTGGTGATCCTTTAACTAAAGGGAGAGGGAACAAGTCACCATGCCTGTTCATTTTAGAAATCTGTTGGCGAGGGCCAGCTTGTTATCTCTAAGCTCTATGATAGTGTAAAATAGCCTTGTTTTACTACCATCTCTGTGATGCTGTAACTGACTGGTAGAGTTTAACCACTCAGGGCCAATCTAGAAAAGTGTAAGTTTCTGTTGCTCACAAACACTCTTGCTCTTGTTTTACATGTATACTCTTACAGTGCATTGCATCTTCAGACTCTTTTACCATGCTAATCTAACTCGTTACAATATTTAAAGGACAGCAGTCTCTCTGCATTTCATTTGAACTGAAAATCTGAAGTTGCAATGTTGTCATCGATTAAGCTGTAATAAATAATTTTACTGAAGTATGGCATCAACTGATTTCTAAATGCAAACCATTCATTTGAGAAGCTTTTTCTTCAACGTTATTTTCAAGATGAAGGAATAAATTGTTTGAATGATCAAAGTGAGTCACCCATGTTTTCCAATTTAAACAAATATTTGGAAATACTCATTACTGAGCTATATGTGAATTCGGTGTGGTGTATTAATTTTCAAAAAATATACAGGGATGTTTAATCTAGAGCAACAGCCATCAAACCAGTAGCTATTCTGGTAGTGAAACACAGTCTGGGTTAACACTTTTATTTTGGGCTATTCAGTCTATCTATTTCAAGGAATCCCTCAGAGGATAGTGTTCAGATTTTTATTGAGCATAAAAATTGCAATTGGTAGAATGAATTTTAGTATTTATTTTTCTTCATCTAATATGTATGTTTGCTTCACCTAAATGTATGTTTAGCTTCAAATATTTTCAGTATTTCATTTATTCTTTGACCTAGAAATTGTAGCACATACTGTAAAAGTTATAATTGATTAATATTGTATTCTTTTCAATTACAACTATCCTTTAAATACTACTTAAATATTCTTACCAAATTATTATATGCTGTTTTTAAAATATTTACTTTTTCTCAATGGTTGAAGTGATATTCAGGAAAAATTTACATATAAATTACATCTCTGACTTAAAAAATGGCAGAACACACAGGACAAAAATAAGAAGAAAGTGATTCCTCAAGTTTGCTCTTCTATTGAAGGTGTCTTTCAAATTTATTATTAACAAGTGCTCAATTGCAAAAAAATTTAGGTTTTTTATTACTTCATTTTTTCTCTAACAAGATTCTGGCTTGAAAGGGTAGCCAGAGCTTTTGATACACAAGGATACAAGAATAATAGACTTCTGAAATTGAGAATTCTCTCTGATTGTTTTGGCTCTCATTTTTTTTAAATGCAATTTTTTTCTTTTAGTATGTTTTAAATATGTGCTGAGAACTGTGTGCTCATATGATTAAAGACAATATCCTAATGCATATCTTAATGATGTGTCATAAACTCAGAATAAATCTACAGAGGCAGATTTGACAATTTTCTAAAATTTGCATGTGCATTTTCTTCAAACTTTCTTATCAAATTTTTATATTTTTTTAATTATTATTAAGAAGTGCACACTGACCACTGACATGAAATTCCTCCATTTCAACCCCTGTTAGCTGTTTGTGGAGTCTGCAGAGTCTCTGATAGCTGTCGTATGCTGTTTGTCCTCCCTCACGTCAGTCATTAGTAGTGTCCAGTGCCTGCAGAGTGCTCTGTGGATGGGTTTCACAGCTGTGTGCTGACAGCTGAGGAGCACTGAAACATGCAAGATATACGGTTCCATTGACTCTGGGTCATGCAGAGATGTCCATCCCAAGCCAAAGGATGCTTCCTGCGAAACATGGAACTTGACTCTGGAGCAGTAAGTCTTCAGCCTTGTCTCCTCTCAAAAGGCAGTTAAGAATGCTTTTGTCAAAATTTCCTACCTCCAGAAACAGTTGCTGAAAACAGTAAGTTCTTGCCACTGATGACATGCTATGTTCATTCTTCTGGCTGTCATATTACCTGCTATTAGTAACCTTATAACCTCTCTTATGAACTGAGGGGTTGAGTGAAAACTTGGGAAAGAAAGGATAGACTTTCTTATTAATTATAATTTCAATTTCCTGAGTCTTCAGCATCTTCAGGGTCTAGAACGGTGGTCAGTGTATTGCAAACATGCTGGAGGACAGCAGGACTTCAATACCAGCATCTCCTGTGACGTCATGAGACTTACAGTATCCAGACCATGAATCCTGCCTCATACTGCACCAAATGTCTCCCTCCTTCATCTCTCTGTGCTGTGCAGGGTGTCATTTTTCCCTTCCCACTTCTATACTAGGTTTGTCCACGTCCCATCTGTTGTATCCTTGCAACCCACCTACTCTTAACTCACTTGCTTTCCTAATTTGGCCCCCTTAAAATAAAAAGGCAAAGAGCTCTGCTCCAGTATGTGGTTCAGTATTAGAAGTGATAAACTATGATGTCACTCTCTCCTAGTATCAATTTAGTCCATCTGGACCACATCATCTGAGCCCTTTTTCATACCTCTCTGTATCTGTTCTTCTTTTTCTACTTTTCCCATTCCCTCCCACCATGGTCCTTCCCATTCTTCCAGGCTTTCTTCTTTATTTCAGTCCTGCCTCATTTTTCTTCCTACAACTTTTTTTGTTCCCTGTTCCTTCTTCTGCTTTGTGGGTGTCAGGCTGCCTCTTCCTTCATTTGGTATCATTTGGCATGACTGAAAGCAAGTTAAAACAACATTTTATTGCATTGACACAGAAAAAACCCCACGTGGATTGAATTCAGGTGGTACTGTTGTCTGTCAGCCTCTTCTGGATATTGCTGTTCTACCTCAGAGACACTTCTGAAGCAGTTCCTGAACTTCATTGTACGTAGGCACATCAGGTGGGGTATATGTTATAAAGATCCTGGTACTGTTTGAAGTGAGGTCTGACATCCTCCCTAGGTAGGTTGCCAGCTCATATATGGAAGAAAGATGTAGCTAGTGAGGCAGAAGCCATGTCAGGAGTCCAACTTTTCCTCATAAATCAACACCCTTGGAGAGAAGAATGCATAATATCTAACCTGATAATGCTGTCGTAAATGAAGAAGGTTTGACTGGTGTGAGCAATGGTGATTTGGAAGCAAGAGGAGTAATTTCTCATGTGTACTTGTAGTCTCTGGCTTGTGATTTTGTTCAATATATGAGACGTGGTTCTTTAAAATATGAAACAAACATGAACTTAAGCTGTTGAAGGTCTAATTGCATAATTAACTTTTGGAGAAAAATGTGATTGTTGGAATGTATTTTCATCTGGCTTTATAAACTATTAGGTAACCTTCCAGTCCCACATTTTGAAATTAAGATTATTTTGCCACTTTCTAAATAAGATAAATGTAAATTTTGAAAAAGTGTGTAATGAATTCTGGTAGTTCCTGTGTCAGTTATGCTGACAGAGTGATTAGTAAAATCACTATGTGATTTTACATCATACAGACTTGGAAAACATCTTTTGAAAGAGTGCTTCATTCTCACTCGAAAATACCTCTCTGAGCCTTACTGTCCATCTTATCAGAGAACCTCACACTGTTTGTTCTCTGTTTGTTCTATTCATTCTTGACTGCAAAAACCTCTTGTTGCACTAAAGAAATGGGAACAACACTGGATTTTCTAAAATACTGGAAGTCGGGCCAACAGAGCCTCTTAATGGATGGGAGTGATAGACATAGCAAGTATTTGACATGGTCCCTGGGGTTTCCAAGTCAGAGGGGGGAAGTGCTTAAACGCTGCTGAGGCCAAGGGAAGCCACAAGGGGTGTGTCCATAGTGGGGGTGAGGCATGTACTGTGGGGTCCCAGCTGACTGGTGCTTCACTGATACAGGTAGAATTGAGGTTGATTCATGAAGCACTTACTGAGTTCCTGAGGGTGCTGTTGCTGAAACAGTCCTGACATTGCCTGGGGTACCCGCCCAATAGCATAGCAGATACACAAGGCTAGTTCAGTCTCACTGCTTAACTGATTGATCTGAATTCTGGGCAAAGAAGATCCTGAGTCCAAAATTTCATCAACAGGCCCAAGGTCTGTAGTCGCAGCCGCTCCATGAGTCACTCAGGGATTTAAGCAGCTATGGAATTACAGAGCAATGGCCACAGGCAATACCACAGCTGTCACTCTGTCTGAATACCATGAATTCATTAATCACTAAGTTTGTTGTAATGTGATTGTCCCTGATCTGGGGATGTGTCGTTGCTAGCAAGATTGTCAGGACTGCACTTTGACTCCCCATGGAAATAGTTTTTATTTACTGTATAATTAATTGCTAAGTTAAACAGCTGAATAATATAAGCCCTGACATTAAGTTTGATGCTGGTTTTCTGGCAGCCCTTCAGGGCAGTGCTCTTCCTCTCAGTGTTCCCAGCATAATTAAATATCATTCATCCTTTGAAGGACTTCCCAGGTAGGAAGGAAAGAAGAGAGAACAGTGGGAGCAGGGAGGATGCAGGAGAAACAGAGTGGAGTGATAGTCCTTTAGCGTGGGAGGAAGGGGAAAGTGGGAACAGGATAGGGACAGGTTTTGGGGCAGGTGGTTAACACAGGTCTTTCACAAGTAGCTGAGAGCAACTGAGGATTTCAAGTGATTGAAAAGCACAGCGAGTTATGGTATCAGCTGATGCATTACAGTATACTCTGCATATTTAAAACCACTTCCCTTCGTCGTTCTGGTACCCTTTTTTGGTAGATGTACTTGTAAGCTTAGAAAAATGTTTTAGAAGGGTGCATGACCATATTTTCAGAAGTGGCCATTGCTTTCAGATAGCTCAGTTTTAAATGTTTAACTTGAAATACACCAGGATATAATTTCACTGGGGTTTATAGCCACAGTTTCTGTTTACTGTACTCTGAATTTTGGATACAACAGTTGATTTTAAACCACAGATTTACTTGGTGGGATCCATGCAGTTGTTGTTCCCTTGCAAAAATACTGGCCTAAAATGAACTTCCAGTCCCCATACAATGGCATTAGGAAAAAAACTTCTAGAAACTGAGTGTAATATGCGCATTTTGTTAAATTCTGAAAGAAAGTAAAAGAAATACTGCAAGAAGAGCATATGATGCTAATTTACATCACTGAAAGTTTGTTCTAGTGGAGTTTACAAGTTCTGATTATGGTATTGTAGTTTATAGAAATTAAAAAGCATTTTTTAGCTTATTTATGAAGTAAGTTAAGAATTACAGCTTTGCATTTTTCATTGAGAGTCATTGATGATGAAGAGAGTAGAAATCTACACTTCGCTGAATGTCTATGAGTAATTCAGGCTTTTTTCCCTCTTGGCAGGGATAAAAAGGGAAGGCAATGGGTGGCACGGGATGTATTGAATTAAGAAGTTAAAAATACAGAAGTGAGTGTAGAATGGACCTGAGGGTAACAATCAAAAAGCATTAAAAGAGCAAGTCTATTGATGAGTTTATATCTAAAAGGTACGTATTTGTAGACATAGATGAGGGATCAAGTCCTGGAGCTCACGGATTTGTACTAGTTGAGTTTCTAGCACAGGGGGCTTGCCATTCCTTTGGGGGTCTGTTTTTCTACTATTCTCCAATGGTACCTCTGATCAATTACAGTGAATATTATTGGCAACATGTAGCAATCCTGACAAGGATCTGGTGATAATTTTATGGTAATATGCATTTTCTGCAGCTTTGCTGTTGTCATCCTTCATACGTCTGTTTAAAGTACCTGATTTTTGCTGTGAGCTAAGTGCTCAGAGCTAAATTGTGGCTGACTGCTGCCACTGCTGAGGGCGGGAAGGCCACAGAGCAGAACGTTGCTGCTTTTGACCTGAAAACTTGCTGAGCATGATGATCTCCTCAGGGAGCCGCAGCTAAAGGTGTGTGGTGCCCCGAGCCAGCAGTGCCCCAGCTCTGGCATACGTCTCCATGCCTTGCTGGGTGTGATCCAGAGCAGGAGGCAGAAGGACCCTTTACTGCATCTTGCTTTTCTCACTTTGTTACCTTCTTTTTGCTGCTCTGATGGAACATCAGTGAAATGCTGTATCATTTATTTACGATGCTGTATGTATTCATTAGATGTGTGGAATAAAATAGATATACAGTGAGTCTGCAGGGAAAAAAATAATCAGGAAATCAATAGCTGGAGAAACACTGCTATTTAGCTGTCAGCTGTTCTCAGCAGAGTATGGCAAAGCAGTCTTCAGCCAAGTGACCTAGAAAGACGTATGCTTTATCAAGGAGTCAGCCTGCTGCTCAGGCGATAAAGTATCGCAAGTGAATGGTCGGTGGCTGTGTGCTGACCTGTGTGCTTGCCTGCCCTGCTGCAAACAGATTCTGCTCTTGCCCTGCCTCTGCTAAAAAAGCACACACGCTCTTACAGCTCACATGCACAGGAAAGAAGTTATTTCACTGGAACAATTTTTATTTAAGTTGGCCTTTTCCATATCTTTCCATAAAACCATCAAGGCTGTTGCTAGTGTGCCAGCAGATAGGCTGATAGTCTGCTGTGCTGACCAGGGTTATAGCTGTCTGATTCACTGAGGTATCGTGACTGTCTGTACCCTTCTGCTACCTTCCTTACATGCCATATGCTCTTTGCTTCATTTACTATCATATATTGTGTTTTCATTATGCTGAGTCCTGAGATCTGACATGGGTTTTACACACTACAAAAACACCATTATTACTGTGCTCTCCCTTATATAGGAGTTGATGTAATCATCTCTCTGTTTAAAACTAAATTTTCAAAGCAACACTGTAATATTTAATGCTTTGAAATTAGGCTGCTTTCAAAGCTCCTATGTCATACAATCACTAATCCTGAAGCATTGCTAGCACTAAAAATGGGAAGGAAAATATTTCAGGTATCTTTAGCAGGGTATGGATTCTCCTAGCTCATCACCTCTGTTGATTCCCAAGCACAATACCAATTCTTAGATCCTTCAGAAATTCAGACATGGAGCTGATTCCAGCAGGAGAGCACGCGTTTCACAGAAGTAATATATTACCAGTCAAAATGCTTTGATGATGTAAGAATTGGAGCCTGCTTTGTCCCCAGCCTATTGCCTGATGCTCTCAGGATCTCAGTGGGACCTGCGGTCTTCTGAACACATGCATTTTTTTTCCAAAATAAATGATTGTGTTCAAAAACACACAAGTGCTCTGCCACACTATTTTCTACTGACTGCTCTGAGTAGTAGGCATGGTTTATCTTGAACCTTCTGCTGGAAGGACTATAATGCAAATAATTAACTAAAAGGAATATCATGATGAGTAAAGAACAAGATGATGAATATTCTATGCATGTGCATCTCCTAGCTTCATAACGTGTGCAACCTGAGTATTCATTTAATGTGGGGTTTTTTCTGGGTATTTAATTTTCCCTATTTCTTCACCTGCCTTCAGAAAGCTTATAATTGAGAAACACAATGAGGCCCGCATGTTCATCAATACTACTGAAAGTGCGTAATTTATAGCGGGAGAAAGGTGTTACTCTAAGTGGAGATCAGCTGCTAGTGGTCAGCAGGGTTCTGGAGATACAGCATCAATGGTTCAGAGGGACTCAGAATTCACTTTAATGGTTTTGAGGGGCATGCATAGTAGCACTTGAATAGTAAGAGCACTGACTGGTGAAACATTCTTACTCTGTAAAGAAAGAGTGTAATCAATAGTTTAATGCACACACAGAGATGTGTAGGTGCATAGACACACGTATCTGTGGGTATATGGATCTGGGAAGTTCCAATATCAAAGCAAACCAAAAGGGACAGAATAAATTTTGACGTGAAACCGTTGCACACTTCTTTCTTTGGTGCTGCAGAACCTGGCTTATTATTTCTGCTCTGACTGGTTAGTGATAACTCCTTGCCGGATTGCATATGTCAGACCTTCAACCCAGGCTCTTTGATCAGCTTATGATGAAATTTTCCTCCTCCCCACCTACCCTTACGCTTCTGGATATCAACAAGTCTGTATTATTTTTCTTTAAATTTGACATTTGAGCATTTTCACATTGACAGTTTGTTTTTATGCTGCAAGAATGGATGTTTTTGCCCCCTTTTTGGCTTTTTGGTGTTTTTAATTACCGCCCCTGACTAGCCTAGCCAGCTTGTTTCAAGCAGATTGGTTCCTTATCTGCCAAGAAAGAGGCAATCAAAATTATACAGAACTACTCTGTAAAAACTGGATTATCATTACACCAAGCTCTAGCTTTCTGTTTTATAAAACGTTTCCTTCCATAGCCGATTTACTTCCACAGCCTTTTGCTTCCTTCCCTCCCTCCCCCTGCCTTCCCAATCTCATTTTTGGGACAGACAGGCTTGCCGGGGGAAAAAAAAAAATAATCCTGTCCTTCATTGCCCTTTTAAATGAATTCTCTGTTGTCTGCGAATGACTGAAGCAAATAGTACTTATATTAAAATCTGTAGCCCAGTGGGTTCTGATGATTTTAGAAATCTGTTCAATGCACAATCCTAGGAAGCCATCGTATCATCCTCCTGGGCATCAACCTTTTACAGATTTGTTTACTGTTTTTCATAGAGTGGAAACTTAAACAAGGATCAAGTGAAATCCTTAGAAAGTTAGTGATCTCTTCATTAATACACTTACAGCCTTTGGGCTGGCCTACAGTTATCTGTTCTACTCATGTGTTCACAATTTCAGAGACATTTTGTGAAATTTCTAAACCAGGAAGCTGATATTGCTAATATGTTTGGGTTTTGTTCAATTTGGTTTGTTTGTTTATTTGTTTTTCATGGAAGCTTTTAGCTCTGTAGAATGTCACTTGGTTTATTAGCATCTGGTAAATTAACTGCAAATATCTCTGATTTTCAGCCTCTCTTATTCTTTATATGTGCTTCCTTTGATTCCTGAATCCTGTGTGCAAATATTTGATTTTAATGTCTTTTTCAGGTTCTTGTCCTTTTAAATTATTTTAAAACTGTCCATTCACATTGTCTTTTCTGGATATTTATTTAAACACTTACTCAACTAGAATTTCACATTGTCTTACCTGAAGCCAGATAGTATGTTTTGGGGTTGTTGGGAGTTTTTCTTGTTTGTTTGGTTGTTTTTTGGGGCCGGTCTGATTGTTGGCTCTTGTGCTCTTACTAGTGTTTGTGATGATACTCCTATCACTGGACTAAAATAAAATCTTTAAGCAGGCTTACAATTGAAGTGTTTTTGTTGTCGTCTGTCCTCATGTACTACAGACAAGAAGAGATATTATGATTTGCTCTTTTTTCTCTTTGCAAAGAGATACTGGAATGAAGGATTACATTCAGGGTAATATCAATTTCCTGGTTGTTTTGTAACAAAATTAAGGGAAGGGGTGGGGGAAGGCCAATCTACCTACTCCAAATAATGAGTCATATATCTCATACCACCATTACTGGAAAAGAACATAACATGGAGAACAGCGGTTGAGCAGAACAGCAAACTCTGGTGACCGCTATTGTTAGGAAGTTGTTCAATTTTTGGAGAGCTCCCCCATGAAGAAGACCAAAGACAAACGATTTTTCTTATAATATGAACCTTATGGTACAGGAAATTACTCTGCCACTCAGTATTTCATTGATGGAGTATTTCACTTTTATCTTGGTTGTATACCCCGTCAGTGCCACGGCACAGGTTCATGTGACTCTCATGACTTGTGATTTTCAGGGGCTCAGGAGCTGCTCTGTGATGCTGTCCCATGGTCCGGGCCCTTATGTGTGACCTGGTCACCTGAAAGCAGAGCTGCACAAAGAAGCTGCTTACCCTAGGGTGCCATTTGTGCCTCACAAAGAAGCAGAGATGTGGCAGTGGCGATAAGGATTATCCACATCTTATAAACTATTTCCTTTGGCTTCCTGAGGTATAAGGTCTGATGCTTATCTCCTTTCTCGATAACTATTTTGGTATGAGTCTTGAAGACAGGTGGCTTGGGGCCCCTTCTTAAATGTGTATCATAACCAGCACCATTTGATTCTGTCATTTTCCCCTAACTGCAGCTTTTCAAAAGGCATGGCTTTTTGATCAGACCAACCAATTGTCTGAAATAAACCAGATCAACATCTTAGTTATCTGTCCTTAATTAAAATAAAATCCTCAGACCTTGAGTGATTTGAAACATCAAGAACAAAGGAGTCAGAAAAGTTAATTACCAAGAAGGGCATGCTTAGAGTAAGATGGGAGACAGATTGTGTGCGTGTGTATGTATTAGTTTTGGGTTTTGGTTTTTTTTTTTTTTTTTTCTCCCTAATAGGGCTAATAAAGAGGCTAAGATGACGTTTAGTAGCAGATAGGATGAGTGAGGAAAAGAGGTAAGTGTGGATTTTGTCACTGACATTTTAAGATTGAGATCTAGGAAAAAGGTAACTGACAAGCTACAAAATGGTAGCATCTCAGTATAATGTGGTTGATAATTTAAACATATTCATTTATAAGTTCGCACAGCATTGCCAGCCAGGCAAGGGAGGGGATTGTCCCACTCTGCTCTGCACTGGGGTGGCCTCACCTTGAATATCATATTTTTGGCACCCCAGTATAAGAAGGATATAAAGCTGTTAGAGAACATCCAAAGGAGGGCAACAAAGGGGAAGCCGTACAAGGAGTGGCTGAGGTCACTTGGTCTGTTCAGCCTGGAGAAATGGAGACTGAGGGGGGACCTCATTGCAGTCTGCAGCTTCCTCGTGACGGGCAGAGGAAGGGCAGGCACTGATCTCTTCCCTGTGGTGACCAGTGACAGGACCCAAGGGAATGGTCTGGAGTTGTGTCAGGGAAGGTTTAGACTGGATATTAGAAAAATTTTTTTCGCCCAGAGGGTGGCTGAGCACTGGAAGAGGCTCTCCAGGGAAGTGGTCACAGCAGCATGCCTGACAGAGTTCAAGAAAAGTTTGGACAGCGCTCTGAGGCATATAGTGTGATTATTGGGGATGGTGCTGTGCAGGGCTAAGATCCTTGTGGGTCCCTTCCAACTCAAAATATTCTATGATTCTATGATTCTTTGGTTCTCTGATTCTATGATCAAGAGCACCACCTTATTGACAGTCGAACCGCTTTCTGAAATAACTATAATAAATCAAAGTATAAAACCTCTCCTGTGTGTTACTTCTAGCCTTCCTGTGCTGTGAGTGTTGAATTTTATGTGGTTCTTACTTGAAAAGCAATTCTCTGGAAATTACATAACAAGGTTCCATTTTGTATCATCTTTTTGCCTCTCATAAATGCACACTTTTCAAGTGAAGCAGTATTATTTTTTTTAATGCAGCTTTAACTATCTACCAGCTATCTGGGACTGAGAACTGAGGTTCTGACCATGGGTTGTTTATATTACTAAAAGGTTTTCCACATGAATCATGTGTTCAGGACCTTCATATTTGCATCAGATCAGAGTTAGCAAGCTGTTCTGTTGACTCAGGAATGAAAAGCTCCAGTTTGTGCTGTCTCTGTTAGCTTGGGAGCTTTCATGGGACTAAAGTGCAGTTTTCATTTTCGTTTTGGTTGACTATGTCCTGCATTAGTGTGTGTGAAATGTAATACTATGCAGCACCCTGGTTCTGCAGTGGTATTTCTTTAACAATTCCCAGTGGAAAGCTGTGACCTGCCTTATGGCCAGTTTGCTGCCAAAAAATTGGATGGGATGGTTGCAGCTGATTCCTACCTGAAAAAGGCATCAAGCAGCATGAAGCTATTGGTAGAATGATTGTGCTGGAGGAGTTTAGTAAAGAGACTGCAGAAAATGGTAGGATGATGAGAAAGACAGAGTGAAGACAGATGTCTTTTCAGAATTCATGGGGCTGAACTGTGGTGCAGACTGCAGTTTGTTGCTAGAGAGCAGTCATGATGCTGACTACTTAAGCAGAATGGACCTGTTGAGTAAGGACAGCTTTCTCACGGACAATCAGTTTTTCAAGGTATTTCGATGCTGACCTAATACTGATTTCAAGAGTTAAATGCTTAAATAACACACCTCTATTATTTAACACACACTGATTGATATCTTTGCTGTCTTGTCTGCTACTATTATCTGCATAGGCATCTAAATAGTAGGAAGAGCTGTGCAAATAAAGATACACTGAAAGAGAATATCCTCATCCATTATAAAAATGACCTTTGGAAAATACACAATGTATTAAAAAATTTTGCTGTCAAGGTAATATGACCTACTACACCAATACTACTAGGTACCAATTTAAACAGAAATTCTGATTAAATTACATTTTAATACCAATGTGAATTTTATTCCTACTTCTACTTACTTATCAAGCAGTGATGTACAACTGATGGTACTACTCAATGACAGAGAATTTTGATGTTAAGTGTTGATGTTAAGTTTGATGTTAAGTGGATTTTCCATCAATCTTTGTTTTCAGGTTTTTATAGATTATCCATGGTTGTTACAGGGTTCTGTTATTTAATGATGTGTGGTAGATGTGGCACAATATCTAATGTGATGGTAGACATGTGCATTTGTGTTGTGTGTTAAACATCACTACTGCCTGACATTTTAGGTCTCTCAGCATCTGAAATACAAATGTTGCTATTCAATGTCTTAAATTAATGTGAAGCTATCCTTAGTAGGTGTTCATTTGAATGTCATTACTTTAATTGGTCTGCATAGACTTCTGTCAAAATTATTAAGGCTATTGTAATGTTGCAGAGGAGCAGTAGGTTGAATGCACTGCTTGTAACCTGTGACTGTAAATGTGTTCCCAAGCAATTTCCAGAGTTATATTGTGTTGGAAGTTTAGGTAGAAGTATACTTTGATCACCAAAGTGCCTGAATTATTGTAATGCCAAATGACCCATAATTTTTACCATTAATTGTCGGGAAGAAAAAAGTGGGGAAATCTTTTTTTTTTTTTACTCATATGAAGATTAAGCTGAATTCTCCCCAGTATATGTGGTAGTATTTACAACTTAAAAGGATGTCTTTGATCCCAAACCACAGTTGTTCTAGGAGCATTTCACTCATGTTTTCTTAAGGATTTTTCTGTGTTCCTATAAAAAATAAAATGTTCTCTTCAGCTTGTAAACAGGCTCTTGTTGTTGTTTTAAGAATATGAAAAATGAAAGTTTAATTCGAATAAAAAATACAGAGAAAGGAACAGAAATACTACTTTAAATTATTCTTAACTGAATAGTCTGTCACTTTTACAGCATGCAGTGTACAAGCATATATAAGAAGCATTTTGTCTGATGCAAATTGTTTGCAAATGGTTCTTTGAAGGCATGTGAGTGATGAGTATCAACTCTAAATTGCTTCTCTGCCCTTTATGTCTTCGACGTGAAAAATACATGGTCAGTCCCATTCCTAATGGATGCTGTTCTTTTTTTTACTCTGTGTTTTACCCATGGACCACTGTGTCAAGCTAATACAAATTCAATTTCTGGGCATGTTCCATCTATATGATACAGTCTCCTAAATCCTCAAATTTAAATTTCTACATAAGGCAGGGATTAAGCAGGCTCGTTTTGCAGCCAAAGTTTCTGTTTGACCAAGGTAGAGCAGCTGTAGCTCTGGACATGGAAATGTGCTTCACAGACAGGGAAATGAGTCCAAGACCCTGGTCTCCAAGAACACAACCTTTGTTGACTTAGCGACACTGGTCTCCAAGAACACAACCTTTGTTGACTTAGCTAAAAGCATCAAGCTATTTAATTCTTTACCAATTTTTTACCATTTGACACATCTGAAATATGGAATGTATTTAATTTAAAATATTAGACTTTAATATCTAAAATATTCAGGTGACATCTTATTATGTCATGACTGTCTATAAACACAGAATGTAATGGTGATCTTTTCAGTCTGTCTCTTCTGTAGCTAGTAGTCCTTAGTGGCTGTAAAGGAGTTGTAATCATGTAAAAAAATTGATTAAGGATTTTTTCTTGAAAACTGCATGCACTTTTCTTTTAGATTGCCCATAATGGCTCCAGTGTGTAAACATGTAATTATGGAGTTTTCTTAAATGCTTACTATTTACTTAATCGGCCGTGAGGGCTACAGAAGGAGCTCTTTATTGCTTTGCAGATCATTGAACTTATAGACTGCATAATAGCTCCTTTGAAGCCAACATGCGATGTTTTAATGTGGCTGCTCTGTGGAGTCCACATGCCCACAATCCCATTTTAAGGAAAGAATAGTAAAATGATCTTCTCTTAATATAAAAAGCAGTTGTTTCACACTATGGGAGACTTCAAATGTTGTTTTGGAGTACCAAAACCCTTACTGATTTAGGCAGATAAGGTTTAGGTTTTTTTAGGTATTTTATGACTTTTTTTTTAGGCTGTATGACCCGGATGGACATTTTTGCAGCTAAATATGACTAACTGAATATAGAGCTTCATGAAAGAAAAGATTTACATGATTTAACCTTTTGAACATGAATAAAGCCCTGCAGAGAGTCCTCGACAAAGAAGAGAGATGGGCAATCACTAACCATATGAAGTTTAACAAGGGCGAGAGCTGGATTCTGCACTTGGGATGGGGCAACCCTGGTTGTGTGTATAGAGTGGGGAATGAGAGGCTGGAGAGCAGCCCACTAGAAAGGGAGCTGGGGGTCCTGGTCAATGACGAATTGAACCTGAGTCAGCAGTGCCCTGGCAACCAGGAGGGCCAACTGTGTCCTGGGGTGCATCAGGCACAGCATCTCCAGCCGGGTAAGGGAGGGGATTGTCCCACTCTGCTCTGCACTGGGGCGGCCTCATCTCAAGTTCTGTGTGCAGTTTTGGGTGCCACAATATAAAAAAGTGATTAAGCTATTAGAGAGCATCCAAAGGAGGGCCATGAAGCTGGTGAAGGGTCTGGAGGAGAAGCCTTATGAGGAGTGGCTGAGGACACTGTTCAGCTTGGAGAAGAGGAGGCTGAGGGGAGACCTCATTACAGTCTTCAACATTCTCATGAGGGAAAGCAGAGGGGCAGGTACCGATTTCTTGTCTCGTGACCAGTGACAGGACTTGAGGAAATGGCATGAAGCTGAGTTAGGGGAGGTTTAGGTTGGATATCAGGAAAAGGTTTTTCACCCACAGGGTGGTTGGGCACTGGAACAGGCTCCCCAGGGAAGTGGTCACAGCACCAAGCCTGACAGAGTTCAAGAAGTGTTTGCACAATGCTCTCAGGCCCATGGTGGGACTCTTGGGGTGTCCTGTGCAGGGCCAGGAGCTGGACTTGATCCTTATGGGTCCCTTCAAACTCAGCATATTCTATGATTTTATGGTAAACTTTAGGAATCTGGTGCTATTAGGCTTTCAAGTGCTGGTAGGGGAAAGATGCTAAGCTGGGAATCAGAAAGGACAGGAATGGTATTGGGAGGGAGTCTGTTTTGCCTGCAGTTGCTGGTAATAGTCAATAGTGTTTACCTTCTGTTATGTTCCCTGGACCCGATTACTGAGATGCCTGACATGCAAATCACTGAGGCCATGTTCTTAATAAGCCTCTTTCACCTCTTTCTAGGCCAGAGGGGAACAGGGAGAAGGCAGAACCAACTTTCTGCATTAATGGGGGAGAGAAATGCTGTATAGATATGCAAAAAAAGCAGGGCATCGAGAAGAAGGACCATGTTTGAAGCACTTGCCAAAATGGAGGGTGAATCTAGCTGGCAGTCTGTGGTGGGGAAGAAAAGCATCTGGCAGGTGATGTGCAGACAAGAATGGGAGAAATGAAATGCCTTGATAGTTCTTCAGAAGTCATAGTATGGTTGTTTCTGTGTTTAAAGAAGTTATTTCTGCAGTAAAAAGGGGAGAAAATGCACAATATTGTGAAGACCTCAGTAGTGCTCCTTAGCAGTGTGGGAGCAGATCAAAGCTTCCATTTTCATAGTTTCATTTAACTTCTCTTATATTTAATTAGCTACATCCAGATGCACAAGAAATTATGTCTGAAGAGCACAAGTGATAAAAGTTCTGTGTCTGACAAGACTAATGAACTAAAAACCAGAATATATTCTGGTTACTGAGAAGAGGATATTGTTCTGTTCTTTAATAAGAGCTTATGTCTACCAAGTGCCTGAAAGCAAAATCAAACTCCATCACAAAACAAATCTTTTTGCAAGGGAAAAGAGATGGGTCATTTCGGTAAGTGTATTGTAAATACCTGAATTTCATGTGCAAGTTTAAAGAAAAGTGTTTCTCACAAATGAAGAATAGATGAGTTTGGAGAGTAACTGTGCCTAAATAAGAAAGCTAGCATTCAAGTTGGAGAATTTAATTAAGAGTGCTTAAACTGCAACAATCTGTTAAGATATTTGAGATGAGTGTGTTACAAATGAAGAGTTTGCTGTAATTTCAGTTTTGATGTCAAAGTTGTATACAGCACCATCAATTGGGAATAACAACACTGTCAGACTTTATGTATGTCTTTCATTTTGTTTTTACGATGTAGTGTAATGACGTTTTGTTAGCTGACTAATTTGTTGATGTTCCACTGTATACAAAAGGGCCATTAGATGCACCAACATAAAAACCTTTTCTATCAGTCATTCACAGAAGAGTTTATTAAAAGGCAACATTGTAAATATCTGATTGGTTCCTAATCCATTTTGTAGTTTGTTACTAGTGGCACTAATGGGCATTGACTTGGTAGAGATGAGTAATGTTCTGTCTCAGCCCTTGAACAGGCCTTTCCAGAACCATCAAATCAGCCATAGGCTGCACTGATTCTACCTTTTAGTGAAACTGTTGCACTACATCAGGCCCTTGCAGTCTAGAGCTTTACAGAATTACCCCCTTTAAAAATATGTAATACAATCATCTATGCAAAAAAAAAAAAAAAGAAGAAAATAAATAAAAGAAGACAGTTCCTCCTATATTCAGCTTCGGGGTTTTTCCCCCAAAATGAACTGAAAGTCACTGAAAGTAAAAGAGGTAAAAATAATGACATTTTAGTCATCAGAATTCTAAGTCTATATCTCATAGGGACAGGTAGGTAGACAAATTCATATCTTTCAAGATGATACCTCCATTATGAAGAGCATTGTTATAAAGAATTTGTGAAGAGGGAATGGAGAAAAAACCAAAATATCCCTTTCCCTAGGAAGTGGCATGTGAAATAGGGCTACATATTTAAAGATGACCCATCAAAATAAAACTACTTACAGGTGCAATGGAGGATGAAAAAGCCAATTGTTCTTTGGAAGTGTCTGTCCAGTTCAGACTTCTGTCTTATGTTGAGATGAATTGTCTGCAGGATAAATGTAGGCAGCATGGAATTTCTAGTTCAGATGTAACCAAATTATTTATAGAGTTTTGAAGTCAGATGACACAGATTTCACCATGACATTGTTAACTATGAAAGCCCTTGTGTGTCACTTTCATTCATTGTATATTGAATGTATTGCTCAGAAATCTCCGGAATCTTGTGCAGAGCAACTTGTAGAAGTTAATTCTATAGCTGTTTGTAAGGCAAACAAAGAAAGTCATTGTGTGTTTGGTATGAAGCCTACTGTGTCCATGTAAGCAACATTTCAAAATGCCTCTCAGTAGAATACACATCAGTAGAAAATGCATGGAAAACCTTTCATCCTAGCAACGTACATTTTCCTAATCTGTTGTTTATGCCAACACTGATTCTTCCTACAACTGCATGGCTCAAATCATACTCTGTACCCCATCTCCCAACTCTGTTAAACCCCTATTGTTTTGTAAACACCTTCAATAAAAGATAGAGTTGTATTTCCTGTATCACTTAAATCAATGCCTGTTTAGAATGGCTGTTTGAGGATTCTGTATTAAAAAATACAACAAAAAATAACACGTACAGGAAACTCACATTCAAAGTCCTCAGGCTGCGCCTAGTTTCAAAATACTTTTGTTTGTGTACTCCTGTAGCATGTGAAAACACCAAAACTATCTCTAAATTCTTCACCTATGAAGTTTTGTGTCATTTTACTAAAAGAATATTTTTTTGCAGAGGGAAAAACTTCTCTTAGACATAATCTTTGCTATGTACAGCTTTAGAAGCAGACAGGTGAAACACCCTTTGCAGTGCACTTCTTAAAATAATGTCACAGGGAAGGTTCAGTGATCAGGGAATGCAGGTGGGCTGGAAAAGTACCAAGTCATTAGACAGCACCTGAAGGAGAGCTGGGGATGGAGCTCTCCTTGGAGCAGGTGGTCGTCCTAGGCCACAGGAGACCACAGGAAAATGCTTGAGATACGTAGGTAGAGGTGCACATGTTGGGAGTGAGAGTGATTTAGTCAGTCAGACTGACATTGTGGGGAAAAGGACTGTCATTAAGCATGCCAAATGGTCAGAGCTATGTGAGCTGGAGACATCATTGACATTCCTGCTTCCTGTTCGTACTTTTCCCTGCCTCCACCCTGTTTCCTTTCATCCATTCCTCTCCTGCTATAGTCCAGTGGAGAATGGATTGGAAGAAGTAGTTGGGGAGGGTCAGTCAGTTCACAGTGAGTTGACATCCAGCATCACAATGAGTCACTACATTTTATACAAGTGAAGTCTGAAGAATTTTTCTTCTTTCAGCTGTGCACAAAGATTTGCTGAGGTGATTTTGTTTCCATTTCTGCCACATGCCCAAGCTTGTGGACTTCCTTATACAGAGTAGTTTATGTTCATTCTTATTTTACTTTAAGAATTACTTATCATTACTTTATTCTTTCTCTGATTCATCCTTGCCTTTCCAGACCTATTGATTTTGAAAATGGCAGCACGCTATTGAGCTCCAGCCATACATCGGATTTGTTTCTCCCTGTTCATGAATTACAATCCTATGACTCACCCAGAGTTGCAAGAAGATAATTGAATGAAGTCACCATTAGCTTCTGGAGTATAATTCTCATCAGCACATATTGGCAGTTTTATGAACTTACTTAAAATGCAAGACAAAGAAATCTGAACCTATTCACAAAATAGTGAGATTAAACCCAGTCCCCAGTAAAAAAAAAAAAAAAAAAATTAATCAACATCTTCAGGTACTTTGAGAGTCCTCAGGGAAAAGACATAGAGTGTGGATTGGTTAAAAAAGAGAAAGAGCTGGGCTTCCAGTCGCATTTGGAAGGCATTTTGGAATTCCCATTAATGTGTTTCAGGATCACCTGCAAAACTAACAATATGATGTTTATACACTGGAGAAAAAATACTGATGAAGACATTGTAGAAAGAGCAAATCCCTTCTCTGAGTACTAGGCTAGGAATGAAAAGGGAAAAGGTTTGTAAAATGTTACTTTATAAACCAGACTGCTTGAGTGAATGGTTGTGAATTTCCTGCGATGTGTCCAGCAGCACTGACTAGGTAATGAGCTGTGGCTTGGGAGTATCAGCAATAAATCTGTAGAGACCTTTTCTGTCAAAACGTTTTTTCAGAAAAGAACCCAGTGCTTTGTCAGAATTACATTTTTGGTGAAATTTGTAGAGTGAGCCATATACAAGCACCCACACTGTCTTACCAGGATATGTCTTCCTGGGATACCTTGTGCTGAAACACTTCCATAGGAGATGAAACTCAGGTTAGTGTCTCTGCTATGCTTAATTTAAAGCTTGGTCTCACAGGTGTCGAGAAGGCGTGCAGGTCTCAAGACTATTTTCTGTTCAATATTTTTGCCTTAGTTTATTTTAAGATTTTGGGTTAGTTCCTGTGCTGAATGTAAGAAGATTTTGAAACCTTGATATTTTTGTGAAGTAAAGCTCTGCTTCTCTTTCATTCTATATTTGCCAGCTGGTGTACAGCAGAGTGATCCCAAAGCTGTACATGCAATTTGCCAGTTGAAAAGACAGATTTCAGCAGTCCTTCCCTTGTTCTGTGGCACCTGAAGTCTAGGGACAGCACAGTATCTGCCAACACTGTTGTAAATGCTCTTGAAGAGGCATACCATTTGTTAATTGTGTTTTGGTACTGTATGAGACTGAAAGAAGTTGTAAATAGTACTGAAGTGCAGAAAATGGTTAATAAAAAGAAGAGCAAGGGGTGATGACATCATTCAATTTTACAGGTGAACAGCAATTTGCTCTCGAGCAGTGTACCTAGAATGGTTGTAACATCTTGGCTCAGGGAGGTGACAGCTCAGTTCTATACATGGTGTATTGGGTCATGGGAACATTTGAAAAGGTTGCTTAATTTATTGGTATGCTTTAACTAGCTTGTCAGGAAACTCCAAAGCTTGGAGTGGGAAGAAGTTGCCAAATAGTGAACTTTTGATATAAAAACTTGCACAGTGTTGCGGAGCAGCACACAAAAAACCCTGTCTTCAGATTTTCCACCTGAGAAATTTGTAAATATTTTGGTGCAGCCCCACAGTGTTTTTGTTGAGGTTTGTTTTTTAATTCCTTTCTAAAAGGGATCTGTGAAAACAGGATAGAAAAGTTAAACGTTGTGGCCTTAATCTTCTGCTAGCAATATGTAGAAATGGAATTATTACAATTAACAAACCACATAAATTTACCACTAATGTGCATTCTGGTCTGCATTTTCTTACCAAAATTCCTGTCATTAAACTGGAATGAGTTTTGTCCTTACACTGTTGCAAGTAATACTTGAGTGACTCATAAGCTGTGTAGTGATCCTCTGCAAGATTTGCTTTTGTCTCCAGCAGAGAACAGAGCACAAGTTAGATGGTAGATAGATAGATAGATAGATAGATGACCTAAACTGGAACAAGTGGAAATGCCATTTCGTAAGTTTTGTGCTGGGTTCTTAGTCTCCAGGTTGGCAAAGATGAGATTATCATATGTACAAGACATCTGGGGAAGGAACTATTTGACTTCTGACTGATCATGCCAAAATGTATTTCTTTAAGACTCTTTATTCAGTTTCATCTCGTCTGTTTTCTCTGTCTTCGTTATATCTACAATAGAATTTATGAAGAAGTCAATAACTTTTTACTTCCCCCCCCCCCTTTGTATGTCTGGCACATTCAATCATGAATCTTTTCAAAATAAAAACAAATTATCATATTATTGCGGTGAAAGATGAAAATTTCTATTCTCATTTTCAGTTTTAAAGTTTACATTCTTTTTGCTTTGTGGATCTCTGATCCTTTCAAATATTTCAGAATTTGACAATAAAACCATTTACTTACAAGGAAAGGAATAAACCCAAGCTCCCAAAACTTCAATAGAACTTTACAGAAGTTTCAATTAACATGACCCAAGCTCTCCTTTAATAGGCTGCAGTTAATCCACTCTATCCAAAAGATGTTAGTGTGCCCACTGTCTAGAAACACCATCTTCTGCCTTTGGGAAGGTCGTTGTACCAATCGTTAAGCATTTTCTATTGAAAGAAAAAGATGTTTTAAAATCTCACAGTCTGAACATGCTGCCAGTAGTCATAGTAGGATTTCACCCTCTTCTTCAACTATCCATCTCTGTAATTAGGACTGGGTTTTAAATGAAATGATTAGGTTTGGCATTTGTGTCAAATCACAAGAGCTATAAGGGCAAATAACTTTATCCTGCCAGGAAACATCGTGTCAAAAACAGTAGACAGCCATCTAAGTGCTAGTTAGACTGCTCAAATGGGCATGCAGGTGAAATGCTTGAGCCACATAAAATCACATCTGATGACAGCTGTTCTTAACACTGCTGTGAGAATTACGACACAAACCTCAGCAAGAAGATCAGATGGGCACTACTACAGCAGCCTCTGGGTCAGAGGTGAAAGATCTGTTAAAGAAGGATCTCTCTGGAACAAATACAGACTTCTGAGAAAACACAGGATTATGTGTCCAAACAGATGATGACTATTACAGAAGACACAGCTGGCACAAAGCCTGTACCTTATTACTGATACTGAATATCCTATAAGAAAATGCTGCTCTGTTAAGAGATAATTAGGAGCAAACACGTTAAACTGCTGTATTACTCAGAGCTAATATGATCTAATGAGATATCATATATATTATGCAAGGAGTTTAATAAAAATCTCGTAACAATTTGTGTAAATTGGCAAGAGAATTTTTTCAAAATGGAAGGAAACATTATTCTCTAATCATTATTAAAAAAAAAATGGAAATAAACACAGGATATGTTCAGGAACTGTGCAGCGTATCTTAATAGAACATTACAAGGAAGTGGTTATATGTCATATACTTAGAACAGTTACACCTAAGAAAACAAAGGAATGGCTTTCTAGCTCACATTTCAGAGATTTTCATCTGTTCTGGGTAAAACTTGAGTAGTATTTGTGCATTGCTCTAATAAGCATAAGAGGGACTAATGTCTTTAAACTGAAAGAGAGTGTATTTAGATTGGCTATTAGGAAGAAATTCTTGACTTTGAGGGAGGTGAGGCACTGGAAAAAGTTGCTCAGAGAAACTGTGGATGCCCATCCTGGAAGTGTTCAAGGCCAGGCTGGATGGGACTCTGAGCATCCTGGATGAGTAGAAGGTCTCCCATGGCAGGGGGCTTGAAATTAAACTATCTTTAAAGTCCCTTCTAAACAAAATCTTTCTATGTTTCTAACCCACCTACACCTTAATGACATAAAAATATAACATAACATGATAGAAATTCATCTTGTTAATGTCTCTCATCATACTGTCTAAACGCAGCAGCAAAGTGAGAGATAAAGTTAGGATGTGTTAAGCATTGAATGGTTCAATGGATATTGCATGCATATGCTAAAGAATGTATATTCTTCACTGTTTGTGATGTATATATTTTAATACATGCTGTTGAAACATTTGTAAAAGTTCCAAAATGCTTTTTTCATATTGAAAACTTTACTGTGTGGACTTTTCACTGGGAATTTTGTTATATTTAAAAAAAAAAAGAATGTCCAGTTGTATTTCAGCAGGAGCTGATGAAACAGGCATAAAGTATCAAGCATAAAACCAAAGGGTTAAAGGGCACCCATGTAGTCAATCACTCTTCCTCCTATCTTCTTGTCAGGAAAAAATGGCGTAGAAATGCTTATTATTTTTTCCAATTTTGAAGTATTTTTTTTTGTTCAATTATTCTGTCCATTACACTAACACATGGTCTCAGTTATGTTTCTTTGTTAATTCCTGCTTCAGAGTGGGCAAGTGGTTAGCATAAAATATATGCTTGATCCAGAGAAGTGATTTAGCAATAAATGTAATTTTTTTCCAGTGACAGAACGATAAGTATCTTTCAAAATCTACTGTGATAAATACTTTCTATGGCCTTTCCAGAAATTCCCCTTTCAAGTTTTGGAAATCTTTTTCAGCACTGATTTAAACACAACTTTAACTACCAAGCAGAACTGGTTCAATTGAAAGCTCCCAGAGCTGTCTGTGAGTCTGTATTTTCTCTGCAAAATACTGTGCTTGAAATCCCTATAGATTCTTTAACTTTTATCCTACTGAAGCAAACAGGAATGATATATTCTGGTTTTCAAGACAAATCAGCAGAGTATCTCTGCAGCTCCCTACAGACACCTGAGATCATCTCATGGTTTTCTAATACTTACGGCAGGATAGAACTAATTTTTTGGTCAGCATTACACTGGAAGTAGATAAATGCAGATGTAGAAACAGAAGTCACTCCACTGCAGTACACTGTGTAATATATGTAACAAAGCTGCATTTTGCCATGCCCATTTTGACTTTTTTCATAGCTCTCACTGTGTCTTCCTTTTCTTCCCCCCAGTAACTTGCCTTAGATTCATGCACAGACAATCTCTACTGTTAGTGTTCTCTCCACATCTGCATTCAACTGTTTGTGCATATATGAATTTGAGAGTTTGACTTTCATAAAATTCTGCTAGTAGTGTGCATTAGCAATCCATTAGCCTTTATCATTTGTTGAGCCCAATATGGGTTTCCATTACACCCTCATGGAAACTAAAATGGAAAAATTATTTGCTCATGAAAGACAGAAAAGGAAGGATTCAGAGAGATGAGTTCTTTCATGATCTGTCCATCTTTCCTATCAGCCAGCTGGAAAAGCATGGTCATTGAAAAAGTTAGGATCACAGACTACCCATGCTATTTTCCCACAGGACTCTGTAGGTGTTTCATTCTTTGATTCCAGAATGATTTTTCATAGATACTCATGACATGAGGACATTATTGGTAACACATCACCACTAGTTTAATTCTTTATATTCTTTCATAGTCAATCACCAAGTAAGTTAGAATGATTGAAGGTGAATCAAATATTTCCTGTAAGACAAGAATTTACCAGTCTTTCAAAGGGCTTGGATATTTTGGCCTTTTCATTCTCAGAGAGTGCTTTTTTCTTTTTATTTTGTAAGTATTTTAAGTTTCTTCTACTGTTATCTTTTTCTGTGCAGGTTATAACTCTCCATGATATTGCAGACTATTTGTAAGGAGAAAGATTGCTGGTCTGTAACATGATATTGTCAAGGATCTACTAGCACTAGTGCTTTCCCCCTCCTTTAAGTCACTGTAAATTTTTCTCTCATTTGTCTTTCATTAATGTTCGTAACATCTCTACTGTAGGCTAGAACTAAGAGTTAAGAAAATTGTCCTGTATGGCTGTTTATGAATCTCTGAGAGAAAGAAATAATTTTTACCCAAATTTAGTTAATTTTGAGATGTGTAAATTAAAGTGCAGAAAAAATCTTTATGTCTTAACTAGTGATTTTCAGACACTTGGTTGAATATATTATTCTCTGTGTAAGAAGGAATGTGTCATGTAAGAAGATGATATTTTACAGAATCCTAAGTAAATACGTAATATTAAAAAAAGTCAGGAAATCTAGGCAACTTACTACATGGTTTTATTTATCTCACTTCTCTAATTTTTAATTTTTCCTCTTCAGTGTGGATAGGTTAAGGAAATTGTGGTCAGAGAGAAGTTCTGGTATGGCTTCAAAGAATAATGCCAAACATTTGCATAATACGATAAAAATGTCTGGAAAGGGATTGCTACTTTGCTAAAAGAAGTAGGAGTAGATGCTTCTTGGTCATTAGGCTTTAGTTCCAAGGCAGAGAGAACTATGTAGGTAGCAATGACAGAAACTTTGTCATCTATCTGTGGGTTGCTCTGGGTGTGTTTTTTTGTGTTGTGGGTTTGGATATCTTTCCTTCCTTGGGTTTTTTTAATGCATACTTTGTGAAATTAATAGCATAATTTAACATACATCCTTGCCTTTCACTCTATGGGGAAGGTGGAACTCACTGGAAATATTACATAGACAATGCTGAAATAAAGCAGCTGACACTGGCAGAAACAAAAGCAATCTTTTATTTTTTTTTTTTTCCCAGGTGAAATTACTGGTACTAAAATAACATTTCAACAACGAAACATAAAAGTGATACACAGTGGGAGATCATTAAAAAGTATCCTGTCACTTGAATCAGACCATGTATTGTAATGCAGATTATATTGATTTGCTGCAAGTTTCACATTAAAACTAGAGTTTCCCTCAGTTGAGCACAAGTACTAAAACTCTTTGAATTACAGTGGCAAGCAGCAGGGTAGTTGGTACAACGTCTCTCTTACCAAAACTTGAGATCATAAGGATGTTAGCAGGAGGTTTTCAGACTTCTTTCTGAAAGCTCGATAAATTATTAACCAAGTCTATTCCTACTATTTGCACTACTGTTGCTGGATAGTTTTCTTAAAAAGAACAGTGAGGTACTGTGCCTTTATTTTTGTTGTAAAGTAGAATGTTATTCATGTTGTTCTTTTCAAAGATTAAGAGATATTATTTCAGGTAGAGGCAAGATACCCTTTCCCAAGATCTAAATTCAAATCAGTTTCCTGCGATTACCAAGGCTGTAAGAACGTTCCTTTGTCGCTTTTTGAAAATGTCCTAACTTTATCAGCTTTACCTTTGGTAGATACTGAATCCCACGGCCTTGAAGAATATGAGCAAGAATAGGAAAAACCATAAGAGAAAGCATGTTAGGATTGTAGATGAGGCTGCTAGAAATATTCTCTCAAATCATCCGCTGTGACATTTGAAAGTACCAAATGTGATAATGAACTTTTCAAAGTTAATCTGACTTGTCTGAGTCATGAAAAATTGAGGTTTCCTCCCCTTTAGGTACTGTGATGCCTCATTTTTGAACAGAAGCCCATGGCAGTACAGCCCATGCCTTTTTTCATGATGAGTCAGAAAAGGTTTTGGAAACATGTACAGTAGTTAATGTCCTGCTTTGGGGAGCTGAGGAACAAATAACTAAATAAATCTACTTCTGCAAAAGGCCTGTAGCAAGAAGGCATCATGACTCAGTTGCATTAAGGTTTCTTTAGGTTGCCATACTAGTATAAAGAAACCTGATGGTCACAGAAACAATCTCTGTGTGCAAGAAGTAGCCTTCAGCCAGAGCAGAGTGTAGTACTGTGTGAGTCTGCTTATAGCCCCTACAGTGTGAGATATATCAAAGACTGTGCTTAGGGAAGCAGAGACAATTAAAGAGAGAATGAATTGAGGGCTGTACTGAGCACCACTTTGGCAGCCTTTGGCAAGGAGAGGTCAGTTGTTGAGGACCACAGGAAGCAGAGCTTCAGGCAGAGCAGCCTGAACCCCCACTGATTTTTGCTGCTGAGGACACAATCTCAGCCTGAGAGTGCTGGAGTACAAAGTATTGGTGACTCAATGCTCATCTTGTCTTGTCAGCTCTTCCTCTGTCAAAAAAATCACACATCTGAGAGCTGGGACCAAGAAATGGAATAAGACCAGAATTGCTCAGTAGCTGGTGATGATACCTTTGAGGATCAACCACCACCACTACAAACTACTGTGCATTTTATCAGTTTTCAAAGAAACTGCGTTTAGTTTCTGCTTTGCCTTGATGTATCATTTCAGATCTGTCAGATTCTGTTTCACATTAGACCTGGCTTTGATAATATTATTTCACCATTATTTTCCCCAACTTTCCAACTAAAGAAAAGGGATATGTTGCAATTTCATATTTTATCTTGATTTAGAGCAGGCTTGCTGTGTATTCATGTATTCTTGCTGTGACTGAGTTTAACCCTAATAGAAGAACAGCCTTTCAGGCTGCTTGTCCCTGTTGCAGAAAAGATGCAACATGAACAGCTGCTTTCCTTCCCTGGCATTACTTTGTCAGCATACTTACCTTCCATCTCAAGGAGCTCTATTTAATCAGGATGAATAGTTCTGTCTCAAAGATTTGTTTCATCTTGGGCAATTTTGCTGTTCCTGTTGTGATGGTACAAAGTTGTAGAGGTGTGATTTTTTTGGTGGTATTTTCTTAATTGGGTTTTGGGCTCAGTTTTGCTATCTTCTGTCAAATAAACTTATGTATAGGGAACATGGTGCAAGCAGTTCAAATCATCCTACAGCCTTAAGTACCAATTTCTGTCAGTTCCTGTCAAAATTCTACCTTTTGTGATTTTGGAAGGATTTCTTATACTAAAAATGTAGCTGAGCTCTACCCCCATATTGCACCAAACCTTCAGATGAATGTTTATTGCTTTATATTTTCATGGTGATTTTGCATAATTTTGTGGGTTTCTAAAGAGAAGGAGAGGAGATGTCTGACCAGGTGCAAGTCTGAGAGCCTTTCAGCATTGTTAAATTACTGATATTTCAGTACAGGTTACTGAACACTGACTGAAAGACAGTTCAAAAGGATTACAGGAAATGCAAAATCTGAATTGCAGACCTTAAGGTAATAGGTTTGTTCTTTACTGGTGTAGGTTTTTGTGACTATAATGACATCCATGAGGTTACATATTTTATAAATCTTTTCATCTGAATAGCCTTGCCTTTTAGATTATGCAGTTTCCTGCAAACACAGAGAGAATTAATACTATTTAAAACCAGAATTTTTGATTTTGACTTGTCTTTTCACATGTGATATTCTGTGTCCCTGTTTGTTTCACATTGGTTTTATTTTCTTTGATGTTCAAAATTGCTAAATAAATGTTGTAGCTCTTGCCTGTTTTTAGTATGTTGGTGTCTTTTCCAAATGTTAGATTTTCAGCACACTGTGGGATCATGCCAAACATAATCATTGTCTTTTTCAGTGTTAAGATCCCAGATTTGAATTAATTACTGTTATTTTTTACTGTCTTTTAGAAGGCTTAGCAATACATTTGTATCATGTCGTAGCACTTCTGGAGTGGAGCTAAATTAATGGCAAATTCGTGGGAGAGAGTTAACTGGCAAGAGATCTACCTGGCAGGAGAAACCACCGAAGGTATCATTCTGAGTTAGAGCTTAGGGCAGACTGTTCAATGTGGAGTTCATACACAGCAGACTTAGATGTTCCAGTGGAACAAATGACATTAGGGGGTTTTTTTCAGTAGTTCTTTGATGATAAAAAAGGGTAACTTGATCTGTACAGTTACAAGTTATAAATTAATTTTTTAATCAATGTAATTTTTGTTTCAAGCTCTCGCCCCTGATAGTGCTGAAGAGAAGCTCATATTTTATATTCAGGTGTTCCTAGAACATATTTCTATCAGCTGGGATCACATTTTCTTCCTTTTCAGACATGTAAGTGGAGACTCTTTTCACCCACCAAGTGCTAAAAGCTAATCATCTCATCCCAAGTGTTTCACTCACTTCTTTTACCCAATGGAGAGAAGCAGCTACATCAAGCAATGGCAAACATCTCACATCCTTATGATGAAGTGAAACACATTTCTTATGTGGCTATTTCTTTCATTGATTATAGAAGATTAACTAGACTAGACCTCAGCTAGTCTTAGCTAACCTATCACTTTAGTTTAGGCAGAATCATTGTATTCTTGATCCCTACTTTCAAGTTCGTAATTTGTCACTGAAGCTTTTCAGAAGAGTTGAACCAAATTGCAGGAATGCTTGTTAAAAAAAATAATAAATACCATTTGACCAGGAATTGAGAAACATTTCCGTAGCTGGGGGTTAGGCAGGCCCACCGTTTGAACTCTTCCTTAAAAATGCATGATTAACTTCTGGAAGGAGTGTTTGACCAACAGTCTTCTTGAAATTGCAAGAACTTCACCATATTACTGTAAGATCATGTTACTAAAGTGAGAGGACGGAAAGGAAGGCTTTAAGGAAAAACCTAAAAACTTAGTGTGAGTTAGCTGTTGGGACACCTTAGATTCAGAAGAGATGTAGGTATCCTGCATAGACTGGAAACACACCCAATAAGGAAGAAGGACAAGAACCATCATGCGTGACATATCTCGCTTATTAATGACCCTTTAATAAAAGACTCTGGAAGAGATTTTGTAGTTTTTTTATTCTTTCAGGGAGTTAACTGTCAAAGCGTGTGAAGATAGGGAGCTTTGTCAAAAGATTTGGCACTCAGTAGTTTTGCTCATGTGATGGCCTCCAAAATATTTTTAATTAATAAAGTGAAGTATGCAATTTATCAGCTAAAGGTGGAGGCACTAAAGCTGCTTTCTACAGATTAAGCCTATATTGAAAAAGAAATTAAGCGGCTTGTTGTAGACTTGTACATATTTTTGAAAAGGTAGAGGTATGATAAGTGTGAAAGTCACAGTACCTTTCCTAAATTATTCTGACAGTTAAAAATGATGGATCCTAAGAAATGCAGGCTTGTTTATTTGTTCACTAGCTAAGCTTAGGATGTTCTTTTACTCGGGATTCATAAAACAATCTGCACATTGATAAATGGGTAGTGCCTTTTCACGGTTGCTTTCTATAAATAAGCAAGCAAAATAGCATTAAAATATGGCAAAAGCAGCACCAAAGTTTTACAGTGACTTATTTTTTCTCATTCCATAGCTCTTTTCTTGCAATAATTGTATATCATGTTGCTTAGTTATATGGAGAGTGAAATCTTTGTTTCTTTTATGTCTTGAGAAGACATCATTGTATTTGGTATTCCACCTGTACTGGAAGGTTGCCTTTCTAGCATTAACCCAAAGAAGGGTTTGTATTTCTGTCATATTGGAGTTAGTTCTTTAGCTTTTTTTTAATGCAAAATATACTTTTAATATTGCCAGAAACCAACTGCAAAAATGTCCTCACCTTCAATTTAAAAAAAAAGTTTCTTTACTCAAGAAAGAAAATTTAAAAACCCCTGAACCCCAAAACAATCTACACACAAAGAACAAACCTAAAACATCAATTGAGCAAAAACATAGAAAGCCATTGATTTTTAAAAGATTTTCATATTGTAATTTCTGGATTGCTTGTCAAGAGACTGGCATGTTCTACTGGGGATTTCAGTAGGCAGCCACAACCAAAAATTTAATTGACAGCCAAAGAATCAATCTTGTCAACTTCATTTGTGTTTAAGGGGAGTTCGTATAGAAGATCTCTGTGCAAGCTTAGGGAATTCTACAACTTCCCTTGTTTGTTATCTACCGTGCAAATACTTTGTAGTTCATCTTCCTTGTCTTGCCAGTGTTGTAATGTTGGTGTCAGTAGCAAGGTCAACCAGAATTGAAAGTTCAACAGAAAAATATGGGAACAAAAGCCTGAGAATTCCTGCCTAGCAAATTAATCCAGCATAAGCATATTGGCAAACTCGGCATGACATGAGTTGGGATGAAGCTTCATGCAAGGCATGTCTTGCTTGGTGAGTGGCAGTAGTGCTTTATCCTCTCAGTTACTGAAAGAGCTTTGAAGTGCAACTCTAATCATCAAAGCAATGTTAATGTTTTGTGACAAATCTGGAGTTGATTAAATGTTTATTTACTTTACAGGACACACAAAGAGGCTGTGTAAGTGGCTATTATTTATCCCAAAGGTCTCAAAAGGTACAGCAATCACAGGAAAGCAAAAACCAGGAAAATGCTAGATGGAAAAGGTAGAGGCAGTGTCAGCCTTCCTCCAGTATTTCCTTCCTTACAGTTCTCTGTTTCTTTCTTTTTTTAACCTCTTTTCAGCTTTTCAGTTATAGCTCTATACTCATACCTGGTAATTTCTAGCAATATTTCCTCATTCTTTTGCTTTCAATATGCTGTTTCAGTACAGACAGTACAGATTGCTTAGTTTTGGGATGGAACTTCAAGCATGACAACTGGCAGAATTTAAACTCTGTCTTTGAACTGCCTGCTTTATGAAGAGCATCACCTATAAAAGAGCTAAAGAATATATGAGAGGGTACTGATTATTATTATTATTTACTCACTTGGTTTATTTTTTCATAGGCCCTCTTCTGTGCCATTCAGAAAGCAGCTGTCAGACTACATAAAAATACATGATAAGAAAGCCCTCATCTTTATAATTGATATTAATCTAGTTGCATCCAGCCATAAAATACTCACCATTGATGATATGGCAAATAATGTGACTGCAATTAGTTAGCAATTCAATGTGCCTTTCAGAAAACAGTCTCCAAACCTTCCTGGAAATAACTCTCTTCTGCCAAAATGATTTTTTTTTTGAGACATATGAAACTAGGTTTTAGAGTCTTTTCAGATCTGTATTCTGACAATTGTTATACTCTTTCCGAAGTTAATACGGAGGCCTTGGTAGGTGAGGCAGGGGATGTTGTTTTCAAAGGGAAATTAATAACAGTGCATATAGATAAATATCCTAGCATATAGAAACTCTTCTGAAAGCATTACTGAGGGGAATGTTTATACCCTTTGTTTTTATCTTTTGCCAGTCTGACAAATGGATTGTCCTGAGGAGTGGTCTGTAGAAATAAGTAACTTTTTCACATTATCTTAATGTTGCCATGATTTAGAGGTAGCCTTCTGTTTGTATTTCTTTTTTTTTTTTTTTTTTTTTTTTTAGGATTTTGTGATTAAAAGGAACATTTTATTACAGTTATTCACTAAATTTTAAGCCACAAGTGGTAATTAGACCATTAGTGCACCACATGACATACCTAAGTGATTCTGGAGCATTCCTTGGTAAAGTCTTCTTCTCTGCTTCTGGCTAAAGATGTCAGATTGACTACACAGGTTATTCTTCTGGCACTAGATCCCTTACAGGCAGTATTTAAGTATCCTCAGCCACTGTGCAACCCTACAGAAGTTGTTTGATCTAGATGACCACAGATTATTTGCTGCAGGTTTTGCTATATTCAGGAGAAAAAAAAAAACCAAACACTTACTAGAATACAGCACAAAAACTAAGATTAAAAGCTACAACTGAGAAGAGCACTGAGGTAAGTGGAGTGTGGCTACCTCTGGTTAGCTTCCTTGTGTTTCCCCTCCAACCCACCTCCTACCTTTCTGTGGTGCAAACAGCCTTGTCATTGCTGTTGACATGATAAGCAACATTTTATAATTTCCAAGCTGGTGCATCTGGACTTAGATTGTTGGATGATTATCATTACCCTTGCTCCTTTTTTTTTTTTTTAACACCTGAGTCACTTTGACTGGTGGGAATCATAGTGAAACATGAAGACAAAACTGTCATTCACCTGTGGTGGTAGCAGATGGGCCCCTCCCAAACTCTTACTGAAGGGTCAAAGGAAATTGTTCCCTTGGGAATTTTTATTTTACTGTGATTTATGTGCTAGTGGCACATGAGATCATTCCAAAAAATGACTCAGACACCCACTTCTCAGTGAATGTGAAGATTATGCCTGTTTTTACAGCTGGTTCCCTATCTCCCATCAGTTTCTAACAGACCAACACCAGGCTGCACGTGGGTAAGAGCTTGATACATTTTAAGCTGGTAGAGGAGCTTGGCTTCTGGTTATCTCATCTCTTTTGTGCATGTCTGAGGTACCTGCCTTGTCCAGTATGCTTCAGGGGCAGTCTGGCCCTTGAAGTAACCCCACTGTTGATATTTTATTGCCTCAGTGTTTGGTGTACTTGAAAGTCTGCTTATTTACTGATTCTAACTTGGCTGAAGACCATATCTTCTCTGCTCTCATAAGGGGGGAATACAATTTGATTATTGTTTAATCTCAGTTAATATACATGGTGTTATTTGACTCTCTGCTGCCACAAGATTTTAAATTTTTACTCGGAAGCTCTTTTTTCATCAATAAGCTTTTGCAGCAGAGTGAATATATTTCATGTTCCCAGCACCCTCTAAGATTTCTTGAGCTGCTGGTTTCTGGTATCTTTAAAATTATGTAATGCTGTTCTGTTGAATCAACTAAACACGGTTTAGTCTATGTATTTCTCCTTAGTTGTCATTAATTCCTTGTGGTTGTAAGAGAAGACGAGACTTCCCTTGATTTGCTTAATTTATCTTTATGGGGAAGTGAATGACCTTTATTAATGTGGTACTATTGCACATTTTTCCTTTTCAAGAAGTTTCTTTGAAAGTAAAGTTACAGGTGTAATATGTTACTGTAACTAGGTGTAATGAAATATCACTTTAAGAAAAAATTATTTTTAGTTGTCACCTAATGATCCCTACCTTTAGTTTAAGTACTCTATGGAATAACATGAGAGTATTTTTGCTGGAAGGCTACTTCTGTTAGGTATATGAAAATTATGTGTAATTTATATTAGCTAGCATCTCTCTTTAATAACTATTTTTGCCTATAGGACTTTCAGCACTTTTACGTACTTCTTAAATGTATTGATTAATTTGAAATCCTATGGAAGTCAGAGATAATTAAAAATATTTGAAAGTGTTTGTTTACTGCAACGATCTTTTGAACTGTAGCATGAATACAGTGCTTATGCTAGAAAAAAATCTGATTATGAATCTAATGAGGATTATGTTGCTAAGTGCTTCTAAAAGGCAAGTAATGGATAGCCACAATATGACTTTTTAACACCAATGGATGAGTGTACCCAACAGCTTCATTTATCTGAGTTTTCAGCTGTTGAAAGTAATGAGATGCTCTCCATGTTTTGTGTAATACAGTGTCCTTGGATGGAAAAAAGAAATTATGGAAATAGAGTATTTTCAATCTAAAAGCACGAGCTTTCACTAGGTCGGTGAAAGTTCAACACAAAATTGACCATAGTGACTTCATATAGAGTGCATTTAAGGGCTCAAAAGTGGGAAACCTTACTGCTTTTATTTTTTTCCTTTGAGATGTAAATAAAAGTCATTCACTAATTCATTTGGGTGTTGGTTTTTGTTTAGTTTTGTTTTGAGTTTCTTGAGTATGTTGGGGGAGGCTGGGTGAGTTGGGTTTTTTACCACTGCAGGACTAGGTAATAGATGTAAAAGAGTCTTACTTATTTTGTAAAGCAGAGCTGCTTCCCTGTCCTGAATGGCCCTTAGTGTCCATTCAGTGACCTATTTTGTGTTCCCTATGTGGACTAAGAATGTGAGGAAAGAAGATACAATGTAAGATTTGCATAAGAATGGTTCCTTTTCTGCTAATTTCCCAAGTTTGCGCAGATGAAAAAACATCACTTTCTCAGGACAAGTGAAAAGACTAGAATGGTGATTTTACTGGAGTAACTGCTCTAGTTGAAGACTAATATACTTGATTTTTTTTTTTTTTTTTTGGTGGGTTTTAGTGGTGTGTATTTATTTTAGATTTATTTGACACTTTAAAGAGCACGCATCCAGGGCTGGAAATGGGTTTTTTTGACATTTATCAAAAATACAACTGTATTCTAAGCAATTCTTGATTTTTTGCCATAATTATAGAGGCTAGGACTCAGCAATGCATCTATAGAACTAAAAACACACACTGAAATGCTCTGATGAATAGGGCAGCTCGGCTACATCATGGCAGTGAGGAAGAATGAAATGGAAAGGTCATAGTCTCTTCTCTGTTTGAATCAATCTGCCTTGGATACATTTTGCTATATGGATGCAGGGCCAGCAGAGCCAGATTTTACTGAACTTTCTCTCAGAACTTCCCCTGAGAAATGCAAAGAGACACATGCCAGACACACATCAGCCTGCAACACATCCTGGGACACTATGGTATCTGGTGAAAATGAGGGAACAGAAAGATGAAGACCTAATGTGATCTGTGAGAGCTAAGGAGCTGATCCTGAACAGGGAGTGGCAAAGACTATCCTTATCCTTACCTCAAGCATTGCTCAAACAAATGCAGTGTTAGAGTATTCAAAGGTAAGAAAATGTGTACTACTTAAACATTTTTTTTTTCCTGTTTGATTCATTAGGAAGAGACTGTGCACTCCAGTTAAATTGATGGGTTCTTGAGACCCGTTTACTTCTTCAACAGCCTTTGTTCCAGTAGTCTTACTGAGATGAATGGCCCAATAAAAAAAAGAGGAAGAAAAAAATTCCCAGTGTTAGTCTCTGTAGATCTTGCATTTTCTTAGTGACCTACATATTTTTTTCCACTACTTTATGCTTTTATTATATATATAAACATGGGAATTTAGGCCGCTTTCTAAATAAGAAACAAAAGATTAAATGTACTGTTACAAGTGTCATGTTGCAGCTGTGTGAGGGATTAAAGTGATGTATAGGATAACCTTGAATATAATTTTTAAGGCGAAAACCATAGGTAGCACTGTTTTAAGTTGCAGCTTAAAACAGTGACCTGAAGTGCATAAAACTAGCTGCTCTATATTCACTTCAAGCTTTAGATTATGAAAAGCATGTCTGAATTGTCAGTAACAATCACTAAATAAAGCTTGTCATCTGAAAAGTGAGGAATCCACAGACTAATCTCACACTCATAAGGTAATGGAGCCTTCCAGCTCCATTATTCTGTCCAAACAGGTGTTGGATCCCAGCTCTGACCACTTTTAGTCTAGGGGAGGTCAGGGCTGGAGCAGATGGCTTCTGCTGAATAACTGAGCTGAGCACAGGATGTGTCACAGTGACCCCAAGACTACAGTTAAATATGCATCCATGTGGGAGGCTGACATTTGGTTTGATGTCTCTAACCAGTCTCTATAGAAAAATAAATAGCTTTACAATTAAAGAAGGAAAAAGAAAAAGAGACTATGGAGAGACTATCTATGCTCTCATTTTGCTGAGAAATTTTTAGGTCACAGGATCCTACAGTAGAGCTGTAGTCCTCCTTGACAGGGAGGAACACTTTTCATTTTTGTATCTTTTTTTTGAAGACATGTTATAAAGATGTTATATAGCACCGTAGCTAGATTTGCAAACTTTAGTGTTTTGGAATGAAGCTTTTCTACCTTCATTTTAGAGGACACATTAGACTGGCTTTATCAGAAAGCTCTGCCTCAGGTATTCGTACAATACTTTCATTTGTCAGAAAGCTTAAGGGAACAGGTAACAACTCAAGCAAAGAATCTGAGATGCAGAGAAATAAACACTGTATACCAAGAAACAAATTCTGAAAATGAATTAAAGAGATAAGAATTCTTGTACTAGAAATTTTATATCTCCAGGCTTTTTCAGTTCAATAAATACAGACAGATATAGCTTCAATAGTATTGATATTAATAAATGGAGACAACTGTATTCAAGTACCAAAAACTTGAAAGTCATTCCCCTCCTTAAAGAAGATATTGACAAGAAAGAAGAAAAGCCTGTAGTTTTTGAAATACCTTGGAATATTGAGGAGACTCCAGGCACTGCACTACCATTGTTCATTTAATGAAATAAGCTACTGCCTATTAGAACATAAAATAGGAATAACATCTTAATTGTTATGCAGGGTAGGGACTAAATAGCATAGTAGAAGCTGGAACAGAATGAGAGGTTGACTTAGAAGTTTCACGCTCATGTCAACGCTCATTGCCACATGGGGTATATTAACACAAAACTATTTCTTAGCAGTGTTTCTGCTTGCATTATTTTTGCCCTTTTTCTTCATCTATTTGGTTTTGTGTTTTTTTCTGACAGTGGTGTAAGTACTCTTTTAAGGCTGCATCACTTTCCTGCTGACATTATCTGTTGTTGTAAGTTCTTATGAGTGGGAATTATGCATGTTTTCAAGGAGTCTCATTGTATAGTGTTTTGATGTAGAAGATGTATGCTAATCCCTCCCTGAAAATGTAGTTCTTTAGGTCCTTAAAATAGTCTGTGTAACAGACAGCTGCAAATCATCCAGAGAGGTACCTAGGTGAAAAAAGAAGAGTAGAATTGTGCCATCCCATTACATAGAATTGACAGTGGCTACTACCCAGTTTTTCACAAGGAGTGTATTTGTGAAAGTTGCAAAATGGCAAAGTAACTGAGCCCAAGCAGAGGAAGAAGTTTATAATGAACAGTCTGAAGTGATACAGGAATTTCCTGTATTTTCTGACAACTTAGTCTCAGTTGATTCTTTCATGGAGATCTGGCCACACCTGTTCTTTCAAATGAACAACCCAAAACCACTAAAGGTGAAAAGATCTTGAAACAGAGAAAATTCAAGACTTACTGATCAAGATGGATTAAAATAAAGCATTTGGCCACAGAGATCTCTTATCCCTCTCAGCCTACTGTGATTGTTGAGTGAATTCTGTTCTGCTGTGATTCCAGCAACTTTCATCAGCTCTCTGAGGTGCAAAGAATTCTGTGTTGCCTCTTTTGAACCTCTGTGAAAGTACTTTCTTTATCATCAATTCTGAGGTTTGGCTTTGAGCCTGTTCCCTGCTTGTTTTAGGAGCCTCTTAATCACTGTTTTTGCTGGAGGCCCCTAGCTTACTGTGTATTCTGCCTGCTCTGTCCTGCAGTCAAACACATCCACTTCGGGACAAGCATCCACTGTCATCTGAGAGGCAGAGGATTCTCGGCAGAGGATATGCAGTGTACATGCTGCAACTGGAAAATGTATAAATCAGGATGGGTGCCTTTGATCAGCCTCCCACTGGCCACCTCAGCAACGGGTTAACATGACAACGCTGCAGGCAGCTGCACTGTGAATTTGAGAAGCCAGGTGGTACCAGGAGTCGGAGTGGTTGTGAGGAGAACTCTTAAGTGGAATTATAGCCTCCTGCTCAGCTCAGCATTTAAGAAGAGGTGGAACGACAGAGACAATAATAACAAAAAATGAAGGAGACAGATCTCACCTTATGAAGGTCTGTTTCCCTTTGTAATATATGCATATAATATCAATTGTTTGTTTTAAAGGGGTTTGGCAGTCATCACTATGGATTTATTGAGTATGAGAGGACAAGCCTCCTGTTTCAGGAAATGGTAGATGATGAATGACTGCTTCCAGGTAAAATCTTCAGCCCTCTGATGACTACAGAAAGGACCAGAATGATGTGCAGAGTCTGTCACTTGGTGATATGCTTTTATTAAATAAACAGAATAGTTCACCTCTCTTTTGAGCATAACATCTGATAAAATAACTGAAAAGCATCTAAATGTTTCTAAGCTTTGCTCATTAACATTGATAAAAACTTGGGATGAAAAGAAAGAATAAAACACTGAAAAAGAGTAGAGTCAACCATTATAGAATAAAGCAAAGTATGATGAAAAAGAGATTTGGAGTGAACAAATTTACAGTTGACCAAAGCATAGCTGCCACTTGTCCTTCAAATAAAGGAGAATGCAGCTGCTCCATGATGTTACATTAGACTAATGTACCAAGGACTTCAAGACTAAATGATGACATCTGAATCATTTGGCATATATAAAATAGACATTGAAATAAGTCACTGCCTTGGAGCACATATATCTTTGAAAACAAATGGTTCTGGCTCCGCATTTATTCTTGGTTAGTTCCTTGTGCCCACCTCTGTTCTGTAGTTGCAGTAGCTGCCATGTTCTATGTTATAAAAAGGCATGAGTGTGTGTGCCCCACACATGCTGTGTAGATAAAGCAGAGGCAGGATTCACTAAACAGCAAAGGGACTTAGTGACTTAGTAAAAATCAATATGAAAGTGAATGGGTCACTTTTAGTTATTTGACAGTTTTGACTTTGTAAGTAGGTCACAGCATTGGAATATTATTGTATTACAATGAACTTAATTACATGCCAGAGCAAGATTGTAAGGAAGGGATTTTAACTGTAGCTTCTGGATCTGCACTGAGTTCTCTGAGCAGAGAAAAAACAGATGATTGATTCCCTTTCTTATTTTATTTTGTAAAGGAGCCAAAATCATTTTATCCAAAGCTGTTTTATTTGGATGTATAGACTGCAGATACCATTTTATAATGCTTAATCTTAATGGTTAAGTGGAGGGTGTATCATTGAGTTTATGCATGTGTAGTTGGTCTTGCTTTCTGAAAAGCAAATGGAAGTAGTTTGAGAGAAAGAAGATGTCACAGAGGGAGCCTGACCTGGACTTCACTCAAAACCACAAACCTTGTGGAGAAGATAAAATCTGTGCTTTGAAAGATCTTGCTTTAAAATGCAAAGCTTTCTCCCACACTGATGTCAGCAATGAAGAGCTTATTTCACAGAGGGTTCTGCTTTTAATTGTAGAGCACTGCATCAAATTCCAGAAGATAAATGAACATGGAACGAATTTGTACTGGCTCTGTCAATAACTAATCTGACATCAGCATTTCAGCTCTTGGACAAAGGCAGCTTTGAGATCTGGAGAAGATTACAAAAGGGCCTTTTCTTTGTTTTTAATTTAAATGTTAAATTTCTATCAGTTCAAGCACTGTTATTAATTAAAAAAAAAAAAAAAAGGAAAGAAAGAAAGAAGAAAGAAAAGAAGAAAAGAAGCTGATGTTTGCTTCTTTTCCAGAATGTGCACACATGCTGTTTTACTGAGACCTTTACAAGCTGCTGCTGGCTAGCCATACACTCCCCAGGCTGTTTTATTATTGTTCACCATTTCCACAGAAAACAAAATACAGCAACTTATGCCATGACATTTTGTGACATTTCCAGATATGAACATCTGGGAAGTTTAGTGTGACAGTGACAGCAAAGCTGACAATGATTTTCCAGTGCCACATACAGCCTGGGCATCTGCAGTCATTGCCTTTTCATTTTATTTTCCTCTCCCTCCCTCCCTCCCTCCCTCCCTCCCTCTCTCCTTCTCCCACCTAAATGCTCAATGCAGCCTTTCTCTATTTTGGCCTTGAAGATAGAATAATACCCTACATCTATTTCAAAGCTGTACATAGAACATTGTACATCAAGTGCATCACAAATTGGTTCAGAGCAAAAGGGAAGAGCTTTCCAGCTAGCAAGAGGAAGCGCAGCTGCACAAGTTGCTCTAATTGCAGACATTGGGTGGATTTGATCATCAGATGTCTACTCTGCATAAATCGAAGTTAAACAGCTAAACATTAATTGCTTCTATTATTGCATTTATATATTGAGATGAACGGGGGAAAAAACCCAACAACCTACACATCTTGGGTAGTAAGCCAAAGCAAGAGAAGGAGGAAAAAAAAGAAAGAAGAAAAAAGCTGAATAGTTGTTGCATTTGAAATGTAGAATATCTCATCTGTGTGACAATAGGTGCACTGGAGGAAGCTAACATTTTATAAATGACCCAAACTACAGCACTAATATGGTTAGTTAATAAAATAATGTAAAACAAATAAAGGTACATTGAAACTGTCTAAAGGAATTGCTGTGACCTAATGGTGTGAGGCACAAACACTTAGTCAACATGTTGTTATGTCAACTTCATTTTCAACTTATACTATTTATTTTCTTTTTTCTGGTCTCTTAGACATCTACAGAAATTGTGTTTTCTGAGGGACATTCTCTCTGTATCTTTGAGAGACAGTACTGAGTGGCATTAGTAAGAACAAAAATTGCATAATCTGTCTAGTGTGTTGAAGCATTTTCAGCCAGAAGATCCTGTTAAAGCCTCAAAAAATTGTAACAACAAGGCTTTAAAATTATGTAGTGTCTTTTAAAGATAATTTCAAGGACTTATAACTCAAATAACTATCGTAAAAAAATATTTAAATAGATTGTTCAGTATCTACCTAGAGTTTTACACTGTACAAAGCTCTACTTCAGTACAGGTTGACAGCAAAATAATTCATATGTAATTATTGACAGTCACTGTTCCTGACAGTGTTTAAGAAAAGACTGGATGTGGCACTTTGTGCCATGGTCTAGAGGTGTTGGGTCATAGGTTGGACTTGATGATCTCAAAGGTCTTTTCCAGCCTAGATGATTCTGCAGTTCCTGTTTGGATTTACTGCAGTCAAACACTGTTCTATGTTTGTCTTTGTTTAGACACAACAACCTTACATTTTTTCTGTAATTAGAAGCCTTGAAATATTCATAGGGTTGCTTTAACAAAAAGGGCCAAGATGAAGAAAAAGGTAAGATACAAAAAGGAAGGATAATGTTTTTCAGTGAGCATTTTGTTCATAACTTCTAGGAAAATTTATATTCACTCTTCTTCAGAATTGCTTTATTGAAAGAATAGAAACACTGTATCGAGTCCACGTCTGTGTCCCAGACTAGACAGTATTCCTAGAAAGAGTATCAGCTTTCTTGGATGGAAAATTATCTTCCTACTCTTTATTATCAGATATTCCCTGAAACACAAGGTTTTATCTTCCTTGAAAAATACTCTTCTTGTCAAAATCTTCCTAACAAACTAATTTATTAGAGTATTTCTTGAAGGCAAATGCTGAAGGAGTGTGGTAGCAGAGTGCAAAGGCTTGTCAATTGAAAACCAGAGAATTGACATATTGGGTCCACAGAGTAATTTGTTGTAAAGTATTTGAACCTTGATAGTGTGCCCCAGCCAAACCATTTTTAGTTATTTTTACCAGACCCCTCAGGCTTGGACCAGGCTGGAATTAACCTCACCAGCTTCACCTGGCCTTTCTACCTTCAGCTGCAGCACATCATCCCCAAGAGGGTGTTTAAGCTCCAGGCTGAAGGTTTGAGGGGGGAGGTGGGGCAAGTTTGTATCTGTTTCCTGTCCTTTGCTGTTTTGTTTGGATTTCCTGGACTAACTTGGCTGCTGATCACTGGGTGGGTTTTGTTGCTGTCATCATCTTGACTTGGCTTGCCTGGATCTAGAGCCCTCAGGAATTCATCAAGGACTGAAAGGTAAACTGTGCTAAATTGGGAAAAAAGAAGCTGAAAAACTAAATACCAAGATAGCAAAGAATAGATGGAAAAGGACTGTGCTGCACTGGATTAAAATCAATCATGTTATCAGAAAAGTGTGTGTGGAGCTCATGGACAAGATAGAGAGACCAATCAAGCAATGTGTGATCTCCTGCACAGCAGTTGCAAAATGTATATGTACTGTATTATGGATAAGTTGTAAAATGTGTAGGAAGAGTAACATGTGTAAGTAAAGAATGTAAGTAAAATGCATAAGTAAGTGAACTATGTAAGTTATGTATAAGTAGGTAGAATGTATGAGTAAGCAAAGTGTATGAGTATGTCAAAGTTGTGAGATGTGTGAATGGAGTGTATTTTAAACAATAAGAAGCTACTGTGTAATCATATTGATTCATTGATCAGAAGGCATGAGTTCCCACAGTAATTCCTTGCTCAGACCAGAGAAGCTGGTGCTCCTGGAGGATGCTGCCATGCTGCTTTCTGTGAGTGTTTGCCTGGCCAAGAGACAGTAATGACTTCCAATGGATAGATGATTTTCTACTTTCCCCTATAAATATATATAACGAGTCAGAGAGACTGTCTGGGTTTTAAAGACTGCCATTAGCAGTTGTCATTTCAGCCTGAGACAATTCTGATTGAAATAAAGTAATTTCCTGAATATATTAAAATAAAGGAGATTGTTAGACTCTTAACAGGAAAATAGTGTGATGATTCAGGTCCACAAAAGGTTTCTTTTTCGCTTCCTCCCAGTGTTCCCCCAGGTTTCTCTTCATTGTAAACTCTCAGACATCTTCCATTTACTTTTCGGGACCTTTGTTTTATTTTGCTTTGCCCTTTTTTATCCTCTGAAAACCTAAGCAAATTGATAGAGCAAAGCACAAATACAGTGCCAACAGCTTACAGAGAGCTTTCCTTAGAAGACAGCAGGCAGCAGACTTGTATTTTCTGCTTCACAGTATGGGGATGCAGCAAATACGACCAGCTGTTCCATGGAGAGTTTTGGCTCAGTGAAACCTTTTTGTACAAAGATGCTCTGGCCTGGCCCCAAACTTTCTTTCTCCAGTGCTCCCTTCTGCAGCATACTGGAGACCTCAGTTGGCCGAGGGATGCAGTGTCCCACTTCTCCCCCCACCCCAGCCTCAGGCATCTTTTCTGTGGGGGAGAAATATTCTTTCTATTGCTTTTGGCCCCTGTGTATCAGTATCAGCAAACACAAGGTTCTTTGTGTTCTCTTCCTTGCCTCATGGTTGGTTCACAGTGTTGCATCATCCAAAACATCTACTCTGCATTTTTGGCTGGGTTGAGTGACCCCCTGTTCACCCTGACCTTTGCTTCCTCCTCTTGAGGCAGGAATAGCAAATTTAGTCCTGTTCACAGCAGCTCTTTTTCCTCCATTCCTAAGCATTTCTCCTGAAATTTTCACCTTTGTGAACTGGCAACTGCTTTGCAACTTCTCTAAAAATCTGTTCATATAATTTTTTTTTTTTTAAATTAAACTCTGAATTAGTTCTCAAATTGTTTCCCAGGTTTTTGTGTGAATGTTGCTACGAAAACTCATCTGTCTTCCATGTCACTCCTGTGCTGTAGTCTGACTGCAGACTAGTTTATGAATGTACGTTGCTGGAAGTTTAAAAAATCCTAATGAATTATTCGTGCACTGAATATTACCATACTTGTGTGGGTATTATTGGTACCCATGGGTGATCAGGTTCTAGTGGCACTGGCACAGGCACTGTTTAAAATCACTTTATTTGCCATGTAAGAAGTTGCCATCCAAGGAAGAACCAGGACTGATGATATACCAGAATTTAATCTGAAAGTAGGAAATCTTGTGAAGTAGGAAATACCTCAAGCACTCTGGTGATGGAATCCCAGCTAATCTGTCTCAAATGGACTATGTAAATTTTCGGGGGTAACCAAAATATAAAGGTGAGAGGATATTTTGGCATCCGATGGAGTCTGAAATAGAGAAGGTTCACTTGTCACCTTTTTGCTACCCCTTCAGGATGCTGGGCACAGTATTTTACATGACTTCAACTCTTTAGCTAGTTTCTGTGGCTCACTTTTGAGAGAGACTCCCATAGACTTTTTGATTTACATTGGCTCTCCCTCCCTACCCCAAATAGAACCCTGTATCGGTTTTGGAGACAAAACCTCAGGAGGAATCTCTTCGGAGTGAGTGTCTCCTCTGAAGGGAAAAGGGCCTCCCCTTTTCCTCCGTCAATGAGACAAATGGGTCACAGCAAGTGAAAGTGGAAAAAAACAAACTGTTTATTAATGCACAAACAAAACAGGGTAGAATAAAAAAAAACCCTCAAAAGACAACAAATCCTCAGAGAGGGAACAGAGACTCGGGCTCGGACCAGTCAGGGCCACCCTGCGGGCTCCCCGGACTGGGGAGGGAGGAAGGGAGGCAGTGAGGCAGGGGAAGGGAAGAAGAACAAGAAAAAAACCAACAGAACCTTTTTCCCGCTAGCTGGAACACAAAAGAAACCCCAAGATCAACACAGCGCTCCCGGCGCACTCCCTCCCGAGCCCTGCCCAGCCCCAGAGCCCCCGAGCTGTTGGGCTGAGCTGTTAAACTGCCCCGCACTCGGGCCCGTGGCCCCGGCCCTGCCCCCCGGGTCCATCCTAAAGGCACAGCGTCCTTGGGCATTGAGGGGATGGTTAAGGAATAAAGTGGCTTCATAACATCACCCCAGGACAAACCCCCACAGAATGGTACTAGAAGTAAGAATTGCATCGTATTGCTTATAAACCTACACAGATTGTGAAGGATATATTAAGATTTGTTAAATAGTGTGAATGTGAGTTTTGCAAACAATTTAAGAAAATACACGATAAGAACAAGGGAATACTACAAAAATCAGGGAAAGTTAAGAAAAATCATCTGTGGTTTTTCAGGCTATAGGACAAGTGACAACATGTTAGTTTGGGTTTGTGTGCCTGATCTGTCAATACAGCTATTAGGGGTTTGAGCTGCAAGCCCCTGCATGGGTCTGCACACATACTGTTACACTCTGATTTTCCCTCTGACATGATGCTAGCTTTCACCCTGAAGCTCGGTATTATTTTGTGCCATGTGTTAATTTCCTGCATGAATGCCTTATTTACCTTCATTTAGAGTATTCTGCAGGTGGAAACAGAACAGTACTTACTGGCAATATTTTTGGTGGCAAAACACTGAAGGACAGCTCAGGGTCTTGCATAGCTCCAGGGTATCACCACTGTGAAAGCAATTTGGAGGTGTGATTTGTCATTAAGGAGGACTGCTTTCTTAAATATTGGTGCTTCATAGGACTAACCACAAATACGAAGTTTTGCAGTCTCTTCAAAGAGAACAGATCTAATAATTTCTGGGCTCCATTCAAAAGCCACTCAAGTCAATGGGAGTCTTTCCTGGAATTTCAGCCAGTATTTGATCTGGCTCTCAGGAACATTTCTTTTTGTTTGAAAGTGGTAAGAAGAACTGAACTCTTGGGGATAAGGTTACAGTTTTATGTAGTAATTGAGCAGGGTTCTTTCACTAAATTGTTATTAGGTATCAGTAGCTGTTACAGCTGTTTTTTTTCTTTCCTTGTAAGATACCATAGTTACTGCACATTGCTCTGTTTTATGAGCCTGATACATGTATCTATAGAATTCATATTAATTTTCCTATAAATCGGGTGCACTGACCAGTAGTTGTAGTTTTAGTGGGTATTCAACAAGGGCAGATTGATACGCAAATTCATTAAGAGAACTTTACCCAATGCATCAACCTTTGCAGAAGATCCCTTCAGTACTGTACCATATAGAGGCATCATTCCTTTGCAGAGTTTCTAGTTGTTTTCCTTTCTTACTTGGGTAGGTTTTCATTTTCAAAGTTGTCTTCTGGGCACTTGCACCGTATATATGATTTTTTGATTGTCTTGGAGGTTTTCTGTTTGCTTTGCTCTGCAGTCATTGGATCCTCTGTTAGTGAGCTTTCAAACAATGGAGCTAGTGTTTTTGAAGTAGTAGGGTCCACATTTCTTCAGATGCATTTAATGACTAAATACATGGCTAAATTCACTAGGCTGTTTGGGCAATGTACATTAATTTTTTTTTATTTTTCCATTTTCTCCTTCACTGTTCTCTTCAAGGGCTAATAAAACTGCTTTTCTGTGTTCAAAGCTGTATTCAACAGTGGAGAGGGTTTAATGTTTATGTCCATGTGAGTTTATGCACTTGTGGTATTGGCTGGTTATTAGAAATAAATATTCACATGTACGTGAATGTGTGTATACCATAATTGTGAGAGAGTAGAAAAGTGATGTCGCTAGATGTAAAGTATTTGTTCTTAAGTTTTTATGTTATGTGCTTCTCTTCACTTCTCCTTCTAGGACCACAAAAACATGGTTTGTGTTTGCTTTTATGGTATGGGGGCTGCTTAAATTGCAGCCACAAGAACCTCTTATTACCTTTTGCATTTCCAGAGCAAAAGTGCAAGAAAATTAAAAGCAGAAGGAAATACTTTTGAAGCTAAGCTTATACAATAATAGTACAATAATACATTTGAGCAGCCTAGAACTTGCTGCCATAAGATACCATATGAGTCAGAAGTTTAGCACAATTTCTGTGAACACTCAGGCTTCAAGGAACTTCACTTCTAAATTCAGATATAAAAAGCAGCTTTACCTATGGAAAGATAATTCCATAATTGCCAGTATCATGGTTTCTTGCCCTTTTCTCTGATGCTGGTCACTGTCAGAAAGAGGATATTGAACTAGATGAATTGGTCTGAATCACTATGACAATGGCTGTTACTGTGAGGAAATTATCATTTCTGCTGGTATCTTACCAATAAGAGCACTTCTAACACATATGCACTAGACTGAGAAATATTCTGTGAAAACTGACAAACATTGTGTTGATTTTAGAACGCACAACTTTAACATGCAAACTGATCAGCCTGTTTTTTTTATTGGAGAAAAATTAAATAATTCTTTGTATCTTTTTAAAAGAAACATGAATCAGAGTTCTCCTTAACCTAATGAAAGTTCAATGTTAGTAAATAATGTAGAATATGGGATGGGTGGAGCATTTCAGATGAGCAGTTTATGACCCTTTCAGGAAAACAAACCTGAAATTTCTCCCAAATTTGACATTTTTATCACAATGATTTGAGGTCTATAACTTGGGCTTCTAGGCCATATGGTAGTACAAATAATAAACTGTAATAACACAGGTAAGTATTATATTTTTTCCTGTTGTTTACTCTTTTCCACATAGCTTCAGTAGTAGCAGTAGAACTAACAGTCCTTTTAAAGTAGTGACTAGTGCACCACAGTAGATATGCTTCATGGGAAACTTTCCTGCAGCAGGTTGCACATAGGACTTTGGCTGCTTTTTCTTTTGTATTTTCTTCTTCTTCTGTAAAAACATTCTCCACTAGGTGTCCCAAGTACAAGGAATGTAAGATTAATGTCTTCTAGTTTTAAACTTCGACTATTTTCCCTGAGTCAAGCATTCTTCATACTGCTACATTTGCTTACATTTTAAGGATTTATTGTATTCCTGACTAAGTAGTTCTAGAAAATGGATAGCAAAAGCTAAAACAGACACAACATACTTTAAATAATCTTCTTCTTGATTTCTGCCTCATATCCATTTAAAATTGATCTCAAGGATATCACCAGGGTGTCTATAAACACCTAGTTGCAGAAAGAATTTTGTTAGGTCTGTCCTTAAGGGGGGAAAAAACCATTCAAACCTTATTTTAGAATACAAGCTGATCTCTCTGGTACATTTGAATACAAGATAATTCTTAAAGTTTCCAGAAACTTGTGGGAAAGAGAATCAAATTTTTCAAAATTTTGCATAAGAATGTGCATCAAAGCTGTAGATTGTTGAACATGCTGCATACTTCTTTGCTGTGGAGAAAAGAGCTTTCATTAATGAGGACTCCTTGGAACCTGTAAAAATATTTGGCGAGGACCTTGAATTGTCATTGCAAATTCAAAGGCAGGAAACAACAAAATATACGTATACTGTGTGCCTTTTGTGGGGACAGAACAGACTGATGCAAACTCCTGCTGAGAGGGAGCCAAGATGATCAGATCTGCTTGGTCATAAAATGTATTCATTGGCAAGCTTGCAGTTTAGAATGTCAAATTATTAGGTCCTTCTGGCATGGTATGATTTTCTTAATTATAATAAGTTTACAGATTTTGTTGATGAGGTCACCACAGGAGCATAGAAAAGAATTTAAATCCCTAATTGCTGAGGGACAGTTAGCAGCAAGAGCACCTTTACAAACAGCTCTAGATGCTGCAGTTACCCTGTTACTGTCAATGGAAATCTGTGTGGTAATGAGCTGCTGTCTTCTTGGCTCTGGAGTTCTGAGATCCCAGCAGCAGTGTAGTCATCAGAGGAAGATCTTCTGTTTGGATGATGCAAATTAGTTCTGCTTGAAAAAGGGCAATGCCCTTCACACTTTGGAGGATTTATTAGCTAATTTTTTCCTTTCAATGTGTATGTGACTGCATACACATTGAAAAAGAGAAACAGAATTTTCAGAAAAAGAGAACAAAATTTTGTGAGAGCTGGTCCATGGATAGGAAAAAAATAGAGAAATTTCTTCTTTGGGATGGCAGAAGACCCTAGTACCTGATCAAGGTATTCTGAAATACTCAGTTTCTTATTCTTTTAATCTAGTAACAATCCTGACAAGTCTGTTTTGAGTTACCATTTTGCCATTTTTATAGATTTGAGTCACTTTTCCTTGCATTTCAAGATACCTTTTCTCATTCTTGGTATTGAGGTACTCAACAACATAGACTTCAAGGTCAGAGAACATTGTAGGTTGCCTCATACCTGTCCCCAGCTGTTTTATCATCCCCTTAGACTCCACTTTTCCAGAATCTGTCCCCAGCTGTTTTATCATCCCCTTAGACTCCGCTTTTCCAGAATCTGTTTCTAGAGGATGTGAATCTTCTCTGTGATCTGCAAGAGGGGAGGAAGTTACTCATGAATAAAGAAGAGTTTCTGTTCACACTGTTTCATGATTTTCCCACACAAAGGAGGGCTTGAGAGCCCTCTCTACCTTCATTACCCTGTTCTAATTCAGAAAGACCTCCAACACTTTGTTATATTCTCAGATGATAGTAAACACTTGACAACATCTACAGATCAATTTGCATTTTTTTGTATGGCAGTTCTCCTAACTGTGTCTATGCTAGATAAGCAACATTACCTGAAAACATCTTACAGACACAATTTAGACATAGAGTTGGCAGTTCTCTTCTTATTTACTTCCAATACAAAGGTCCTGACAAAGACAAAGAAGATACTATTTTTAAAAAGGCCATGATGACCTGTGTGGTTTAGGAGATGTAACCTTCATTATATTGTCTCTTTATATAATTGATATAAAAATGTAATGTCAATAGAAGGACAGACCTAAACTCTAAGTAGCCTGTAATGCTCTTTCCAACACCTTAAGAGCAGTTAAAGACCAGCCATGTAGTCATACTTCCCTAGAATATTCTCAGCCTCCAGGAGCTATCCCTGAGACTACTTCAGTGCTTCAGAGCATGGTGATGATAACAGCAAGGTTATGGGCTCGATCCCTGTACAGACCATTCACTTAAGAGTTGGACTTGATGATCCTTGTGAGTCTCTTCCAGCTGAGAATATTCTGTGATCTTAGTTATAAGTCAGAGACAGCTTCTTTATAGTTAATATGTCTACAGGGATTTCTTGAACTGGTAAAGGCTTTCCTGAAATTCCTGGAACTTTTGTCATTCATCCTGTTTTCTTATCCAGGCCTTGAGTTCTTGCTAAGAAATGCATCTCTGTAGATCTCATTTGTTAGCATAATTTCACTAATCATCTGATTAGGGAGACCCTAATCTCAGTGTTCAGATGTTTCAGTCTTTATATGTAAAAATAAAAAAAAAAAAACCCTTCTAGATTTTCTGTCAGACTCCTAATTTGTTTGTTATGAAGTTTATCTAAAGATTACCTAAAACGTTTTCAGAGATTATAAAGCTATGTGTTAAGGTAACTGGGCCAGAGCCTCGGGTTGATACAGTTCCGTCAATTTGGAACAAGAGCTTTTCCCTACCTCTTTGAGAGGCATCTCACTCACTGGCAGATTTAATTAAAGTTGTATGGACTATTAATTAGAGGAGTCTTCCATGATATGTACTCGTTCTGTAAGAGTAGTATTTTGCAGTCTATTTTTAGGGTAGCTCCAAATCCCCACAGTGTTTAGCTGAAGTCTCTGCATTTAAGTCATTAAGCAAAAATTTAAAACTCTTAATGAGAAAGAGAATCTACTTGCTTAAAGAGCACCAGAAGTTCTTGTGCATTTGCTGTCTGTGACTTTATAATAATGCATACCATATTGTGGCTAGCTTTTCTTTCCCTGTATTACAAACCATGATGAAGATTGTGTTCTGCAATGGAGAAAGACCTGAATGTAGCTTTACCTTTCCTCTTACAGGCACAGAAATCACGGTGCACTCTTTGCCAGGTATTGCAGCATATTCCCTTACTGACACTTGGAAACCTGGGAGTACTTCATGGAGGCACAACATCCTTGGGATGAAGAGCAGACATGTCAGGAAGCCGTATTCAGCTTTTCTATTAATCACTAAAGTCTATTTTGCTTTTAGTTCTGGGCATTTCTGTAGTGCTTAGCAGCTCAGCTACTGTTGTGATTCTTTTGAATGTGTTTACACTTTGCTTGACTTTGAGAAAAGTGTAATTGTTTCCTCAGCCCCAGGAATCATTTATAGCTTCACATACAGAGGAGTAAGCAAAACCAACAATATGTAAATTAACTGCTTGTTTTACCCCAAAGAAACCATATTTGGATGAAATATAATTCCAAGTATTCTAATTTTGCTTAATGCTCTGTGGCAGTGGTTGGGAGAATTAAATGGTATAATCTTCAGTACTCATCAGAAGCTCTGGGCAAGGAATGAACATTTTATGGCTTATCAGTCAGTGGCTGCCAAAGACCTTGCAAAGAAAAATGAATTTTCATTGGTTAATGTCTGTATTTCTTGAGAATTGTAACCCTCTGAACATAATATATTGTACTGAACAGGTGAGCAAAATACCAGCTAACACATTAAGACAAATCTGACACTGCACCACCTACATTTTTTGTAGAAAGCATTTACAGCTTTTCTTTCTAAATAGGCTATATAGAACATCTGTATGAAGAATGGCTCTAAAGTACTCCTGTGCAAATATGTGGCCGTATCTAGCCTAGGTCCTGTAGGTATGTAGGACTAGCTTTCCCATTATTAATAGCAAAATTTAAATATCTCCTTAAAGCCTATGGATCTGAGGAGGTAACTTTCCAAACTAGCTTCTGCAGCCAGTGCCATTCATGTCAAGACATTGGTGCTTTGGGGTTGGGTTCACTGGTGCTGCCTTCAGTCTCCAAGCAAAGCAAGATTTGGTTTCTCTGGACCCAAACAGGTCTGTCTTAACAGCTTTGTCACTATCATTTATAAGAGTGGAACTACCAAAGTGAAAATGTGTGGCCCAGCTGCACCAAGTGTCTGCACGGTGTGGCAGAGAAGGTCACAGTGCTTGTCCTTACAAGCACCAGCATCAGCTGAAGTTAGGGCAGTCAAGTGAATTGTGTCTACAACTGAGGGTGTTGTCCCTTTACTAGGAGGAGTGTCCTGGTTTAGGAATGGTACTCCCCAATTCAGTGCCCTCACATCATTTACTGGAAATAGCAATGAGATAGGAAAACAAACAGTAACAGCAGGAATACTCATGACGGGGTACAAGAAAACAAATGATTTGCATGGGGGAAAAAAACCAATAATAGACAATGATGGGCAAGGCAAAAGCTACAAGATAACTTTCTGCTTGCAGTTCATTTATATGAGAGAGATAATCAACTGGTCAGATTTAGACAATTTCCAATATCTTCACCCCACCAAAATGATAAAAAGTAAGGTTGCAAGAGAGTATTTGATCCCATTGATCAAATCCAATACATCCAATATCTGAACTTATTAAAAAACATTTAATAAAACATTTTTCTAAAGACATGGTCAACATGAGTGTTCTTTAACACAGAATATTTTAGAAGATGAGGCTGGTGATTATAACAGCCATTGTCAAAGTATAAGGAACTCTGACATGGCAGTACACTAGCTGGAATTTTTAAGAAATTAAACTGGTTGTATTGAATTTTAGTATAAAATATCATGTAATAGAGTAAAACCTATTACTCGTTTTCACCTATAAGGTGATTTGCTTTATACAGATTAAGTACCACACTGGAAAAATATTCAGACACTTAAAAGAAATTAATGAGAAATTATGCCTCCCTAAATCATCATGTTCCTGTTTAATTTCATAATTTTCCTATCTTATTCTGATCCATTTCAGAACTTAGTCATACCAGGTAAGGTAAGCCAGAGAGGTCACTGGAGACAGAAAACTCTTCTAAGTGTGGACATAGCTAATCAGGAACTCCAGCTCATTCCAGGATTTTCCTTAGGAGTTAAGGATGGTGCAGCTCTGTATCACATTCAGCAGCTGCTATTTTGGAACTGACTGTCCAAGACAAGTGGGATAAAATACCTACTTCCACAGGGATGTGAAGACGCAATAATTTGAAACACAGATGTATCAACTTTCAAGAGAGGTAAATATTTCAAAAACAAGGGGGGAAAAAAGGCTGTGTTGAGGTAACCTTGTTGAAAATATTTGGAGCAATGAAGTTGTGTTAAAAGCATACGTCTGATCTCTTAAGAAATGTAGAGCCAGATGTATGCACATCTCCACTTTCACAGTTCTGTTGTCTTCAATTGCAGGTATCACTTTCTTCAACTGAAAATGCCTGTTGGTAATTGTAAATCCATATGTGATATTCTAGTCAAGAAAGACAAAGCTGGAAAAACTTAGTGTCATAAATCCACTGACTTGCCTTCAGTCTTATTTTCAGCAACAAAAGGAAATAAGTCTCAAAACTTTACGTAAAGCTCTCCTGCTGTATATTGCTATTGTTCCTGATTCATTAAGCACTTTCTTGCTAAAATCAAACTTGTGGATTTGTGCAATGGTGCTGTTGTATCTGGAGAGATACATTATTCTTTGAGTCAGTAAGTCCATAAATATAAACTGCAACCTCGTAGCTCTTCAGCGAGAAGAACATCTGATTACAATAGATAAAGTAAGTAAGTGATTAGGAGCTTTTCTCCTACTTTGATTTAGGATTAATTTTCCTGGATTAATTTTGGTGTTTCTTCACTCCATTCTAGCCTAAGTAATTTGTAGCCAAATGTGAAGGCTTTAACCGACCTTTGTTCAGTGCCAGCAGAGGTTATAAGGGAGTTATTGTAGGTAGGTGCACTCCTTGTGTGGAGAGTTGTTGCTTGTTATTTTGTACAGCTGTTAGCTCCAGTGTTTTGAGGAAAATCACTTGACGGCTTAAAGAAGAGCTAGTTCATTCTCCTGAATCTGGAGGGGGGAAAAAAGTGTTGTGGAGAGGTATTCAAACAGTTTCAATCCTTCAGTGATTTAGTTTCATCATCATCACAGAAACTAGACTGGTTACCAATATCAGTGAAAACAGAATCGAAAGGCTGCGTGATGCTTCCAGATGGACGTGACTAAAAGCTTCAGCACGCTCAGGTTAGTGAATTTCGATGGGGGAATGAGAAAGGTGAGATTCAGCATGTATGAAAGGCTAACACTGCAATGGTTATAATTTTATGACTTTATAAAGATGTCTCAGTGGCCAAAGGTCTAAAAAAGTGTAGGTAGTTATTCACCTCTGGTAAGGGTGAGTGGTTTGTGTGGGTGGCTGGATTAAATTAAATTCTATTGTGAGTTATTCTTCTATCCCTTTTCTGAAGATCTCTCTTATCTCAGGTCTGTTACTCAGAGTGTGTGGGATGATGGCTGGAGCAAAATAGCTTTTTTTTTATCTGGATGTAGGAGGTTTACCACTGGATGTGGTTATTTTATGTGACTTTTTTTGTGGTCGAAAGTTGATGCATGAGAACAAAGAGAAGCCTGTTGAATCTTAAGGTAGTTAGAGGTTTAAGGTCTTCAGTAGGTGTTATTGTTCAGTGCCTTCTCCCCTACAGTCTTGTAGGGCTGATTTGCCACAGGGAGACTGTGTTAAATAACTTGGGGTGACAAAACCAGGATGTGAGTGAAAATCCTGAATAGTAATGGTTACTGGGGATTTGTATTGCTCTGGAAGTTGTTGTTTTGTTTGTATTACCTCTTAGTGATAAAGACTGGACTAGTGCTCTGATTCCCTGAGTTGGACTAGTACTCTGATCTCTTGATGCATGGAGATATAGCAGCTCATAGCCCACACTATAGTGGGAAATCCCAAATAATGGTTCTCAGAGTCTCAATTGCAAGAGCTTTGATTCTCAGTTGAGTGGTAGGAAACAGATGAATATAGGGCAAGAAGTATCAGTGAAGTATTAGGTCCTAAAGGAAAATTATAAATCTATAAAAATGTGCAAGATTAATGATCTTTTCCTCTTGAAATACAGTCTTTTCATGTCTCTGTGTATGTATACATATCATAAGGGTCACTTGTTTGTTTATATGGGGCTGTCCCCCCTGAAGCCAAGGGAAGAAGTTTCCCTGAGTAATAGAATTAAACCTTTTGTCATATTGCATGGTCTGTGCACACTCAAATACTTAAGCACTTTTGCATGAAGGTTTCTGTGTGGTTTTTAGTATAGGAGTGACATATTTTGAGGTTTGCTTTCAAATAGTCTGTTGCATATTTAAAATTATACTACATCAATGAATTAAGTTGTCAGCTTGTTTTTGCAAGCAGCTTGACTATTTATGGTTAGAGTTTACCTTGAGAGAAGCCAGACCAGGCTTTGGATAACTGTAGACCAGATTTGTTTGGCAACCCAAACAATTTCTGCATATAGAAAAATACATAAGAAATTATAGAATATCCTGAGTTGGAAGGGACCAACTAGGATCATCATAGTCCAACTCCTGGCTCTTCAAAGACAACCCCAAGAGTCACAGCAGGTGCCCTGAGAGTAGTGTCCAAATGCTTCTTGAACTCTGTCAGGCTGGTGTTGTGACCACTTCCCTGGGGAGCCTATCCCAGTGGTCAACCATCCTCTGGGTGAAGAACTTTCTTTCAATATCCAACCTAAACATCCCGTGACATGACTTCAGGCCATTCCCTCATTCCACCACAGAGAAGAGATCAGTTTCTGTCCCTACGCTTCCCCTCACAAGAAAATTGTGGACAACTGTGAGATCTCCCCTCAGTCTCCTCTTCTCCACTTGAACAAACCAAGTGACCTCAGCCGCTCCTTGTATGGTTTCCTTTCTAGACTCTTAATTTTGGTAGCCCTCTTCTGGATGATCTCTAATAGCTTTACATAATTTTTTATATTGTGGCACCCAAAACTGCACACAGAACTTTGAGGTGAGGCCACCCCAGTGCAGAGCAGAGCGGGACAATCTCCTCCCTTGCCTGGCTGTGCCTGATGCTCCCCAGGACACGGTTGGCCCTCCTGGCTGCCAGGGCACTGCTGACTCATGTTCAACTTGCCATGGACCAGGAGCCCAGATGCCTTTCCATGGGGCTGCTCTCTGGTCTTGCGTTCCCCAGTCTGTACCTACATCCAGGATTGCCCTGTCCCAGGTGCCAAATCTGACACTTGTTTTAACATCTGCTAATTTGAGTGCGCTTTAACAATAACATATGTTTTGTTGATGATTCTACTGTAAAAAAAGATATTGCTTTCAGTGTGAATTTGTGAATATGCTTTACATGATCTTTGTTTTCTGCAAATGAACTGAAGAAGGGCACAGGATCTTAGCTGAATCAGAAGAATTCTTGTTCTCTGTTACTGGTTGGTTATATCTTCCATCTAAGTGAACAACAGGCTAGGTTTAAGTGGCAGGGAAGAGGGGAAACATGTATAGTTAGAACTAAGATTTCACAGTGGGAACAAGAAGAGATCAATATAGAATTCCAGCTAGGGAATTCTAATCTGTGAGGATGTGACCATGATGTTAGTTATTTGATGTAAGATGGTAAGATTTTTCATTCTTAAGAAATTGCTCAAAGGCTAGTATAATAAAAGCTCTTCTTTTAGTAAGGAATCACTGGGTGAAATTCCATGGCCAGTGTTCTGGAGCAGGTAACTCTAGTTAATCACATTTAGGGCCCACAGAACCAAAGACTATCTTTGTTCCTTGGGTCCAAGCTAGTAAAAATATCCTTGCTGAGGATTTAGCAAGGAACAGTTGTGTACAGATTTATTGAAGCTATGCTAGTTTTTACATAGAGCAGAGAAATAGAAGCACTGGACTTTGCATTACTGAATTCTATTGACCTAATACCTTTGTTGCTGGTGGTCTAGAAGGTGATCTAAAGAAATATTCATATAGAAAGCTAAATAAAATAAAAATTTCCAGCTTTATGACAAATCTCTACGTGTTCAGGAGGTTAAAAAAATGCTTCTGATCAGAGTTTTAGAAACAATGGAATTTCTTTCTTTGACAGCAGAAGAGGTCAGTTGAAAATTTTCATCCTGTACACTTAGTCCCTGACTTAATGCTCTCAATCAAGAAAAGTGGGTATTTTTTTTTCTCCTGAATTAGCTCATTGATGAAGGGAACATGATGATCTCTCTAAAGTGCAAGGTAACGTTAGAAAAAAATAAGTCAGCCACTGAAGAATAGCTGTGGAACAAAGAAAATGAGATCAATTGTAGTTGGAAAGATGGTCTTGGTTAAGAACTTTATTCTTTCTATCTTGATTAGATTTGTGAAATAGAAGCAGGTCTAAAAATTAGAAATTCACAGCATGATCTATGGTAAAATGTAGAGTACTGCCGTTTGAGAACTTATTTTTGTATGCTGGAACACAAAATTAAAATGCTAAAAGCCTTCAATATAAGGTAGCTCATCTGCTGATCAGTCATTCTAATGTAGATCTGCTGAAATCAACTAGTGAAACTCAGTCTCCTGTTAATTTTTCAGATTGGGAGATGACTGGTTTTTTTGGGTCTGTTTTATGTATATTGCACTACTATTGAGAATGTACTGGTTACAGCTGGAGAACATTTTGCAGGACTCTGGAGTCAGTGTTCAATTTAAAAGATGTATTACGCATAAGAAACATTTAAGATTAAAGAGTTTTATTTTGGCCAAGTAAATTACTATAGTGCCATTTCAATCTGTAACAGTGTTTACGATAGAAAAGAAAAATCTTTGGAGTTTTTGTGCTTCTGGAGACCAAAGCTTCAGGAGGCTTTATAGCAATACACGTTCCAAGATAAAACGGTATTTTTATAGCTAAATCCTCAGAGTGGGAGCTGCCTAACTCTCCGAATTAATACTGTAGCTAAAGAACTATAAGAGACAGGAAGAAAAAAGTTCTTGGAAAATGAGGATGATTAACAGAGCTGCCCTTCTTTGAGTGTGCATAGTCTTTAATCGGCCTTAGGATACATGCACTTTACAGTGTTATTCAGCCCATAATCATATACATTAGTATTTATAATCTGACAATAATGGAAAACTAGCTGTAACTGAGAACCATTCATTTTAGGTGTGACTCCATTCAAATGGAGGGAAAAGCATCTACCTTTCTGTACTGGACCATGCTAGGTAGCAGTGTGGGCAGTTTCCCTAACACTGTGGATACTGTTTTCCATCTGATTGCTTCATACTGCTCTTTGCTCCAATTTTTGTACTTTACTGTAGTCATAAAGTGATTGCACACACAGAGGAAAACAGGTAACATATTCTTATGAGGTTTTTTTATATTTTTTGCTTCCTGTGTAGGACCTGTTGAATAACTTGTCATCGCTTTGGTGCAGGCTGGGCAGATGTGCTCTCTGATGTCTGAGAAGAGAAAACCCTTGTGCTTTTTAAGGCTGATTGGAAGTGCCAGAAATACCAGAGAACTGATACTCAAATGTATTTAGGAAGCTAAATCCTAGTAAATATAATATATAAATTAATAATAAATATAAAAACATAATTAGTAAATGTAATTAAGCCCTTTTTTAAAATCTCAGCATTGTGATTTGAGACATGTTCTTCTCTCCCAAATACTATGTATGTGTGATGGAAGGAGGAAGCATCCTCCTTGATATGAATGGGGAAATTGGCAGAATGGGAGCCTCTCTGATAACAACATGGTGAATTGAAGAGGCCATCCTTCAACAGATGGAGGTAGAATTAGGGAGGTGAAAGCCAGCAGGAGAGGGGGCAAGAAAGCAAAACTGCAGGCTCTGATACTTGATGCTTGACGCTTGAATTCCAGCATCAGCTGGAATTCTATGCATTGTCTTGTTCCAATTCCCTCCTCTAGTTAATTACTTGAGGGCAAGAGACACCCAAAAGCAAATTAGCTCTCAGGACAAAAAATTTAGACAGTGTAGATTGTTTCATTCAAATAATTGCAAATGTGAAACAAACCAGAAAATTCTGACCGTTTTAGTGCTGCTGTATTTCCCATATTATCTAAATCTTCATACTGTTTCTAGAGTTCCTACTCTAGCTGCCTTTTCAGAGACAGTTGTGAGAAGAACAGGAAGTCAAGATGAAAAATGGGAACATCAGTGTGTGTATGATTAAGGTTTTGGGGAACTTCAGCCATAGTGTTTGTGTTTGCTTGGACTGTTTCTATTTACCAAACAATTAAATCTGTGATTCTCTTGCTGTTTCTGCTTGGAGGGATGCTTGAAAAAGAATGCCTGAATGAGATCCTTCATAAATTTTTGCCCTGTTTCCTACTTAGTAGTTAAAACCACAAATATCCCTTTGCCTTTTGCTGCTATCACACTATACTCAGTCTGTTGCCTGGCTATATAGGAATTTTCAGTTGCAGTCTGGAGGAATTTATGGCCCATCGTTGGCACCAACATCGTCAGAAAAAACCATTTGAAAGAACTGTGGAAAAAAACGTTGAAGTTTCCTCAAAAACCCTGACATCAATTTTAATTTCTCTTATTTGTTGCCTGTAAGCCTCTTGCTGGCTGAGAAAAAGAGGGTATTGTCTCTCATCAACAGCAGGACTGTTTGCCAGCCCTTTGACTCTACAGGAGAATTTTGAGCTTTTGCAAAATTTGCAGTTGAGCAGATGGACAGCACACAGGAGGCCAAAATGACACAAAGGGAGCCCTTGGTCTGTAGAGCACAGTCTGGATCTGTCTCTAGATTATCAGCTTTGTGCCCTCTGCAAACAAGGCTGATACAAAAAAAAAAAGAGTACAGGACTGAAACTGAAAGAAAGTGCTGTGGTGTGTAAGAGCATAAAATGTGGGTCAAGACTTTTAAACATGCTCCCTAGTTCTTCAAGCTGGATAGGGAATGTGAGAATGAGAAGACACACAAGAAGCTTTGCTGTGCTTTCTTACTCAGTACATGCCTTGCAGTTAGTAAACACACAGATAGCTTTTGAATTGTTTCCCCCAAAAAATGTCGAGGCACGCCACTGTGACCTTGCAAGACATAGAGTTCCTTTCTAGTACAGCTTCACTTAAGAATTTTAGAGCAGAAAGCACTAGCATGTGGAATCTGGCTCAGACTTCACATGATGACCCTGAAAATATTATTAATGCAAGAGGGTAGCCTTTCCTCTTCAGAATTAGGAATAGAAAAGAAGTTAATTCATGGGAAAGGGAAGGAAAAGAAAAGAAAAAATAAGAAGCACACTGAGGCTTAAGGACTCATTTGGTCATCTCCCTCCTCAAAGCCTTCTTCCTTTGTTGGAGGCTCAGCTATTGGCACTTGACCCACAGGACTTTAAAGGAGAAACTCATGACAGATTGTTCCCAAAGGATTTCTTTGATACTGTAGTCAAATAGTCATAAAAATTCCAGAGCTGCTGCTGGAAAAGTGGGGGGGCAGGGTAGGAAATAAGCTGAAAAAGGAGAAAAGCTAATAGTAAAAAGGAGTCTGATTCTTTCACCTTAGGACAAGACATGTAGATAAATTCAGAGGTCCTTGAAGGAAAACTCTGAAATGTCAATGATGTGGCAATGAAAAAAATCCCACCCAACCAAATCCAATGATTTTACTAAAGCATTGCTCTTCTGGTGTAATATATTAGAAATAAATTTAAAAAGTAAGGATTCAATTGACAATATATTCTGTCTCTCCCTAGCAGTAACTCCCCACTTGATATTCTTCTGGAGATAAGACATTAGCAGTGGCCTTGGCAGTGAAGTATTAACCCTGACCCTCAGTGATCTGGTTTCTGTAGCTCTAGAAAGTCAAGGTCCGTGGGGAAATATATATGTCAAAAGGAAAACAAAAAGCTTCATGTAACAATAAAAGATATCTAAAACATGATATTTTCTTTCTTTCAGCCCAATCGTGTAATGCATAATTACTGAAACACCAGGCAAATATTAGCCCCAAGGGGACAGAGACTGGGAAATTCAGTCATCTTTTTCCCCCTTTCTGTTTTATGGAGAGGCTCCCCAGGAGGAGAAATTGTCCTGCTTTAAGTCAACACGAAATGTCATTTTTACTCAGCAAAAGGAAAGCATGCCCAAAACTAAAATGAAATTGCCTACATAGAAATTAATGAGCTTTGTTTTAACATGGTATGCAAACTAGACTTTACCAGTGAAATGACTTACTGTTACTGCATCATCAATTGATTTAGATCTGCCAGTAAAATTTCTAGATCACATAGAGAGGGCACCTAAGTCTCTCTCCAGAGGACTCAAAATGGGATTAATATCAACTAATTTTAGATATCTACAATGTGGAGATTTTTCTGCAACAGCTTATTATTAAAACTTTAGACAATAAAAATAATTAATTGGAATGCAAGCTGATGTAATTGATTATTGTATTTTTTAATTTGTATTTTATATCTGTATTTTACTTTTAATTGTAATTGGTTGTAATTTGATTAAATGAATTCTTGCCAGATAGTACCTGTTTCTCTCCCTGATCTCAAAAAGAACCGAAACCCCAAAACAGTGAACCAACCCAAAACCTAGGGTGAGCATCTTAATTATAGTCAACTACAATGACCTACAAAATAGGCTTGTTAAATTGATGTGTTTCTGAGATTGAAGTCAGTTATGTTCCTTACTGATGCAGAGTAAAAGATAGCTGCTCCCAAGTTTTTTTTGAGGAACATAAACTTTCATTTTGGGCATCGCAAGGACGGGCATTCAAGGTTCAGCATGGGTGGAATTCAAAATATGTGCCCTGAAGTACTTGCAGTGTTAGACAGCTGTCCTACCAATGCACACCCAGCTTGGTGTTTTGTGTTGTTGGGATTTAATGGATGTTTTACTTCTTTGGTCAGCAAAACTTTTCTTAAGAGCTTACTTCCCAAGTTGCTTGAGCTGAATCTCCATAAATGTACTGTTACATTTTCTGAGCCTGTTTCATTCTGAGAAATATTCAGTAATGCTTTTGCTGGCCTCTTGGTATCATGGCCACATGTTTCTCAAGCAGGTGTTTGTATGCTGGAAATACTAATTTAAATTGATTATCAAATCACTTCTCCTTCACAGAATATTGGGTACAAGTGTGTTACTGTAGCAGGAAATTAGTCAACATTTGGGTTGAAGAACCTGAAGTACTGTTTCAACATGTAGTGTTAAATCCTCAGCAGCAGTAATACTGCATTACTTGGCACTTGCAACCTTTGGGTCAGGGCCAATGCCTGATTATGATCTGTACAATACATTCTACATCCTAGAAGTTATAGGAAACAAAGCGACTGCATGGTTTATAATTCTTCCTAAAAGTATTTGTGAAAGGTTAGTAAAGTGCTACAACAATTAAAATAGCCTGTAGGTTTACTAGTTGAAATTAAATTTGTATGAACTAGGGCTCCATTCCAAACTTCTGGTTTGTTGCTCATAAACTTCTGTAATATTTTCCTCCTTGTTCTGACTTTTCCAGTCATCTTTCTTGCCTAAATGGGGTTCTGGTGGCGTTTTGTTGTGGGCTCTTAGCAACAATAACAGTTCTACCATTTTTTAGTGAATGAAAGGTAAGGGAAAAAGCCTTTCCTCTTCAGTTACTCTTTGGATTTGTGCTTAAACGTTCCTCTAGTCAGTGAGGTGGGAGATAGCTGAAATAGCCCCTACTGTGGAAAAGTGAATTTTTTTTTTCTGGTGAAAACTGGATTTAGTGTGAGCAAATGAGGAGGAAACTGCAAAAATACACACATGCAGTTTTTATGTACTTTAAATAACCATTCTAATGTGATTTTTATCGCAGAATATGTTCATATAACTGTGGATATTAACCAAGGACTTTGCAATGGAAAAGCTGTCAGTTTTATATCCCAAATAGCACACACAAATACTGAGCAATAGCTTTTTGCTTACAGCCTTTCCATAGCTCTTATTTTATCAGTGTCAAATAGATCACTACATTTTCAATATATAGCTGTTCCACATTAACCTTGAATGTAATCAGGCAACTAAACTTTGTACAAGAGGGAAAGCTAATATCCATGACAACATATCTAATTTTTATGAGTTTACATGTACGCAGTTCTTTTTGTGCTAGAAAACAAACTTTATTTAATTTTTGTAGGCTTCAAATGCAACTTTTTGTTAGATTTTCCCCCAGAAAAATATTGCAGGTTTCACAGCATCTCTAAGTCATAGAGTGGCTTGGGTTGGAAGGGGCCTTGGAGATCATCCAGTTCCATCCCCCTGCCATTGCAGGAACACATTTCACTAGATCAGGTTACTTGGAGCCCCATCCAACCTGGCCTTAAACAGTTTCAGGGATGAGGAATCTACAGCTTGTCTGGGCAACCTGTTCCAGTGCGTCACCACCCTCACAGTAAAGAATTTCTTCTTAATACCTAATCTAAACCTACACTCAGTTTGAACCCATTCACCCTTGTCCTGTCACTAAATGCTCTTGTAAATACTCTCTGTCTTTATTGTAGCCTCCCTTCAGGTACTGGAAGGAATTAGGTCACCCCATAGCCTTTTCTTTTCCAGACTGAACAGCCCCACCTCTTTCCTCATGGGAGAGGTGCTCCATCCCTCTGATTGACTTGGTGGCCCTCTTCTGGAGTCTCCAACAGGTCCATGTCCTTCCTGTGCTGAAGATCCCAGAGCTGGACATAGCACTCTGGGTTGAGGCTCATGAGAGCAGAGTGGAGGGGCAGAATCACTCCCTTGACCTGCTGGTCATGCTGCTTTTGATGCAGCCCAGGATGATGATGGCAGCAAGGTTGTAGAAATTCATGTGATTGATGTGAATTGAATCCCTGTACCAGTGTTCTTAAAATTTTAGCTCTTTAGTGTCACAGGAATTGTAGTGGAAAGGTTAGTCAGTTGTGAAAACAAATATAGTGACATTAGAATATACACACTGATGTTTTGGGAGCTGGTGTGTTTTCTTTCCTGCAGTACAGTAATAAAAGATTTATTAGTTATGTACTTAAAAATCTATGTTTTGAAAAGTTAGAATTTCAAAATGAGTTCTGTATAACCATGGTTAATATTCTGTGTTTGAGATTCCTCGTCTGTGATCAATGGTGTGTTTTTGAAACTTAAATATGAAATCTGAATTAGTGAAAGAAGCATTGTTTATCATTTCTCTCCTGGACTTCTGATTCTGTCCTGGGGTTTCTGATAGCACCTATGACAGTAACATGATTGGTTCTTTTTAAAATGCAATACATTTCTATAAATCACATTGATAATTGTGTTCAGTGTTAAAAAAAAAAAAAAAACAACTAATGAAGTGGTGAAATACCTTTTTATCTATTACCTAGATCTTTTAATAATGTTTGTTTGTTTTTCAAGAATGGGAGGAGGCAGGGCAGTGGAAGTAGAAAAGGCCTGAAATGTTCTGTAGAAAGAGATGGGTGTGTCATATGGCAACATCCATCTTTATTGACCTAGAACTGAATACCCCTTGTCTCTCATTAGCTTCAAGGGGAGATTGAAATATTTCCAAATGCCACCAGAAATAAAGAATATGAATTGGTTGATGTAGTATTTTGAAGAATAGAGTGCAAAGCTGTTAATGAGCTGTAGTGGCTGCTTTCTCTAAGAAAGACAAGTTGCTTTAATCAGAAAGGTCATGCATGTCAGATAGCATTATTGTTTCCTGTGTTCACTTGACTCTACTTCGGTCTGGGAGAATTAAGATTTCAATGAACATTATTAATAGTTAAGACACGTCGGGAGATGTGGATGCTTCTGCATTCAGCTCTGCCAAAATTTCACTTTTGATTTATTGGCATTGCTGTTAAGTTCTGCTTAAATACAGCCAGCTTACATGTGTCACTGAAACCCCTAGAGTAATGCAAGTGTTAAATTTATAGCACAGAAAATACCTTAGGGATTGGCGAAGCACAGCTAGTTCCACCTTGGAGTTGAACACTAGGAGCACTTGCATCATCCCCAAGGTTTAAGTGATATAGTCATATTTCTTAGATATATTGGAAAGAGAATGGAAGAGTTGTGATTCAATTAGGTTGAGACTCAATTAATTTGGGAATTATTTGTAGATAGTGATTCCCTGCAGGTGGTCAGGCTGTCCTAGAGTGTGTACTTGTTTGGTGATCCAGGGGGTTAGATAGGCACTTGTTTGGAGGAGGTACTCCAAAGACTCTGTAAATACAGACTTTGCTCCTTTTTTTCCCCCCTGTTACATTCATCATTTTTGCAGATCTATAAGCTCTGTTAGGGCTAGCCAGTATTAGTCACTGCATAAAAAAGTTATTGGAAATATTTGGGAAATTATGAAAATTAAAAAAAAAAAAGAAAAAAATGTTTTGAATGGTAATTCATAACGGGATCTCCCAAATAACAGAAAGCTGCATGTGGAGTAATTCAGGATCATATATTTATTTTTTGTCATATTTGGGAGGCTTTTTTATGACTATAATTTTATTATCTATGTGCATGCAGAGAAAAAGGATATGTTCATCCATTAGGAGCTCACAAAACTGCTCTTTCCCCCAAAATGGAAAAAAACCTGTGAAGTGAGGGAAAAAACCCCACCACTGTTCATTGATCCTGAAAGTGTTTGGTGAATTGTATCCTGATGAGCATTTCACCAGTACAGGCCGACTATCTTCTTGCAAACTCCTCTAGCTGGAGCAGGAAGACATCTGTCAGGTTCCACAGGAATCCCTGTCCTTGCAGAAACTGTAGTGTTGCTGTCTGAGTTCTCTTGATGTGCAGTGAGTCTAGACTGTGTAAAAAGTCCTTTATCACAGCTTGAGTGGAAAGGAAGGATAGTCATCTTGTGTCTGCTATTTCTATATAGATGCTGGGAAGGAAAAGGAACAGAAAAATGAAGTGGAAATATATTTAGCTCATGGTTACTACTATAAGCCTTTTTATTGGACTGAGGTCAGGATTCTGCTACAAGAAAGGTCGATAAAGGCTAACATGGGAAATGATTGCTTTCAGAAATTACATTTCAATCTTGCCCTATTGTTTCTTTTCATTGTCTGGGAAAGGCTGTACTTTGTGGGGGTTTTTTTGGTTTTTTCCCCCTTAATATTTACATTGGCAATGTTTTGTGCACTTTGGTTCACTTCAGTGAAAACTGGAGGCTTCTTTGCTTTCTTATATATTTTTTTAATCCTAAGGTTTATTCTGGCCCCCCCCCCCCACCTAAGCCCTTTCTTTAAGTCCAGTGAAAGTTGGTTATTTTTAACTCAACTCTTGAAACCCAGGTTATAGAATCCAGTTTGGTGGTTTAGAAAGTGAGATGAATGTCCAGATACCCAAGTTTAGATCAGGGTCAGTGCAGCTGCATAGGAGGAGTGTATGGATGCACACTGAGAGCTTATTAGGATACATAAAAATTATATAGTCTTTACCTGTGGGAACTATTGTGCCAAAGTGAGCATCTAGAAGTCACGGAACTTCCATTCAACATCACTTTTTAAATAAAAAACCCACATCAATCGGCTCTTTTTTGCTGTAGCTTTTTCCTTGTGTGAACTCTTATCCACATCCATTTTAAGGTATTCTGAAATACATTTGGACACACAGTGAAGATGATTCTCCTCCTTTTAAAATTCTCTTCTTACCTGAGCAGTTTGCAGCTCTAATGAAGGTCTATATTCTCTATACAAATTTTCATCTCTTTTCATCTTCCCCAAGAAGAATGGGGAAGTATCTATGCAGCCACTAATTACTGAGAGATTAAAATAGACTTCATGATAAGGAAGGAACCTCAGTTCCTACTTTTTCAAGACAAAACTGTTAAAGAAGCTAGCAACAAATACTCCTTTCTGCATGGCCAAGAGGTAACACCAAAATTGAATGTGCCACTGTCTCAACACAAGGGCAGCTATAGGATGTGACAACTCTGATTATGTTGAAAAGCCAACAGGGTTTTAGCATCTGCCAGCTCATGTTTGTGATGTGACAAATATCTTCACCAAAGGAAAGCTAGAAATACCTACATTAACAGTACCCAAGTCTCTCTCCCTAATTGATTTTTGATGCTGAAGAAAAGGAGCCATACCAGCAAGGATGCCTATAGGTTAACTTTTGGAAGGTGAAACTTTATATTGTAGTGGCAGAGTGAAAGCTTGAAGTTTGCCAGCATAAATGCTTTAGATCATGAAGGAAAAAGAAAAAATCATAAACTTCTTCCTCATTATATCTTATGCAAGAGTGGCCTGGCTTAAATGCTTAATGAAGGAGAAGACTGAAGCTTAGAAATAGTACAACTTTTCTTCTTTTATTTCATGAAGAGAAAAGAATTAATCATAAACCTCTTCCTCGTGATACCTTATGCAAGAGTGGCCTAGTTTAAATGCTTAATGAAGGAGAAGACTGAAGATAAAAAATCGTAAAACTGTTCTTTTTTTCCTTTTCCTTTACTCACGCTGTTTTTTATAGAGGTATGGTGATTAAATGAGGGCATACTATCCAGTAGCATTTCAAACCTTTGCAAGAGAGGTGCCAAAATGTCACTGTTAAATTTCTGTAGCCTTCTATTGTGGCAAGACAGATAGGAGCAAAAGTAGCATTTTACAAGTTGCCTAAGAACATCCCTCCGGAGACCTGAGGTGCTACAAGTCAAATTAGACTTGTCCCAGAAATCAAAACTCTGAACTTGAATGGGTGTTAGCAAAAGTATCAATCTTGTACCTGTAGAACTGAAGAAGGAATGTGATAATTTAAAATATAATTGTGCTCTCATGTCCTCTGTCTTCAGTGCAGCTATTATGAATAATACATAGGTGCTTATTCTATTCAGCTATGATCTGCTAGATTCAAAACTTAAATAGTTACCTTTTTGGATTTCCTCTGATGTCTGTAATTGTATTGTCTGTGTTGTACGAGTTGTACTTTATTACAGTAAAAAAGTGACAATAATAATAATGACAACAATAATAATTCTGTAAAGAAAATCCTTAATAATATTTCATACCAAATCAGCCTTAAGCTACATTTGCATCCATCTTGTTGCTCATATCCCTCTGACGTGTCCAGAGCAGCCTTAGTGCAGACGTGGTACCAACGTTGCTGCTGGAGACCTGAGCATTGGGAGCTCTTGGTGTTTTGCTTGCCCTCTAGTGGCATTGGAAGGGCTGGGGGTTACACTGCTGACATCCCTAATCCTGGCGGTGTTCAACCAATGAAGAGGCAAACCCAAGCGGTTTTGTTAGCACAGCATCTTCTTTCTGCCTTGGTTTGAAATTTTAATCAGTCAGGTACAGGATATAGTTTGAATGTAAAGAGCTTTCTTCTCTTGCATGCATCCAAGAAAATTCTTTGACTTCAAGGGGGAAAGCTGTTCTTTCAAATGAAGTTACTGTTTACAGGGATGCTCAACACATTAGAGACAGAAAATTGCAATTGAAAGAGATATGAGCATTGTCTCATTCTTGTGTTGCTAGAAGACTTCTTTAATTTTATAACTGACAAAATTTTTTTGACATTTTTACTTCTATGATTTCTGTAGAATAATGTCAATTACAATTCATTAGCTGTCTCTTGATTTAAAGATATGATGAAGTTGCAGTTTCATCTCAGCAAATTTCCTTAGCTGAGTCACAGAAGAAATAAACATTTGTTGATTTGCCGTGACATAGTATCCTTTTTCTCTAAATCGTATTTTGATACATTTGATAGCTATAAGTATCTTCTGCCACACACAATTAAAACTTTCTGTCTGCAGTGGGATGGTTACACTACAGTTTCTAGAAAAATGATCAAAATGCCAATTCAGATTGTGATTATGCAGGAAAGTCATCTGCAGAATAATACCTTCCATTCATTGCTCTTTGGCACTAGATGCAATTTATCACTGTTACATATACTGCTAACTATTGCTATACTTCACTTTTTTTTTTTTTTTTTTAAGTTCAGTCCTTAGAAAATCAACTATGTGGAGATTGTCCTTCCTCAGACCAGCACAGATTCTGGTCTGTGCGTGTGTAAGACATACTCTTAAGGACCTTTTTTCAAATATGTCTCAATTTAGAGATATTTTCAGCCCATTCTCTCTCTGCAAGTACAAAACCTCTAAGCTGTACCCACTCTTGTAGCCACTCAGGTTGTTTCTTTTCGGATGGGTGCTATGATTGTGTCTATATTCAAAATAATTTCTCGGTCTTTGGAATGAGAACATGTATTTCATTAAAATGCTTACACATTTTCAGGTGCTGCTTTTGCCTGCAACAGCTAGCATTCTCAAATATTTGTTTTTATGTGTATGCAGAGATCATGAGATGAGTGGCTTGGATGAACATTCCCAATGAGCAGTTTGCATACAGTCACCTGTTCAAGTAAGCCAGGAGTTTTCTGGGTAGGTTCCTCTGTGCCAATAATTCCTTGAATATTTGTACCCAGAGTAGGAAGTGACAGCAGACTGTCTACATTTATCTAGCAAAGAATTGTTGCACCTTTTTTAGTCACCAGCAACAGCTCACGTGGTTCACCTGAAGCTTGAAATCTTCAGTCACTCGTCAGCTTCTGTGTTACCATGAGGCTGTACAGGAGTAGCTCCTTTGGATAACTTGTTCCATCAAGGGGAATTAATTTTTATCGTTAGTAAAGGCTAGATTTTTCCTAGTGAGTACAGATAAGGCAGTCCTTAACACTTTTTTTTTAGTTGTTTTCATCAGATCACCTCTCTTTCTGAGTAGGAGGTGATGTTTACCTGTGAAATCAAGTGTTACCACAAACCCAGCTTCTCCTGTAATCTGGGGAATTAATATGGAAATTCAATGGATTTGTATGTTTTGTTCTGTTTTCCAAGGCTGTTGTATGCTTGATTCATGAATAAAAATTCATTTACAAATAAAAGTGTGGAAAAATGCTTTATGGTATTGCATATCTTGAAGCTGTTTTGTCTCAGCAGAATAGTATTCCGTTTTGTCCCTGATTTTCAGCTAGTTTGCCTTTTGTTGCGTAAGACATAATGCTGAGTAAGACAATACTGAGAAGAGTGAAGAGATTGGTATGTAGAAACTGAAAAGCCAACTAGAATTCTTTATAATGGCTTTTTTACCACTCCTATCATCATCTGAGGAATATTTTTCCTCAGAAAAAAAGTGTCTTTTTTTCAGCTTAATTAAAGGGAGATGCCTCTTGGAAAGTTTTATTGCCAGCCCAAGCCGTCCTTTTCATTGCTGTACTTGCACCATTGCCAGCATCTGCTTGGCTGCATAGAGTTGGCATTTCTGCATGAGCTGTAACTGCATATTCATGACTGTGTTGAAGTATTCTCAAACAGTCAGATCATTGGAAAATTACTTCTTGTTTTTGAAACTCCCGGTACAGGGACTTCTCTATACTAGGCAAGTGTATGGAAAAGCATGCATTTCCTAATAGTAAAAAACATATAGCAGAGTCCTAACCCAGTTTACTGCCTTCAAGCAAGTAGTTTTCATAAAATGTTGCTTATGGCATCCTGGCCTGTATCAAAAATTGTGTAGCCGTCAGGACTAGAGGAGTGATTGTCCTCCAGGACTTGGCACTGGTGAGGCTGGATCTTGAGTATTGTGCCCCGTTCTGGGCCTCTCACTGTAAGAAAGATTTTGAGGTGCTGGAAGTGAGTACAGAGAAGGACAACAGAGCTGGTGAAGAGTCTAGAGAGTAAGTTTTATGAGGAGCGGCTGAGGGAGTTTGAGTTGTTTAGCCTAGAGAAAAGGAGGCTCAGGGGTGACCTTACTGCTCTCTACAGCTGCCTGTAAGGAGGTTGTAACCAGGTGGGGACCAGTCTCTTCTCCCAGACAACTGGACAACTTGACAGAAAAACAAGAAATGTTCTCAAGGTGTGCCAGGGAAGGTTCAGGCTCAATGCTGTGAAGAATTTCTTCACTGAAAGGGTTGTCAGGCATTGGAATGGGAAGTGGTGAAGTTACCATCCCTGAATGTGTTCAAGAAACAACTGGATGTGGCACTTAGCACTTTTTTGATGTGGTGGTGTTCAGTCAAAGTTTGGACTCAATGGTCTTGGAGTTCTTTTCCAGCCTTAATGATTCTATATAAATTCACTTTACTGGAAGCTTTGAAGTTGGCATGTGATTCTCTGGTATCCATGTATAATTTATGTGGTTTTTTACGTGGTACAAATATCATTCTCTTAGATTTATTCTTCTGCTTAGGAGTTGACCTCTTTAATGTCAGTAGTAGACATCTGAATAAAATCATGGTGATCCTAGGGTATGTACATCTTTTCATAGCAAATCAATTCCAACTGGCTACTGAACCTCTAATCACAATGACAAGAGAAAGGTGGAGATAGACTGAGTCTGCTTAGAATAGATACCTCAGCCATACAAATATACACACGATTCTGGAAACTAATAGCGCTCTGTCAAAGGAGTGCCTTGGAAGGAGGGCATGGATGAGTGTGGAGAGACTGCTTAGAACCAAGTAATGGTTTATGGAGAGACTGCTTAGAATCAAGTAATGGTTTATGGAGAACGTCAAACTGCACTTAGCTGTCAAAGCTCATAATTTTATCCTGCAGTGGAAGGGCTACTAGAGTCTGTACTTGTGGCGGGATAGCAATTCTGCTCTTTCCTTTGAAGAAACATAGGAAAGCATCACATCCAGTGAAAGTGAGCCTTACAGGATGCATATGACTGTCATCCTGGTTATAAATAAAATACGACCTAGAGGATGGTAACCTGTTATTACTCAAATACCAGGAAAAGTTGTGCTGGAGATGCTCAGGGGGATGGTCAGAAGGAGTAAGTTCAGCCTACTGAGCTGAATCTCTCTAGATTGCCCATTTGTTGCAATTTATATTAGTAGGCAAAAGGCAGCCTTCTGTGATTATCTTCTGTCTTGTCTGGGAAGTCTTTAACAGATAACACACAGAAACCAGGAGAGGAGATGACTGGTAAACTGCATTAACATGGGCAGCTTCCAGTGCTGCTGCTTGGGCATCAAAACTCATAGAGGATTTTCAGCCAGGGCTTCTGACAGACAATGGGTAGCAAACACCTTTTCTCTAGAAACAAGTTATTTCTTCATGATGTCCTGGAGCTTCCTTTCGTGCCTTGCTGGCATTGCCATCATACACTGACACTGCAAAGCAGCACCTTTGAAGGTAAAAGGGAAAGAAACCTAGTTAAGTTACCAACAAAAAAAAAAACAACAAAAACCACTGCCCCCCCCCAAAAAAAAACCAAACCAACCACCAAAAAACCGCCAAGGAAGACTGTCACTGTAATACCTACTGAGTAATGTGATTTGGTGGGAGGAAGCTCCTACTTGTGTTTTTTCCAGTACTCAGTGTACAGATATATTGATAGATGGAGAATTTTCTGAGAAGTAAACTACTTATTTAAAATATTTCAAGTGGACCATGAAATTAAGTACAGCATACTGTCAGCCCTGTGGGAAATTCTCTTGACCCTTTAGGTAAAACCTAAAGTGTCTGTTATTTCTGTGTCAATTTATATGGCATGGCACCTGACTGCTTTACAAGTTTGAAATAATTTTAACTATTTCTCTGAACAGGTTTCTTTTGATTTGTATAGCTTTGGTCACAGTGTGTGTTCTGAGCACAATGAAATAGAGAACTAGAGAGAATTCTGTTTTCGTAAGTGGTCTCCACAAACTGTTATTAAAAAAAAAGTTTAACAGAATGGCTTTTAATATTTTTTTTCTTTACAGGAAAAATAGATTTAATTTATGGTTATATATTTACATCATCTCTTAAAATCTGCATAGTGAGACAGGTTTCTTGGTTTTGTTTTACTGCTAGGATTGAGAGTTTAGTCACTTTTAAGACTTGAAAGCATTTCAGTTCGTGAGATGTAAATAATGTTAGTGTTTTCACACCGGCTACATTTAAATAGGTTTAACAGCCACACCATCCAAACTCAAGATACGTAATAATGAGGCTTCACATAAGACGAGTTTTTTTTCAATTCTCTGATAAAAAATTTTCTTTGTCTATCATCTGATTCTGTATTACCAGGGAAGTCTTGTTTTGTTCCCTGAAGAAAGAGGATGTGGGGTTTGAGCATTTATTTTGATGTGTTAAGCTAAATGCTCCAGTCATCAGAGTTAGTGCAGGACTTGGAACCTCACAGGAGTTATTAACATAAACAGAAGGAGAGAGGTGAAGATGAGTGGTCTTATTTTGATCTTTCTTTTTAAAATAACAAATGGAGCAAGGCTTCAAAGTGGAAAACCAATGCAGAAGTAACTTGAGGCTGGCCTGTTCGCAGAAATTGCTAGCTGGTAGTCTGAGCCATTAGCATTTAACCAGATTGAAAATCTGCATCATGTAGAAATCCCATTAGAAGTGCATGAAAAAGCTGGTAGGCACAAAATTTGAAAGGCTGCAAACCATAACAACAAACTCTTCCTGATGGCAGTGGAATTCATGAGGGAAATACATCTACATTTCCTTCACACTTATTTAGAAGGTAGCAGCTTGCTAGTTTTGTTTTTGTCTTTTTATCCATGTTTGGGTAAGATTTGAAGTGCAATTCAGTGTGCTAAAAAAGAAAAAATCAACAACAAATACTTCCTGGAAAATAACAATAGAATTGATGCTGGCATTTGTTGTCCTCCCCAAATGTCAAGATATTCAATAACACACACCCTGAGAAATCAAGAAGTATAAACTGGGGAGAAATAGCAGAACAGACAGTTTCTACAAGGCATTAAGGACAGACCCACAAAAAAGGCCTAACTGAGGTGGGAACATAAACGTCCTCTGAACACAGTATCTGCAATGACTTTAGAGAGCCAGCTAGTATGTCTGATGTCTGAGTTCTAGCAAGCCATTAGCTGAAAGGACAACTGCATGCATTTTTAATGTGCCTCATTTGGATCCTTCACATCCTGACCAGTGTTTGTGACTCCTTGAAAATACTTTGTAAAGCTATTATGGTATTTTGTTTAAGAACATTATTTCTGTTTGGAGAGAAGCCACTGTATAGAATGAGAATGTTGTTCAGACCTTTTTAACATGTTGCAGATAATGGAAGGGGTCCAAACTGGCATCTTCAAAAAGTATGCAGATACCTCTGCATGAACCTTACCTTGATAATAATGTCTTTCACGATGCAGTTTGCAGATGTGTATGTGTATGCAGATACAAACATTCTGGCTTTTTTTGCTGAATGCCTTTGTCATTGACATAATGTGTTTGGAAGACTTTGCAGTGGTGGGGCTGGGTAGGGACATAAGTGCAACCTGTTTTTTACCATCTCTGTACATCTTTAGAAATGAGATAATAGCAGTGTCCAAATATATTTATAGTAGTATGACAGAATCTCAGTCCTGATGAAGTAAATAGAAATTTATAAAGATTACAGTAGTATCAAGATTTGACTTTTAATTATCAGTACTTACAGTTTGTTCACACAATACTTTCCCTGTATAGATTAGTAATTGCTTGCCGCCTCAAAAGTCTTTGTTCAATTATATCTAGGAGAGAAGAGTTCCCTAGTGCAGCTGATATGTGATGAGCTCTTTTATAGAAGCTGACCAGTGTTGCCAATGATTTCACTTATGCTGCCAGGTCTGATTTTTAAAAGGGATCAGAACCCAGTGTGATAATCTTGTTAATATTTGGTGTTGAAATGGAGCTGAACGTATCTGAGAATCTTGGCCCGGGTTTGAGTTGTAAACTATCTTGTGAATTGTACAGGTGAGAAAACTGCCAAGTGAGAGGAATGATCTTTGGAAACTAATGAAATGAAACATTCAGAAAGAAGCAAAAATATCTCTACTGCCCAATTAAAAGGTTTTACTTAAAAATAATCTTTTTCCAACTGAAGTTAATCTTAAGAACATAGAAAAATTCTTCACAAATGAAAATATTTTCTATATCTAGCATTTAGTTTAATAGTATTCTTATTTTCATACAGGCAAGAAATCCCATCCTGATAAAGTGAAAGGGAATCTCTTTAAGGTGTTGTAGGATACTGGGATGTTCTGCTTTCTGTCTTCAGCTTGGGCTTTGTTCAAAAACAGAGAGAGGAGAGTGCTTGGTTTGTTTTTTTTTAATTTTGTTTTGGTTTTTTTTAAAGTATTTATTTCCTGGAACATGTAAGATAAGGAGAAATCAAACTTGTCTGAAAGACAAAATATAAAATTGCTTTTGATCTATTCCAATAACAGCTTTCTTTTTCTTTTCCAGGAAATTGCATGCTCTTGAATGTTGAATTAATGAAACCTAAACATGTATGGATACCTGTATATTCACTCAAATGACTCGAGTGGTTACTCAGGTACTAAATGAAAAGGGGAACATAAAATATTTCGGGCTGGAAGGTTAAAATATTAATGAGTCATGAGTTTCAACATCATGAGAGGTCTAAAAATATCTTTTATATATATTTTATTCAGGTTCTGCTAGCAGGATTTTTGGTAGAAAGTCAATTTCTCTCCAGCCTTTGGTGCTCTCAAAGTAACTATGAACATACATGAAATTATATACCATCGTCACAAAGCAGCATCATACTTAAACCAATAAAGAATCTTTGCTTTAAGTTCCTGTTCCAAATATGTGAGTAACTGTGGAAACTTCTACAGTATAAAAGGTGCATGGGTGTGATGAGTTGGACATGTAGTGTTGAAACTTTTGTTATTACTTAGGATTTTGTTTTTACAAGAAGCACAATTGTTGTGAGAGAACAGAGGAATAACACTAAGGATATCTGTTGGAAAGGGTTGACAGCCCCTGCAGTTTTATACTGAATATGAATTCACAAACCCACTGCAGATGAGAAGGTGCATTCAGTTGGATTATAAATAGACTGTAGTTAGCTTTGAAATGCATCCATTTTATTCTGAGCTTCCAGAAAAGTCCTACAGATATGCAGCTACAGTGAGAGCTCTAATGTTGGTAATAAAGAGAAAATGACAGGAGTTTTATTTGGAGTCTTCTGACAGCTGTAGAAGAAAAAGAAATCCAAATGTTGTTGTGGTGCCTTTTTTTTTCCTCCTCTACAAACAGTGAAGGAGTAGATTAAAAAACTTTCCATTCTCAGGAAACAGATCCTTGTTCCCAGAGAAATGCACTCGGTGTGACTGGAAATGTGTATAGTTCTTGAGCCCTTTTCTTCACTCTTCCTTTCTTGTGCTCAGATGCAGCAATCCCATTGTAATCCAGAAGAAGACAGGTGCTGTTCTTTTTTGAGGTCTGAGGGAGGTGGGATGGCAAGACCTACACTTTTCCTTTTGTCAGCAAAGCACTCAAGTACCTCAAGGTGGTACTCACCTGAACACACTGGTCGATGCAGCATTTTTGTGATGCCAGCAGTAAAGTCAGCGCTATGTACTGCCCAGCCCGAATTAGCGATCTTTGTCTTGTAGGGGATGACTCAGATCCACGGGTTAGCCGAGTCTCTGTTTAGAGTGTGTGTGGAATTGATATCAAAAGACTATTGAACAGTGTAGCCCTGTCCTAGATGGAGCGGAAGTGTATCAAATTAAGGCATGCTACTCTTTGTGTATTAAATAATAATTCTGTGTAATCTCCCCTGACTACCACCTGAGGCAGAAGAACATTTCTTCAGCCTCCTTTCAAATACATATTTTAGTGACTGGATAAAGAGTCTGTTCTTCTAATAAATATCTCAAATGTGGGAAGTTTTGAGTTCAGATGGTCTTTTTTATCTTTTTACGACGTGGCTGAAACAGTCATCACCAAACACGAGAAATGGTATTGTGTGTGTTTTGCTGCTAAACAAAATCAGCACAGCCCTCTTGATTCCCCAAGTAATTTGATGCATCAGGAGACAGATGGCAATGATAAAGCAGTGGACAGAGCCGAGAGTCTTCAGCTTGTGTCAGCAGCATGATGGTCTCCAGTTTTGGACTCTATCTAAATATTTTTAGAGGGAGCATAAGGATGAAAGGCAATGCAATTATTGCCTTTGCATGGAGTGCAGAGGTCTTCAGCACTTGCACAATTTATTTTCTACACAGTATGATGGGTTTCCTCAACATCTGTACGTGAGTGCTTGCACACTCTGGGATTTATCTTTGCACAGTTAAGAGAGAAAATGAACACAATATACAGTTTGGTATTGCAGATAGTTTGCAATGGAACAGAGAAAGAATCAGCTTGCGCAAATCTGGTGGCCAGCCAAGGTCCTCCAGCTGATGTGGAGGACTTTCAGGTAGCAGGTGAGCTGGTGTATTCCTAGCTAGGTATGCCTGATAAACCCTGAATCTTGTGGGCCTTCTGCAGTGCTGATATAATCCCTTAGGCATAAAGTAAAAACAGGCATGTGTCTAATCTGTAAAAAGGAGACACTAGTGCTGTTCCTTCTAAGAATGTACATACTGTTTAACTGATGCCATGAGGGCTATTCACCCCTTGACACGATCCTTTTTATAGCTTCTGTGCTGCTGTGGGCTTACATCATAAAGTAGCTAAATAAACTATTTAATTTGCTGTACATTCTTTTGTGCTCCTATGTTCCTTTATGTTTGTCCAAAGCAAACTGAAAAATTTGCTGTTCTCTGGGTCATAAAACCTCACATCAGTATATGAATCCAATTATTAGCATTGTTAGAAACAAACTAACATGAAACATTACAAAACTAATACCAAACAAAACCTAGCAATAATCATCTGTGTTCTTTTACCTCACACTGCATTCTGAGCAATTCTCTTACTCTTCATCAAGCTACCAAGTACTGTTTTTTTCCAAGAAATGAGATCTCCATTCTTTCTGGGTGTTTATCACTCTGTTCTGGTGCCTGTCTCTCTGCCTGTCTTGTTCATAACAGATGTCAGTGCTGTGAATTTTTCAAGGCAACTGCAACCGTTGTAATTGATGAAATATTTTGGGGCAATATCAGCCCATACTAAAGCAAGAATATGTTCTTCAGTTTTCTTATCTTTCAACACTGAAAACAAAAACATAGTGTTATTGCAAAATATTCTACTCGTCTGTGCAAAAGGTCGTATTAGCTTGAGAGCATGTTTCTTGTGATTATTTCCCCAAATTAACATTTTCTTTTATATACCCATCTTCCAGTGTGACTGTTATAATCCCATTGTGCCACTGCTGAGTGTAGTGAACGTTTACACAGCAGCCTCCCTTGCTGAGTTTCCTTTGGAAGTTAGACAAAAAAAAAAAAAAATTACATGTAAATTAAGCACATTTGGTCATTGAGATACAATAAGCATAGACCACAATGATGCCACTTTTATGGCCACATTTCAAAGCACTTCATCTCTTTGATCCCTTTGTTCTAATGCTCAAAATAAATGTTAGCCTCTGAATAGCATTCTGTAATGCCACATGTAAAGGGTTTTGTTTTTTTTTTTTTAAATCAAGGACCTAAGAATCTTGTTCCATTGAACAAACCAGTAACAATTTGACAAGGAGGACTGGAGCTTTAAGATTTTTTTTTTTTCCCACTGTTGCAATAATTAATTGCAGTGGGGCATCAAAGAATTTATACTGTGGAGTTTGCAAAGAACTCAGTTGTCACTCAAAACAAGTACTGAATCCATGTATTTACATTGCAATAGCTAACATGTCATGATGATACATATTTTCTCTGTAAAAATGTTTGCTTAGCTTTAGAAAACCTTCTCTCCTTCTGGGAAAAAATCCTCTATTTCGGTGGTCTTTCTTTGATAGCATGCACAGCAAGATATTTGAAAGGAAGTGGATGTCCAGGGTGGGATTGAGAGTTAACAATTCTAGTAGTGGGATATTTTACTTGGGATCTTGGGGCTCATACTAATGAACCTTAGACACTTTCTGTGTTATCCAAACACCGCATGGTGCAAAATCCAACTGCTGTGACTACTTGGAGTATTTCTCTTCTCAATGTGTGACTTTTGAAGAATATTTTGTATTTCCTGTAATTTCTCTTCCCTGCATGCATTTCCTTTTTACTTGTACAAGTGAAGCAACAGTTAACTTGACTCCACTCAAGCACTTTTTTTGGCCTTTTCAAGCAAACAATCTCTCATCACATCTGTAGAGAAACTTTGGGAAGGAGTCTGTAAAACAGAGAAAAGGCAAACCAAAACTTAAGTGTGGAGTAACTTGTTTTAATATGCTGCATCAGAAATAGAATTTAAATTAAAGGCTGGCTTACAGATGCATTGACTCTATTTAGCCTCTGACATGTGCTATTTGTTTATTATGTGTGTATAGATGCATATTTCTTAGGTAGCTCCTATACTTAGTTTTATTTTAGTGGTGTTAATTCTCAGAATACCTCTATTTAAAACTGAAAGGCATCTCTTTGAAGAAGTTTCTGTTCTTTATTTTACACCTCTGCTCATGCTTTTCCACCCAGTCCAGCCCCCAACCAAGCAAATCTAACATGCACAAGGCTCGTGAAAGTTTCTCTTAGATCATGGATTCTTTTGTGTCCTGATTCCCGTTTTTTAAAGATGGAAAACTGAGATATGGAGAAAGGTTAAGCTGGCGAGCAGGGAAGAATACAGAGCAATGCTTCACTGCATTTTGCATGGTAATGTTGCATGATTTGACAGTGTTGTTACCTACTGGGTAGTCAAGGAACCATCAACAGCATTTGGTAAAAAGGTTTAAATCTGTTGGGTTTTTTTCTATTCTCTCCGTACATTGACCCAAACATGCCCTCCTGAATGTTTCTTTGGCTTAGGAAAAGTATAACAGTTTCAGCAGGAAGCTGAAGCCCTCCTGAAGTACCTGTTGATAGCAACTTTTAAGTTTTCATATGCTTATCTACTCCTGAGCATGCTTATCTTAAAACATGTAAGTTGCTTAAAGTGATGTTTCCTTTCAAGAAGGCTATTTCTGTAATTTGTCAATTTTATACTGTTTATTGTATCATCTGTCCTCTGCCTTTGCCTCATAACCTGTTGTGATTCCTATCATTACTATGACTAGCCTGGGAAGGTATGTCTTCCCTGAATATTTTTACATGGTATATGAGTTTGTAAAGATTGAGAGTTTTAACTTCCTTTGCTTGCTTTGTATTTTATCTGATAGAATTTGTGTATGAGGAAAAAGCTAGGTGATCCAATCTGTTCACTGGCTCCTCCTTGTTCTCTGTTATCAGAGGATAGTTTTGTGCTGGCTGTATTAATGTACAATTAACCTGACTGTACTTATTCAAAAAACAATTGTGCTATTTTTAACCTATAATGCTTATGTATTGTAATCATTGAGTTACCTGAGACTATGACAGAAATGCCTGATCAAAGCATTAAGGATGTGTTCAGGAATGCTCTTTGTATTTTCAAGTAATAGGAACATTCTTTGTATTTTTAAGTAATATGGATACTTCTGCTAGAAAGAGCCCAGCCAGAACTTCCTTACACAGAAATGGCTGGTAGTTAGAAGGAGGATTTGATTTATGTTGGGAACCATATTTTGTGTGGAGTCACTAAAGAAGAGTAATGAAAACCCCTTCCCTTTCTCCAACCCCTGCTGTGCTTACTGCGAGGTTAAGAGCAATAAGATATTTTAAAGGTGTCCTCAGACACCCTCATTTGCCTTGGAAAGCTTTTATTGGAAGTGCCTGCTGGCAGATGCTGTAGTTTTGCAGGCTGAGTTCACTGTGCCATAGTAGACTGAGCAGCACCCTGCATGTATGATATATCAGCTTGATGCTAGTCAGCCCGTCTCATAAGCTGAAGCGTTTTCCTGGTTGATTTCATAGTTCATTAAAAGACTTGCATTTTCCTGCAACAGCTGAGTGGCAAATAAAAATACCACTGGGTTGCAGAGACTCTGCTGCTAAGTAATTCTAGCCTAACTGGCCATGCCTCTAGTAAGCAGTAAAATTGTTACCAGTGACAGCACCATTATTAGTAACATCTCATTCATCTTGTATCCACGTTCCTTGAATTGAGCTGCTTTTTCTTATGCCTATTATTGAACACTATTTTAAATTATTCCCTAAGAAAGAAAAAGGAATGGATTTAATTCATCTCCTTATGAAAAGTTCTGATGCTCTGTCTTCAAACAATTATGTCCTCAAAATTTAGATGGAAAATAAAACCGAATTGTTTACTTATTTCCAAAAGGGATCCTTATGCAAGGCTTGATTTACCTTGATTAACATAGCAATTTACCACACATTTCAAAAAGTGATGCTAGTATTTGCAGCTCAAAATAGAGATACCTTGTAATTCCCAACTGTATTCAACACTGTTCAGGCTGCAAATGCTGTTAAAGTGGAGATGCAATAAGATGTCATTTCAAACAGGTTTTGATAATAAATAACCAGTGAAGTGATTTAGTGTTAAAGCTATGTTTAATCTTTCCCTTTTTTACCATCACTTCCTTGGCTAACCCCTTCAAAATGCATTTTTATCCAAGGCTTATGAGGTAAATATAATTTCCTCCTTTTTCCTGGAAATGTTTAGGGTTAAATGGTATAGGCAAAATGTTTGCTTCATGATGTTAAATAAAAGGAGTCAATGCTTTTTCAAAAACCTGAAAACACAAGTAAGGGTCTAAAGCAGGCCATTTAGCTTTGTTTTTCCCTAAGAATAAGGGGGATTTGGTTTTATTTTTTGTTATCTTCCTTGGGGAAAAACCTTCTAAAATGGCTTCCAGAGATCATAAAAACAAGTGTTGCTGGTGTAAATTTATAGAATTAAATAGCAGCGATATTTTTTTCTTGTTTGTAACAATTCTACTTTTCCATCTAGCACTTACGAAAGATTAAGCAGGCGTGTGGTTACAGTGTTTGCCAGGGACCATGCCTGTAGTAAATGCCCTTTCACTTCAAGGTTTTGAAAATTTCTTCTGCAAATATGAAGTATCTATGTGCCTGTTTTCAAGAACAAGCCATTGACCATCCCTGGAGGTTGTGCAAGGCATGCAAGCTATAATGTGACTCTGAGTCCAGCAAGGTTTGGGTTTTTTACACAAACTACTACGAAAATAGTTTGTTATGTCCTAGGGCTACTCTCCTTTCTGAATGTCTTCGTTTTACACTAAACAAAGTTTGGTGGAGGCAGGTATATGTGAACAGAGTAAAACATTGCTGGCAGGTTAGGACATAATGGCAGACGATGCAGTGGTAATTCCTCTGCCTTCCTATCCCCACACTTACCCTCCCATCAACCCCAAAAAGAAAAAACAGCAACCTAAAAAAAAACCAAAACAAAACAAAACAAAAAAAAACCAAAAAAACCCACAAAAACAAAAAAACCAACAGAAAAAAAAAACACACCAAAAAACCTCCAACCTGCTAACCAAACAAAAATCCACTTAACAGATAAAAATTAGGATATTCATTTTGAGGTTTAAAAGGAACAGAAGAAAGAAGCAGAGACCCCTGAAGTCTTGTTTCCCATTATTTTCCCTTTTTTTCTTTTTTAAATATTATTTTGGCTGTAGTTTTGTTTTTGAGAGAGTATAGAAAGATCTTTACTAGAAACACAAGCTATCATGACACTAGGTACATTTTAGTGGGTCGTTCATTTTCAGAGGCACCAGCCCTTCCACTGTGTATGTGGCTGCCATAGACATAAGGTATCCTGCTAAGCTGCCAGGTGCCAGGGAAATTTGATGCAGTAGGGGCTGGGTGAGTTTTAGGACCAAGTACAGTAGTGCTTCACTTGTCTTTGAGTCATATCTGTACATGCATGGACAGCAATAATACTTAGGAGCCAAAAAACCCCACTTGATCTCTTTGCTTTCGCTTCCTTAGCATTGGTTTGGTTAATAATTTATACTCCCCAAACTTTCATAGGGGCAAAAAAGTGAGATTAATACAACCACCCTGCTATATATGGATAGTAGATTTTGAAATCCAGCCCATTAGAAGGATTAGGGAAATATTGGGCAGTATGCTTTACAACAGGTGAGTTGTGTATCAGATTTTTCTGGGGAAAACACAGTGGCAACCAATGAAACAATTTCTGCAGGAATTAAAAATTGACTTAAGGTAGGAGTTGAAGCACATTTCCTAAATTAATGTAAAAGCAGGTATGAGACTGAAACATGCATAGTTCTATAGGAGAATGAGTTGTATTAGCAGCAGTGTAACTTTAACCTATTTTTTTTTCCCAATGTTTACAGTGTTATGGACAGATTCTGTGAAAAAAAGCTGTACTGAGTGTGTTGAGGCTGGATACCAAAGTTCCATTTAGATCCTGTAATGTTTTTAAGATTAAACAACTCTTTAAAATGTATGAGACCCAACCTGGCAGGGATTGCAGCTGGGTGCTTGGGGTAGTGGCAAGATCATGGTGCTCTTGTGAGATCTGAAAGGTAAGCCAGAAGGAAGCCAGTGTCCAACCAGAACATCACAGCAGAAAAATAAAATTGTGAACTGCCATAACTTTTATTGCTTAGAAAAGATAGCATAGCAATTCTGTAAGTAATTGGCAGACATGCATGGTTACAATGGTTAAATAGTTAAAAAAAAATGGGCAGTGCACTGTTTCTTAGACATTCTTGGACTGCTTTTTGTTTCTTCCTACTGTTTCTTATAATGAACTTGATTTTTTCAGATTAGATATGAAAATACATTTTTTAAGTATCCAGAAATAGCACTGCCACTGATTCAAAAGCCTAGGTAGAATTAGAGATTTTGTGTTCATGTTCATCTTTAAAATGCTGTATTGAGATATGTGGATTTTGTGATAGAGGATGAAACATCTTGTCATAGCACCTTTTCATAGACTGCAGTTGTCTTATGAAATTACTTTTAGCTTCAGCATATGCTGGATCAGGCTCACAGTAATTAAACTTGGAAAAAGACCTATAAAAGCAGACAAACACATCATTTTTATTTTTAATTAAAAAAAAAAAAAACTTTTAAAAAAGCAGATTTTTTTTTTGTTTAAGCTTTGGTTGTTTTGGGGTTTTTTTTTTAACTTCAGTATTAAACAGGCATTAGCATATATTCCTTTGAATAAAGAACTTAGAAAACAACCCCTCCACAAATTGCTGCCCTGTCCTATTTTTATTCTATATTTTGCTACTTCCACTTTAACTCATCTAATTTTATTACTACATTGAATGTTAAAAGAAAAGTGGGTTTTTATGGTACCATCCTGGTTCATTAAACTGCATCTCATAGTTCACTGTCAATATAGAAAACTTAAAGCTGTTCCTCGGGTTATTCTGTCTTTTCATATGCTCTTAGAATAGTCTCTCTGCACTTAAGAGTTTTTCTTCTAGAGCTCAGCTGGAGCCACCTGCCTAGGAGATAAAGTGCATTTCCTTAGGCTCAAAGTCAGCCTCTGATAGACTGTAGCCAGACCTCATTTCTTAGAATTTTTTCAACTTAATTTTTCCTGATGTTTCTCCATATCATGATTTTTCTCATTAACTCCTCTCCTAATGGTACAACACCACCTGAGGTGCTTCAACACTTCATTTCTACTTGGGCTGTGTATTCTGGTTCAGTGATGCAGGTTGATTCCCATTCATCACTAGCACGGTATAATGCCTTCCTGAACAAATCCCCTACTTTCCTAATGTAGCAAATTACTGAAACCAATTTTGGCCGCCTCTTCACATTTCTTAGGCTGATTACTGACTCTTGAAACCTCGTTTTGGCATTATGGAGCAGCAGACCTTCCTGCCTGTCTGATTTTATACAGGCTAACTAAACTGCAAAGGAGCAACCCAGGTTGCAGGGTTCATCAGAGGAATACACAGCATATAATCTAAAACATCTGGGCAGATAGGCTTTGTGATTAATGGGAGACTCTTCAGGATTAGCAGTTGGAGAGCACTCAGGATACTTTAAAGCACTAGATACATGTTTTTAGGCTCTCAAATCACTTCCCAGAATTCCTGCTCTGAAAGAAAGTGTTATTGCAGTTAAACTAAACCAAAACCACTCAGTCCAAAATACACATTTGATTATTTTTTTGAAATTCAGTCATTTTTGTTGGTCATAGTTGCAATACCTTTTCTAATTGCAATGTATAAACTTGACAAAATGTGTCTGTGTGTGGTTAGGTCTTCTGAAAAATCACAAGAAATATTTGAGATAGGGTGAAAGAATTTAAGGCACAGAATGCCAGAAAAGAGCCCACTGGTTGTATTTAACATGGAAGAAAAACTTTTAATCCAGTCATTCTTTCTATATGCTGTGGTCCTGCACTGGAGGACGGTAAAGTATTATTATTATTAAAATATACACACTCATACACTTTCAGCCTTACTTCTCTTTAAACTCCGTTCAGCCTGAGGAATTAAATAGCACGGTACCATTCTTAGAGAATTTAATTTTCAGGTCTTTGTATTGCTAGACTATTTTAATTTCCTGATAGTACCAAAATATAGACACTTTGAAATTTCAAGTTTCATTTTCTTGAAATTGTGAAAGTATTTTTTGTAGAATCTAGGCTTTCAGAGGATGTCCTTTTTTTTCATAAAAGAAGATCCTAATCTTGAAGGGAGAGGGCTGGAGGAATGAATATTGACTTGTATTAATGTTGGAAACAAAGTAAGGCTGAAGCATAATTTTTTTTTCAGTGAAAGCAATGAAAACGAGAAGAGATGCTTAAAAAATGTTAATGAAGGACTCAATTATGAAGAAACTGCAGAACTCAAAGCACCCAGGAAATTGCCACTTATTCATATTGCAGTGAAACACATTTGGTCCTATTGGGTAATTTTTTTTTTTTTCCATGAGCCAAAGACATCATTATTTCAACTATTTCATAGCCTTGACTCCCACACACAGCTGCACTGGTATTTGGGGTTGGATGTGCAGGAATAAGCATCACTGTGGCAAATATCTCATCTTTGCCAAGCATGGTTAAAAAGAGGAGAAGAACCTGGTGTATCTCAGGAGTACAAGGAAAATAAGTTGGAAAACTTGGACGCACAGTGCCTTCTGTGCTCAAGGTTTTTCTTAAGAGTGCTGTCTGCCCTTATATGTTGTTTCATCTGCTCTGCTCAATGGAGAGATTACACAAAAAAAAGCGAAGCCTTATGCTCCCTGGAATAAGGTTTTTGTCGGTGAAGTGACATTTCTGTGTTGGAAAAAGCCCAGTAACAATGGCAGTTAACTGATACCTCTATTCTGAGTATTTTCACATCCTAGTTTGAATGAAAACAGCATTGAAAAAGGATGAAGCTACTAATGATAACTCGGGGTATGTTCATGGCATATCCTTGATGAAAGCAGGGCTCTTGTCCTTTGTATTGCTAGACAGTTCCAGGCAAAGACATCTGAAGAGATTTGGCTAATTTAGCGGCCGGTGTTACCTCACACTTGTTCCATTTATGGACTGGATGAAGAGCTGTTTGCTAGTGGCTCTATCATTAATGACAAACACAAGCCCACAGAAGGAAGAAACTTCTAAATTATTAACTGCCTGATCAGCAACTCAGTTGGGAATTTCACTTGGTCATGAATGCTGACAGGTTGTTAGGGAAACAGGAATAACTTAACCAGCTGCCTAGGTTGAAAGATGAAATCTTTTTACATAGTTTGGCATCTAATAGCTGAGCTGCATTTGCACATAGAAAACGTAGTAATGCTTTTCATTCAATACAGGCATCTTGAGGAATCACAGAACGATTGGGGTTGGAAGTAACCTCTGGAGACCACCAAGTCCAAACCCCTGCTCAAGCAGGTTCACCTAGAGCAGGTTGCACAGGATCACATCCAGGCAAGTTTTGAATATCTCCTGAGAAAGAGATTCCCCAACCACTCTTTGCAGCCTTAGACAATTTAGGTTTTAATGTAGAATCTTGATCTGTGGGTTTCTGGTGTGATTCATGAGAAATCCTTGGATTTTCATAATTCTCCCCCTCCATCATCTTTTTTCCTGTTCTAACCATTCATTAAAGCCATATATAAATATTCCTTTGATATCTTGGCAATTTTACTTCCCAAGTATGGTGAGCCAAAATTCAAAGTGGTTCAGTGTTACAATTTCTGCTTAGGCTTTTATTTAGTCTGCCTCCTGTGCTAGCCATATGTCCTTCAGGATCAGTAATAGGTACTTCCAATGGCTGAGGCAGTTTCCTTTTGTTCTGGATCATAAAACAACCACCTGGAAAGGCAAGTGGAGAATCATAGGCAGGAAGAAAAAGCTGTGTTTGACTGGGAGTTAAAGTAAGATTCAGTCTTATGATTTGGAGAGATGGGGTTGTGGTTGGCAGGAGGACTTTCCTGCCTGCATTAGCACTTAGGCTGTAGAAAGTTGTGAAATGGATTCTGTGGCTCTCAAACTCTCAAAACTCACAGTGACATGTTCATTAGAATGGTTGCTGATCCCTAAGGCTTTCCTGTTCTCCTGAGTATTTGCTTATCTGGAAACCATCCTGCTGGAAGAGGGATTAAACAATTGTTACAAAAGAATATTTGTATTTCAAAATTTTATCTGCTAGAATAACTGGTCACTCTTTATCTGTTTGTTTCCTCCTTCTTAGTGTGTGTGCTAGCACTGGTCAGCAAAAGTAGGGAAAGGTTTTTCACTCATTGGATCATAGTAAGGATGCCTGGTTTACTGTAGTGTCGCTCATTTGACCTGTGACTGGACATGTAGAGAGTAAGACAGTATATGACCATCAGTGACTATAAATCAATATTCATCAGATATTAAAGGATCTATTATTTAGCAACCAATCAATTGAAGTTTTTGTACTAAATTAGAGCAGTCATGCCATTGAACATTTATTAATACAGGTATAGTTCTCTAATCTCAGAGTAATCTAGATTTTCTGGGACAGTTTGCAAGAAAGACAACTGATGGGAAGCCTGGAATCAAAGGGTATGCAATAACCTTTGACCAGAGAAATATCAAAGATGAGGCTTTAGAGTTTTAGCTGTCTTCAGAATTTCAGATTTAACCATGTTACATTTACACAGTAGGTCTTTATGGCATCTGAAGCCAGGTTTTTGTGAATTGCCATCACTGTAGATAGAATAATTATCAAAGTAGTTTTCCTCTTATTATTCTTTTACAAAACTTTGTACCAGTCTGATATTTCAGAGCGAATAGATTAAAATACATGGCAAAAGTGTGTCCTTAGTGCTGATCTTTACCATTCAAATGTACAATAGAGAAAAGAATACATTGCTGTTGTGACTATTCCAAGTCACTGCTGCTCTTTTCTCACCCCTTTACATTCTTCCTTTACCGTGCTCGAATGGTGGTTGACCTTACCATCAGCATAATTCTGCTGTATTCCTAGGTCTTAGCGTTGCCCCAACAATGGAAAACAACTTGACTTGTTTCACTCACCTGGTTGTCTAGAGCCACTTTGTATTTACTGGAGGGAAGCAAGCACAAGGAAGCAGTTTGTTCCACCCCACAATGTAAATACTTGCTTTTGGTGCAAGTCTGCAGACTTCATGGAAATGCACATTTCCTTCTCTCAGCTCAGATAACTGAAGTGTTTAAATCTATGTCTGGGCAGATTAAATGCACCAAAATGACAAAGTATAGGTAAAATTAAAGCTTTTCTTTGGATAGGAAAATAAAACATTTCTCAGTCAGACTCTCTCATATCCTAAAGAATTTTCTTGTGGGTTAGAAAGCTTGAATAAAATTAATATTCCAGGTAGCAATCCACTCTTTTGTGTAACAGAAATTTCCTTTGGTATGTATTGTGATATGTACATTACTGGATCCCCCTTCAGCTGGGTTTCTTTATTGTTTAGTTTTTGGGGTTTTATTCGTTTGCTGGTTTATGTTCTAAACAATTCTAAACAAACTTACTCTGCCCACAGTCACTAGAGAAAATTTCACTTTCTTGCCTAGACTTCTAGAATCATCTTTTTCTAGAAAAAAGTGTACTTCCTCACTTTTCTTTCTTAAATGTAGGAACAACTTCCCTCTTATATTTATTAGAAGATTTAAAAAAAAATCTACAGCTCTTTTTGCTTTTATTTTTGTTTGCTTCTTTTACAAGCAAGTCTTTTTCAAATGTAATGCAAATAAAATAAACTCTCTACATTGCCTGGTAGTAAAATGGGGAAGCAAAACTATACCCCGTAGTATTCAGGATCATCAAATCCATTTTTTTCTCTATTTCAAAGTAGTGGTTTTTAACTGCTAATGAAAGCATTATAAAGATTGGCTTCTGAAGGGGGGAATAAAGCTTTCATTTTTTTTGCTCTCATATTCTCTCTGCCATCAGTTTATGGTTCAGAAACACAACCATTTTGCTCTTCAGGACTAAATTAATTTGATGCGCTATCACAGTGTATTCAAATGATCAAAGTTTCATTCTTGCCCTAAAATATGGTATTGAAGTGAGAATACTGATCTGCTTGCCTTTCATGGATAGCTTGAAAATACTGAGCTACAAAACTGCAGATGAAATTACTCTGTTTCTTCTTGTAGGTGATTATCTTTTTTTCCCCTTCCTACCATGTATTAAAGCATTATTTCCCTGTAGGTTGATTGTTTTCCCTCTTGCTATCTAGTCAAAACCTTCAATTTGTTACTCTATAGTGATCACTTAAACTGAGGGCACTGGAGCTTTCACAGCTGAAGAATTGCTTTAATATCATAAACAGTTAGAGGAAGCTACAAAAGCCTTGCCTACAATGGGGTCTCAAAGAAGAATGCAAATATGTTTATTAGTGAATATAAGTGGGACCTCATTTGGTAAATGAAGATCAGATTATCAGATGAACTTTGATTTTTTTTTTTTTTTCTTTTTTCAAAGTTACTATCACTGAAATATAACACATGCCATTCATACCACCCCATAACTCTGGTAACCTTCACGATAAAATTGTGGATTAAAGTGGAGCTAGACTATATATGTATGTGAGAGCAATGGGGTCATCAACTTCTGATGTTTTTCTGAAATCTTTGTGGTTGCCTACTCCCTCAAATTTTCCATGCTCTGCAGAGGTATTCCTCAGCACCTAGTGTGACTCAGGAGGTAACCTAGTGTAACTGAGTAACACTAACAATGAGTTATTTTAATACACACACAGTATCATTTGAAACTTCAGCTTGCCTCCAGTAGTGTCTACATGGTGAAATGCTTTTGCTCTATGTAAAATAATGACTTGCATGACTTCAGTGCCCTTCATATTTTGTTTCTAGTACTCAATTTCTGTTACTGAAGAACAACACCTTATTGGAAAGAACAGAACTCAGTATCTAATTAGGATTAGTGATTTTCAAAGCAGATAAACACAGGAACTACAGAGGTCTTCAGGTAACTTAATACCATTAATATACTCACATATACTCAGTCAAATATAACTGCTCTTGTGTCAATTGCTAATGTCTCTGAGCGCGTGTCTCTGAACCTCTTGGTGGTTTTGGTTGGTTGGGATGTGTGCCCAAAATGAATGCTATTTTCTGTCAAAAAAGGTTAAAGTGGCTTATTGTCCATCAGTGGTGGTTTATATCCCTTTGCAAAGTATTTTTTGTGGTGTCAACTGGTAACAACTACTCAAGAGTAACTTACGTGATAGAAAAACTTGCCAATAGAAAAGAATCGTTAAATAAAGGAAATCTTCAAATAGTAAATGAAAGAGTCATTTTATATGCCTTATTAGACCTTCATGGATGAAGCCTAGGGAAGAATTTTCACATTTGTTTCTGTTTAGACATTTGCTGCAAAAGAAAGAAAATACTGTGAAGTACAAATTGATGATTGTAGGTCTTGCAAGGTCTGCATGAAAAGCATGACGTGTAATTAGCACAAGAATGCTCTTCATAAAGCACAAAGATCAAATGCTATGTCTGAATTTTGTGTGGCAAAGACCAAGACGTTTCACAGATGAAGAGGGATAACGTGAGAAAGGAATGTTTTCTGTACAAGCATTTAATAGTTGCTAGTGCTTACAATCCAACAAACTTTTTAAGAACAGGCAGTATCGCTTTTCTAATACTGAAAAAGGGAATGGTGCTGTTAGTTCATAGCTCAAAAGCTGACTCATCAGCAGCTGGAAGATTTCAAGGGAAAGCAGTGGTATCTGGCAAATATTTGGATTAGAGGGACCATTGGTGCCTTGATCCATGTGTGCTTACTTCAAAAAAGGCTCCCAAGAGCTTTTTTTGTCCTTATAAAACTGCTGAAAGTACTTTTATTTCTGTTTCATACTACTTAGGCAAAACAGAGAAATAGGAATTTTACCAGTTTTATGAGTTATAATTTCCATATTTATAGATTAAACTTAATAATTATGTATTGATATCATCATCAGTAATTAATTTTTGTCTGCCTAGCATAGTAAAATATTCAAGCTTGGCATGTTTAATATCTTTTTCTTATGACTAATTATCAAAGTGACAATGTTCACTTATTTCAGTTTTATGCAGGGAAGTGGCATTATGGCAAAATAGTCATTTATCATTAATATGGGTAGTTGAGGAAGCTGTTTCTTCATTTTATAATCCTTTCAAATTACATATTGCATCATATTAATAACATGTGACACTGCTATTCTTACAGCTACTTTTGGGCAGTCAGAAGACATCCCAGTTTGCAGTCCATATACTGTTTGATCCTTGGCACCCACTGAATGACTGCTTCTCTTCCTGGGACTAATTTGGAGGGTTAAAGGGATCAGGATCTTTTCCATCATTTGTTTTACTATGTTAAGGGATACGTAAGTGAATAAAATTGTGTTCTGGTAGTTTTCAATTCAGACATCTATGAATGTGACATGTTCCTTGCTCCTGTCAAACTTTTAGAGTTCCTTAGCTGCAATATATATCTTGGCCAATAGTAGGAAGTTTTTGGACTGTGGCCTGTAACAAAATCTGCTGATTCTTTTCCACTTTGGTTTTTTCTCACTTTCTTATATAGAAAATACTGTTGTGTATTTGTTCAAGACTTTATGAAAAATGTTTGACTTCCAGTGAAAATAAGGATTTTTACTTTTGACTAAAGTGGCATTTCCTGGTGCTGTGTGAATATTTTTTTTTTTTTTAATTTTCTCTTTGAAGTTCTGAGAGAGCTCAGCAACTATCATAAACTGAGGATGTATCCTACTGGGCAATTGTACTTGCTTTTAAATTCACATAGCTGAAGGGGTTTTAGTTTGTTTATTTGTTTGCTTTTTCCCCTAGGGGGTGACACTCATAGTTACATTCTGCTGTCTTTAGAAAAGCTTCAGTTGGCCTTCAATATGGCTCTAGTGCATACAGCCAAGCTCTTTAGCATCTGAGACGGACAGTCTTAGGGTATCTGAGAATACCTCTGTAGGATATAGTTCTCCTCCTAATCTCCCTTTTCCTCTATAGACGCCCTTTCAGGAAGCTTCTTATATCTGTAATTAACAAAAAAATGACAAAGCGGAGTAAAAAATTAGCATACTTGATTTGCCATGCCATACAAAATGAAAATACTCTTTTAGGGCCTAGGGTTGTATTCCATGGACACACATGAAATGGCAAGGCACTGGCCCATGGGCTTTCTCTGTTCAACAGAAAGCCAGGCCTGGTTCATGGTGGTGGTTGGTAGCAGAGTGATATGGGCTCATGGAAATATACTACAGTGCTAATGGCTTATTGCCATCTTTCAGAAAGATTAAATAA